>NC_089234.1:67588729-67897520 GCF_963924675.1 Phocoena phocoena | reverse complement strand
GTCTTTACTAAAATAAATAATAACATTATTTGAACTTGTCAAAACATTTGGGCATCACAGAGCCATGTTGTGAAAAGGGCAGAAATCCCATGTATTGCTCTTTGGCCTCGGTTGATACAGCTGGGAGATTTAAAAAAGGCCAAAAGACTGAAAAGACCAGGTTCCTGCCCGCCCTAGTTTTGCTACTTTCCCACCAGGTGCCCTATATATATTACAATACACTGACCACCTCTGAGTTTCATTTTGTCTTTTCAAAACGGAAACGATACCACCGACCTCCCACAGTTGCTTTAAGACTTAAGCAAGCTAATGAATGTGAAAGCACACTGTAATGTACAAATATAAGCCATCGTTAAACTCTTCATGTGAGGATGAGTATTTTGGGGTGGGTGCTGCCTGTTAAATAGAATATATCACTATATTTTTAAGAGCAAATACATACTCGAACATACCTTTTCAGCCTTTAAGTTTTAAGCTGAGTGTTTGGGTAGATGAAGTCTTTTTGAAGAATTATAAAAGGAAAACATAATCTAAAAATTCAAGGAAAAGAGCCATTTTAGGACAGATTAATTTATTAGCAAATATAATGAAACTTGAGTTTCAAAATGGAAATCTAAGAAGTGTCTGAGCATTCCATGAATTGGTACATCTTGAAATGTCTTATTAGATGAAAGGAAAACTGACTAGTACTTTATATTGACCTGATTTTTAGGAGCTTTGGGATTATCTTTATATTTTGATTAATACTTATGATATGGGTAGGACCGTCTGAAAATATCCTGAGTGCTTTCCTCACTAATACAGGCAACAGATCACCTTGACTTAATATATGTAAAGAGAGAGCTCCACTACAGACCTGGGTGGCCACTGCTTCCAGGTGTTTTTTGCTCTCTGCAGCTTTCGCTCTACCTCATCCAATACAATGACTTTGCTAGAAGTGAGCCATATTTTGCACACTGGTCCAAGCCAGGTTTTTATTTCTCCCCCTCAATGCACTTTCCTCTCATTCCAGCAATGTTTCACATGTGTTTGATGTGTTATTATAGGTGTGGTTTATGCTGACAGACAATATAAACTGATAAAGATCATCAAAGGATCTGTGTTCCCAGTCTTGCATTTACTTAGAAGATTGGTAAATGAATGCACATGCGTATGTTTTAAGTTAAAATAAAATGTTTAATGGGTGTATCTTTTGAAAACATGACCCTTTGCTTCAAATGATTTTTTATTGTTAACTTAGCCACTACCAGTCCCAATTGTGTCAAAAGAGAAGGCTGCTGTGTGTTTCTCTAAAGGACAGATCTAGGGCCAATGATCTCAATCATAGAGAAACAGATGCTGGCTACTATACATAAGGAATTTCCAACGGTCAAAACTGTCCCCTAAAAATGCTTCCTTTGTTGATAATCCTGAGATTGGAAGGTTTTCATCAGAGGCTGATAAATATTTCTTAGGGGTGTTCATCATCCACTCACCAGTTCATTGACCAAAAAATGTATCGAGCGTCCACTATGCCTTCAATATCTATTTGATACAATGGAGGATCCCTAGTGAGATCCACAAGGAGATACAAGCTCATGGAGCTTAACCTAAAGGACTCAGGGTTGGACAGTGGAGGGGATGTGACAAAGAGGGGCGGAACACAATAGCTTGATTTTGTACTCACAGTATAAATGTCCACTTGGGAGCTTGTTAGAAGTACAAAATTTCATGTCCCACTTTAATCACAATGTCCATTTTAACAAGAGCTCTGGGTGATTTTTGTTTGAAAAACACCACTCTAAGTTTCTTTCTAACCCTGAGGTAATATGTTTCTGTGACCCTACAGCCTTCCGTGCCAATAATGAAAGATCCTTGGAAGAGTGACTTCATCAGGTTTGGAGCCATGGAGTGGCTTTCCAATGTGGCACCAAGCTTTAATGGTGTCACCTCAGTCTAGATGTATGTTTCCAGGCCAGTCTGGAAAAGATCTAGGTCCAAGTGTCTTTTTCCTAGATTGTTCTAGTGGCAGCCTCTGTGCTACATCTCTGTTCTCCTTTGATAGCATAGCATCTGCCTGACTTTGGGATTCCACAAATAGTTAAGGATTAAATCAGGCAAGAAAGAAATCTTATTTACATTTGAGTCACACCAATTTTGATAACCCTCTGATATTTGACACTTATTGTAGGAAACCTGGATTTTTCTTAGTTAAAGATGAAATCAAGTATACACACACACACACACACACACACACTAAACACATCAGAAAGTATCATCTTCTGCTTAAACACCTCTGATGTCTGTCATTAGGAAAAAAATTCAAACGCCTTACCACCAAGGGCTCTAAATGTGACATACCTCTGCTATTCCTCAGTTTTCTTGCCACTGTCTTCCTTGCTCCTTCATGCTAGTCATCTGTCCTTCTGTCAGTTACTAAAGCTATTTTCTGCATTAGGATCTTGGCGTGTATAGTTCTTTCTGCATAAATAACTCTTTCCTTGGTTTTCTTTCTTTCTTTCTTTTTTTTTTTTTTATTACGGTACGCGGGCCTCTCACTGTGTGGCCTCTCCCGTTGTGGAGCACAGGCTCCGGACACGCAGGCTCAGCGGCCATGGCTCACGGGCCCAGCCGCTCCGTGGGATCTTCCTGGACCAGGGCACGAACCCGCGTCCCCTGCATTGGCAGGCGGACCCTCAACCACTGCACCACCAGGGAAGCCCTCTTTCCTTGGTTTTCAATGAGACTTGCTGCTCATCACTTAGGTTTCAGCTAAGGTGTCACATTTTCAAAAGGTACTTACCTGATGCGTCCATCTAGAGCAGGTCCCTCCATTATTCTCTCTCAAAGTCCATGTTTACTTTCTTCATTGTATTTCATTAATAATCTCTGTTTTTTATTGGGTTTTTGACTTTTTTTCTTTTTTTGGCCATGCTACGTGGCTTGTAGGATCCTAGTTCCCCGACCAGGGATGAACCTGCTCCTTCAGCAGTGAAAGCACAGAGTCCTAACCACTGGGCCACCAGGGCATTCTCCGATTTGTTTATTGTCCCTTTCTCCCACTTTTTTATTTGAAAGTTTCATCCGCCTCAAATGAAGTTGTAAGCAGTTATAACCATTTGCAGAAATTTTTCACAAACATGAAATAGAATAGCTTCAAACTTTGATCACAAAAGTAAGGTAATTAAGGGAAGAATAAGTCGATGAATTTTCTTTTTTTGGCTGGAATACTGTATCTGTTTTGTCATCTGTAACCTTGATATTACTCCAGGTATGTTATAGTGTAGTTTTTTTTCTGTAAGTAGATGACATCATTTTAGTACAATTCTTTTCTTTTTAAATCTCTGACAGTGTTATTAATCAAACACAAAGCCTATAAAAGGAGCCCAGTGTCATCTTGTCCTTTGCTGGTTTCCTGATTGTAATGTTCACTCTTGGCCCATGAGCACACTCATTTGTCAGAAAATCAGTTTATTTGTTGGGTAAGGGCATCAAAATATTTCTTTTCCTGGTTAAATTAATTGCCCTTCCTCAGAGATACAGTGTAAATGGAACTGATGTGTCAAATAAACCTATTGATGGTATTTCTACGAATTCTCCAAATGCTGCCTAGTTCATGTCTGAGCGATAGAGTAGGTAGCATGGAGGAGACTAGCATCAAATACCAGCTCAATGAGTTGATCAGCCTGATACTTCACTTGGCTGGCAGGGCTCATCTTCTTTCCCTTCCTCTTCACTAAGTTATACATTTTTTGAGGATAAAGATGTTGTCCTCTTCCTTGGCAATTTTGCACACATACATGCCGACTGCCTGATTGATTTATAATATTACTAATTATGCACACGATGTGGTTTGGACTCCATGGAAGCATGTTCCACATAATACAAACTATTTAGGATGCAAACACAATTTACATTCCCCTTAAAACAAAAAACTTCTGTCTGCTTCATTGAGCAACACTAAGTAATGCATAATCATTGCAACTAATGTGCTATTGTTGAGTGCATACCATATGCTAAGCATTGCTGTATATGATTCACATATATTACCTTATTTAATACCCTATTATAGCATGCCAGCCATTGAAATGTATGTGAAAGATCAAATGTAGAGAATGGGCCATTGTAAAGAACTTTATTGTTTGTTTTTTCCCTCAGCTTTATTGAGATATCATTGACATTATAACATTGCATAAGTTTAAAGTGTACAATGTGATGAGTTGATACACACATATATTGGGAAGTGTTTACCACAATAAGGTTATTTAACACATGCTTTACCTCACATACTTAACATTTTGTTGTTGTTATGGTGAGAACATTAAAGCTTCACTCTCAAAGCAATTTTCAAATATATGACACATATCATTAATTATAGTCATCATTCTATATATTAGATCCCTGGAAATTATTCACACTGAAAGTTTGTACCCTTTGACCAACATCTCCATATTTTTCCCATCCCTCAGCCCCTGGCAACCACCATTCTACTCTGTTTCTGAGTTTGATGCTTTTAGAATCCACATATAAGTGATATCATACAGTACTAGTCTTCCTCTGACTTGTTTTTGTTTCTTGTCTCTGCCCTCAAGGTCCATCCATGTTGTCGCAAATGGCAGGATTGTCTTCTTTTTTATGGCTGAATAATATTCCACTGTCTATATAGACCACATTTTCTTTATCCATTCATCCATCAGGTAAGTTGTTTTCATGTCTTGGCTGTTGTAAATAATGCTGCAATGATCACAGGAGTGCAGATACCTCTTTGAGATAATGACTTTATCTTATTTGGAGATATACCCAGAAGAGGGATTGTTGAATCACAAGGTAGTTCTATTTTTTTTTTTTTTTTTAATTTGGCTGCACCAGGTCTTAGTTGCGGCAGGCAGGATCTTCATTGCAGCATGCGGGATCTTTAGTTGCAGCATGTGGGATCTTTAGTTGCAGCTTGTGGGCTTTTAGTTGCAGCATGCAGGATCTAGTTCCCTGACGAGGGATGGGACCCGGGCCCCCTACGTTGGGATCACAGCGTCTTAACCACTGGACCACCAGGGAAGTCCTGGCAGTTCTATTTTTAGTATTTTGAGGAACCTCCATGCTGTCTTCCATAGTGGCTGCACCAATTTACATTCCCACCAACGATGCACCAGGGCTCACTTTTCTCCACATTCTCCTCAGCATTTGTTATCTTTTCGTCTTTTTGAAAATAGCCATTCTGACAGATGTGAGGTGATAACTCATTATGGCTTTGATTTGCATTTCCCTGATGATTAGTGATGCTGAGCACTTTTTCATGTACCTGTTGGCCATTTGCATGTCTTATTTGGAAAAATGTCCATTCAGGTCCTCTGCCCATTTTTTAACCGAATATTTTTTGGCAATTGAGTTGTATAATTTCCTTATATATTTTGGATACTAACCCCCTCATCAGATATGCATATGGTTTGACTTTATTGTTTTTTTGTTGTTTGTTTTTTATTTATTTTTGGCTGCGTTGGGTCTTCCTCGCTATGCGTGGGCTTTCTCTATTTGCAATGAGCAAGGGCTACTCTTCGTTGCGGTGTGCAGGCTCTAGGTATGCAGCTTCAGTAGTCGTGGCTCATGGGTCTAGTTGCTCCGTGGCATGTGGGATCTTCCTGGACCAGGGATCGAACCCATGTCCCCTGCATTGGCAGACAGATTCTCAGCCGCTGTGCCACCAGGGAAGTCCCTGACTTTATTTTTTTATTTTTATTTTTTTTGGCCGCGTTGGGTCTTCATTGCTGCACACGGGCTTTCTTTAGTTGCGGCGAGTGGAAGCTACCCTTCGTTACGGCGCGCAGGCTTCTCATCGCAGTGGCTTCTCTTGTTGCAGAGCACGGGCTCTAGGCGTGTGGGCTTCAGTAGTTGTGGCACACGGGCTTAGTTGCTCCAAGGATGTGGGATCTTCCTGGACCAGGGTTCAAACCCGTGTCCCCTAGCATTGGCAGTTGGATTCTTAACCACTGCGCCACCAGGGAAGTCCAGATATTGCTACTTCTTGATGTTTCTGTTTCAAGCACTAGTATTGACCTCCCATTGCTAGCCCTCTTTTCCAACCCCTCTTTCACCCCATCCCTACTTCCCATCCTCCTATCCTTCCAATATTATATCATAACTCTGGCCGGATCTGTGTTTCGTGTTTCCATGTTATGATTATGCAAATGCTCTTCACAGTTGAGCCATGTGGATTGTTAGAGGTGTTTTTCTTTTTCTCCTTTTTTTTTTTTTTTAATTAATTAATTAATTAATTAATTTTTGACTGTGTTGGGTCTTTGTTTCTGTGCGAGGGCTTTCTCTGGTTGCGGCAAGCAGGGGCCACTCTTCATCGCGGTGCGTGGGCCTCTCACTATCGCGGCCTCTCTTGTTGTGGAGCACAGGCTCCAGACGCGCAGGCTCAGTACCTGACTTTATTGTTTATTAATACATTTAACAGAGAGTCTGGTTTCACCCTCCTTTCCTTAAGTCTTGGGGTTGGAAAACAACTAATGCTATGTGAGCAGGAGAGAAACTTGCCTTTATCTGTTTTCTACCTCATGCTATTATATTATCATGTCCTTACTTTCCTGATGAGGAAGTTGAGGTTCAGAAGTGTTTAGGTCTCTCAGGTGGTAAATGTTAAAGTAAGGCTTAGGCTGTGGTTTATCTAAACTGCCTCTACTGTTTATTTACATTTCTGATAATTGATTGTGGTTTCTTTTATTATTCCCCAAAAGTAATGTTTACTTTCTAAAATATAAAATCAAGGAAATATCTGAAAGAACATTAGGGTGAGAATCTAGGGACATGCGTTCTAACCAGCACCTATCATAAATGAGATGAACCTTGAGAAGCCACCTAACTTTGATCCTTAATATGGTATTTGGATAGAAAATTCTATGATTCCATTCCAAGGCACTTACAAACAACTTCAATGAAAAATGAAAAGGTCAACTTGTGGTTCATCTATATCTCATCCATACATATACCTATATTTCTTACTTGTTGTAAATACTATGTAGATGATATTTTATGTTTGCTAAGTAATTGTAATTTTCTAAACCAATAAGTTCAGAGAATGGTGACTTAGAATAAATTATCATAAAGGAAATATTTTACAAATGTACCGGTCACTCTTTATTGCTTATATCAATTATAAACAATAGTTCAGTATCATAAACAGCTAGACAAGTAATCTAGATCAGGAGTTTTTAACCTGATTGCACATTAGAAATACCTGAATAGGGAATGAGGGGTGGGAGTAGTTTTGAAAATATATGATATTAGGAACCCCAATAGACCAAATATATCAGAATCTCTGGGGTGGGGCCTGGGTGTCAATATTTTTTAAATGCTCCCCTCTCCATGATTTTAATGTATAGCCGGAGTTTACAACTGCTGATCTAGAATAGATCATTGTTTATTGCACTACAGTTTCTGATCATTGCTCAACTGCTTTCTCAAGAGCCAACTAATTCAATAATACAAAGGTTTAATGGACCATCAATTGTTAATTCAAAAATAAGATTTCCTTATTCTAATAGCATCATTTGGGCTCACAGAATATTTTTTCATCAGCAATCTTAAGAGAGCCATTATAGTTTGTTTCATAGCTATATTCATCTTTGAATCCTTAATAATTATAGAAGTAGAACAGTTTCCTATCTAAGTACTTGCTATTTTTTAATGGGAAAGGAGGATGAGCGTCTGGTTGGAAAAAAAGTTGTGGGTTGGGGATTTGAGTTTTGAGGTTCCCTTTTGAATTCTAATAAGCTGGCTTATTTTGAAATCTCTATTTTAAAACTAAAACAATGATATAACTTTATATTTTTCTCCCAAATTCTGCAACAATTCTTAAATGTCAGCATTTATTTCCACAGTGAAATAAATGGGACTCAGAGATTTTCATTAACTTCTCTCCAGAAAATTCAGTAATAAAACTTAAATTTATATTCACTGATACTGAAAATCTCTTATCACCAAAGGACTCTGAAAGTCATGATGAAAGATAACTACTTCTAGGTCAGGACACAAAGGAGACTCAACTCTTTGGATGGCTGATTAAAGAAATTATCTCAAATTCTACAGTCATAACATTGGAACAGACTTGGTTGTAATTTATTTATTTACATAGCCATCTGGTCTCAGACACTAGAGGAAAGAAGGTTATTATATAATGCACAGATGAATCTGCAGTTCTTTGCACGAATATATTTGAAAGGCTTATTTAGGGCCCACCTTGCTGCCCAAGTTGACCCAGTCTCTGTGTGCAGAGCCACCGGCCCTGGGCCACTGGTAGAGGCCAATCTTAGAACTGTCCAGCGAGGTCTCTTTTCCTTAAGGAATGGGAAACAAGGAAAAGGCTTCCCTAACCCTCCTCCAAGTGTGCCAGAACACAGAGAGAACCCTCTCAGTGGGAGCCACAGCACTCAAGCATGGGACAGTATCCATTATATCCACCGTATGCAATTCAAGGCCAGGACTGAGTCTTAGGAAGGAAAGGAAAAGACAGGTGTAACCAGTGTTGCGTAAGTCTTTCTGCTTCTTTGTCATCCTTGACCTCTTATTTGTAACCTTACTGTAGATAATAGAATTAAATGTAAATTGAAACATTCCCTCCTTAGAGAAGGAGGTGATGCCATCCAATTCTGACTCCTCTTATGTTGATGCGGGTTTTTTTGTTTGTTTTTGGCTCTGTGGTGCCCATCATTTCATTCTTATTTACCTGTATCGAGACATGGTTCCTGGATTTCAAAGTGCTCCCGTGAGAGGCAGCAAAAGAAGGCTTCTTCCACAGCTCAGGATGCCAACGAGAGCGAGCACTCCTGTAAGCCAATGCTCAGTTTTATTTTATTTATTTATTTTTTTTGCGGTACGCGGGCCTCTCACTGCTGTGGCCTCTCCCGTTGCGGAGCACAGGGTCCGGACGCTCAGGCTCAGCAGCCACGGCTCACGGGCCCAGCCACTCCGCGGCATGTGGGATCTTCCTGGACCGGGGCACGAACCCGTGTCCCCTGCATCGGCAGGCGGACTCTCAACCACTGCGCCACCAGGGAAGCCCAGGGAAGCCCTCCAATGGTCAGTTTTATTCTCCACTTGAATCTGAAGTAAACTCTGATTAGAAAGCTGATCAAAAGCAGGATGGTGAAAAATCACTTCGAGAGCTATGAGGGTACTTTTGTTAAGTGAAAAGTCTTCATTGAGGGTCAATGGAAGGGGAAAAAGGAATGAGGAGGTGGCCTCCTCATTGAAAGTCGTAATGATGACAGCAACTGCTGACTTTGTTGAACTGCTGATAAGGAATTTGCTTATTATAATACTTCACAGACACTGTACTGAATCCATATACATGCATTAGCCTGCCTGTGGCAGGTGAGATAATGTGATTATCTTTTCTTTATTCAGAGGAACTGAACCTGACCTTTTAATGAATAGATACAAGAATCTTGTGTTGTATTGTTATTCAAAAGAAATCTATATTGACTCACAGAATTGTTTTTGTTTCATGCATCAGATTTATTTTATATTTCTTTTTTTAACAACATATATTTTTCTTGTTTTTTAGAATCATGCAAGTGGATTCTTTGCACAATTTTAAAGGGACAATAAAGCCCAACATGTTTTTTAAATGCCTTATTTAATCTGATTTCTTAGGGTTTCTGAAGAGCTTTCTTTTTAAACATGCATTTATAAATTTGCATACTTTCTCCTTGGCAGTTGTAGCCTTTATAGCATGAAGTATGTCATGAATATCTTTTTTACACTAGTAGTACTTTGGCAAAATGGCATACACATAATAAGCTCACAGTTAATATTTATTGGTTGGTTGATTTTATGTTACATATGAGACACATTTATAATAATGAGTTTTCATGCTGCCAGACCCTACCAAACTTTTTGAAAAGAGTAATTTTGTTTGTCTCTATTTTCCCACCTCTCATTCACTCTGCATCCACTAAAAGATAGCTCCTACCCTCACCAATCCAATGAAACTCCTTTGATGAAATACCTAGTGACTACCTAGTTGAAAATCCCATTGGCTACTTTTCAGTTGTTATTTTCCTGGGCGTCTCTGTGTATTCAGAAGCTCTCTCCTCCTTTGGCTTCCATGCTATTTCATACTTCTCTGTTCCTTCTCAGTATCCCTTGTAGATTCCTCTTCCTTTGCAGAACCTTTAAATATGGTGATAGAGCCATCTTAGTGCCCTTTCTCTTCTTATTCTACCCTCTTTCAGGACCTCATCCCACCTGCAGGACTTCAGTGTTATATGCTGGTGAATCTTAAACTGACCTGTCCAGACAGGCAAGGTTTTTCTGAGCTTTAGACCATATTTCCAGGTGTCTGCCAAACATTTCTATCTGGCTATCCCAAAGGCATCACAAACTCAACATACAAAAACTAAATTCTTCATCCCATCCCTACAGTTTCTATTCCATCACATGACTCCTTATCCTCTTATCCCCTTAGTGAATTTCATCAATTTCCTACCACTCTATCAGTTGTACCAGATTAAAAGCTTGGAACTATCTTAGAAACTTAGCAGGAGGCCTCTGCTAAGTTTCCATTAGTCATGGGAGGACCTGTTAGAATCAACTACCAATTTATAAACAGAATTGAAGAACATGTTAAATACCATAGGGTTACAATCAGCAAAATCCAATCTGTGTCTACAGGACAAATGACCTGATTTCTTCAACAAATGAATTATAAACCAAAGAGAAAAAAAAAGAGAGAGATAGAAGGAAAGCCTAGAAAAACATTTAAAACACCTAAGAAACATATAGGGGATCATAATGAGTGAAATCTATTTAGATCTTAATTCAAACTATTAAAAATTATTATATTTATGAGGCAGTTTTCATGTTGAACACTGTATATTTGATAGTATTAAATAATTATTATCAAATGTTTTAGGCATGATAATGGTATTGTGGTTATCATTTTTTTAAAGACATCTTTTAGAGATACATACTGAAGTATTTATGGATGAAATGGTATTATGTCTGGGATTTGCTTCAAAATTATATGGAAGGAAGGAATTCAGTGGGATGTAGTTGAAATAAGATAGGTTATGAGTTTAAGATTCTTGAAACTCAGTGATGGGTCAAAGGATTCATTGAAATGTTCCATTATGTAAAGTTGTTTTTTTTTTTTTTTTTTTTTTTTTTTTTTTGTAAAGAGTCTTAAGACTCTAACTCTAGTACAGAGCTCTTTCCACAATTCCATTACATTGGTCATGGAAAAATGAAGCAAAATTCCAGAATTTTCTACATTTTTTTTAATTCAAAAGAGGTTCCCAAAACAAGGACTAAAGACAGTGGTTAAAAATGTCAGCCCTTGGAGTTCATGAACCCTTTTTTCTCATCTGACTTTGCCAAGAAATTCCTATCTGGTCTTTGGCAATATTAGATTTTTCTGTCTTGATTTGGTCACCCTCCAAAAATGGCCAGAGGTCAAGGTCCACATTATGACTTGTCGGCAGCACTTCCAGCCTAGGAGGGCTCCATTACTGCATAAAGATGATGCATAAAGTGAGCCGATTTTAGGAGAAAAATCTGCTTTTAAATTACTATTAATGCAATAGGTTAGATGAAAATGTAAAATGAAAAACCATTACAGAGGGAAAAAAAGATACTTTATATGAAATATTGTTATTGACCAAAGCTTCATAATTAACAATATTATTAACTACAGACGGTAGGCCTGTTTTTCACTTTACTATAAGACGTTATGGACTGCCGTCATCATCTTGAATCACAGTGTCTGGTGTGATGAGCTGAGGTGTCCATGCAGTGGTTCTGCCCTGGGAACTCTAATCCGACGTGTTAGGTGGAAGTCCTCTGCACACAGCCCCCTACAGGAATGGACTTTGAGGAGGAAAAACATGCAGCAGACAGAGATTGGTTCAAGATGGCGGAATAGAAGGACATGTGCTCACTCCCTCTTGCGAGAGCACCGGAATCACAGCTAACTGCTGAACAGTCATCAACAGGAAGGCACTGGAACTCACCAAAAAAGATACCCCACATCCAAAGACAAAGGAAAAGCTGCAGTGAGACAGTAGGAGGGACACAATCACAATAAAATCAAATCCCATAACCGCTGGATGGGAGTCTCACAAATTGGAGAAAAATTATACCACAGAAGTCCACCCACTGGAGTGAAGGTTCTGAGCCCCATGTCAGGCTTCCCAACCTAGGGGTCTAGCAACGGGAGGAGGAATTCCCAGAGGATCAGACCTTGAAGGCTAGCGCGATTTGATTGCAGGACTTCCATAGGACTGGCGGAAACAGAGACTCCACTCTTGGAGGGCACACACAAAGTAGTGTGCACAAGAGGACCCAGAGGGAAGGAGCAGTGACCCCATGGGAGATTGAACCAGACCCACCTACTAGTGTTGGAGGGTCTCCTGCAGAGGCAGTGGGCGGCTGTTGCTCACCACGGGGACAAGGACACTGGCAGCAGAAGTTCTGGGAAGTACTCCTTGGTGTGAGCCCTTCCAGAGTCCACCATCAACCCCACCAAAGAGCCTGTAGGCTTGAGTGCTGCATCGCCTCAGGCCAAACAACCAACATGGAGGGAACTCAGCCCCACCCATCAACAGACAAGTGGATTAAAGTTTTACTGAGCTCTGCCCACCAGAGCAACACCCACCTCTACCCACCACCAGTCCCTCCCATCAGGAAGCTTGCACAAGCCACTTAGATAGCCTCATCCACCAGAGGTCAGACAGCAGAAGCAACTACAGTCCTGCAGCCTGTGGAACAAAAACCACATTCACAGAAAGATAGACAAAATGGAAAGGTAGAGGACTATGTATCAGATGAAGGAACAAGATAAAACCCCAGAGAAACAAGTAAATGAAGTGGAGATAGGCAACCTTCCAGAAAAAGAATTCAGAATAGTGATAGTGAAGATGATCCAGGACTTTGGAAAAAGAATGGAGGCAAAGATTGAGAAGATGCAAGAAACGTTTAACAAAGACCTAGAAGAATTAAAGAACAAACAAAAACAAACACAGATGAACAATACAATAACTGAAATGAAAACTACACTAGAAGGAATCAATAGCAGAATAACTGAGGCAGAAGAACAGATAAGTGACCTACCTGGAAGACAGAATGGTGGAAATCACTGCCACAGAACAGAATAAAGAAAAAAGAATGAAAAGAAATGAAGACAGTCTTGAAAAGAAACGAAGACAGCCTAAGAGACCTCTGGGACAACATTAAACGCAACAACATTCGCATTATAGGAGTCCCAGAAGGACAAGAGAGAGAGAAAGGACCCGAGAAAATATTTGAAGAGATTATAGTCGAAAACTTCCCTAACATGGAAAAGGAAATAGCCACCCAAGTCCAGGAAGTGCAGAGACTCCCAGGCAGGATAAACCCAAGGAGAGACACGCCTAGACACATAGTAATCAAATTGACAACAATTAAAGACAAAGAAAAATTATCAGAAGCAACAAGGGAAAAACAACAAATAACATACAAGGGAACTCCCATAAGGTTAACAGCTGATTTCTCAACAGAAACTCTACAAGCCAGAATGGAGTGGCATGGTATATTTAAAGTGATGAAAGGGAAGAACCTACAGCCAAGATTACTCTAGCCGGCAAGGATCTCATTCAGATTCGATGGAGAAATCAAAAGCTTTACAGACAAGCAAAAGCTAAGAGAATTCAGCACCACCAAACCAGCTCTACAACAAATGCTAAAGGAACTTCTCTAAGTGGGAAACACAAGACAAGAAAAGGACCTACAAAAACAAACCCATAACAATTAAGAAAATGGTCATAGGAACACACATATCGATAATTACCTTAAACCTGAATGGATTAAATGCTCCAACCAAAAGACACAGGCTGGCTGAATGGATACAAAAACAAGACCCATATATATGCTGCCTACAAGAGAACCACTTCAGACCTAGGGACATATACAGCCTGAAAGTGATGGGATGGAAAAAGATATTCCACGCAAATGGAAATCAAAAGAAAGCTGGAGTAGCAATACTCATATCAGATAAAATAGACTTTAAAATAAAGAATGTTACAAGAGACAGAGAAGGACACTACATAATGATCAAGGGATCAATCCAAGAAAAAGATATAACAATTGTAAATATTTATACACCCAACATAAGAGCACCTCAATACATAAGGCAAATGCTAACAGCCATAAAAGGGGAAATCGACAGTAACACAATCATAGTAGGGGACTTTAACACCCCACTTTCACCAATGGACAGATCATCCAAAACGAAAATAAATAAGGAAACACAAGCTTTAAATGATACATTAAACAAGATGGACTTAATTGATATTTATAGGACATTCCATCTCAAAAGAGCAGAATACACTTTCTTCTCAAGTGCTCATGGAACATTCTCCAGAATAGATCATATCTTGGGTCACAAATCAAGCCTTGGTAAATTTAAGAAAATTGAAATCGTGTGAAGTATCTTTTCCAACCACAACGCGATGAGACTAGATATCAATTACAGGAAAAAATCTGTAAAAAATACAAACATATGGAGGCTAAATAATATACTACCTAATAACCAAGAGATCACTGAAGAAATCAAACAAGAAATCAAAAAATACCTAGAAACAAATGACAATGAAAACACGATGACCAAAAATCTATGGGGTGCAGCAAAAGCAGTTCTATGAGGGAAGTTTATAGCAATACAATCCTAGCTCAAGAAACGAGAAAAATCGCAAATAAACAATCTAATCTTACACCTAAAGGAACTAGAGAAAGAAGAACAAACAAAACCCAAAGTTAGTAGAAGGAAAGAAATAATAAAGATCAGAGAAGAAATAAATGAAATAGAAACAAAGAAAACAATAGCAAAGATCAATAAGACTAAAAGATGGTTCTTTGAGAAGGTAAAATTGATAAACCTTTAGCCAGACTCATCAAGAAGAAGGGGGAGAGGACTCAAATCAATAAAATTAGAAATGAAAAAGGAGAAATTGCAATGGACACCGCAGAAATACAAGACATCCTAAGAGACTACTACAAGCAACTCTATGCCAATAAAATGGACAACCTGGAAGAAATAGAAAAATTTTTAGAAAGGTATAACCTTCCAAGACTGAACCAGGAAGAAACAGAAAATATGAACAGACCAATCACAAGTAATGAAATTGAAACTGCGCTTTAAAATCTTCCAACAAACAAAAGTCCAGGACCAGATGGCTTCACAGGTGAATTCTATCAAACATATAGAGAAGAGCTAACAACCACCCTTCTCAAACTCTTCCAAAAAATTGCAGCGGAAGGAACACTCTCAAACTCATTCTATGAGGCCAGCCACCATCACCCTGATACCAAAACCAGACAAAGATACTACAAAAAAAGAAAATTACAGACCAATATCACTGTTGAATATAGATGTAAAAGCCCTCAACAAAATACTAGCAAACAGAATCCAACAGCACATTAAAAAGATCATACACCATGATCAAGTGGGTCTATCCTGGGGATGCAAGGATTCTTCAATATACACAAATCAACCAATGTGATACACCATATTAACAAATTGAGGAATAAAAACCATATGATCATCTCAATCGATGCAGAAAAAGCTTTTGACAAAATTCAACACACATTTATGATAAAAACTCTCCAGAAGGTGGGCATAGAGGGAACCTACCTCAACATAATAAAGGCCATATATGACAAACCCACGGCAAACATCATTCTTTTTTTTGCGGCACGCGGACCTCTCACTGTTGTGGCCTCTCCCATGGCGGAGCACAGTCTCCGGACACACAGGCTCAGCGGCCATGGCTCACGGGCCCAGCCGCTCTGCGGCATGTGGGATCTTCCCAGACTGGGGCACGAACCCACGTCCCCTGCATCGGCAGGCAGACTCTCAACCACTGCGCCACCAGGGAAGCCCAAACATCATTCTTAATGGTGAAAAACTGAAAGCATTTCCTCTAAGATCAGGAACAAGGCAAGGATGTCCACTCTCACCACTCTTATTCAACATAATTCTGGAAGTCCTAGCAACGGCAATCAGAGAAGAAAAAGAAATACAATTTGGAAAACAAGTAAAACTGTCACTGTTTGCTGATGACATGATACTATACATAGATAATCCTAAAGATGCCACCAGAAAACTACTAGAGCTAATCAATGAATGTGGTAAAGTAGCAAAATTAATGCACAGAAATCTTTGGCATTCCTATACACCAACAACGAAAAATCAGAAAGAGAAATTAATGAAACAATCCCATTCACCACTGCAACAAAAAGAATAAAATACTCAGGAACAGACCACCTAAGGAGGTAAAGGACCTGTACTCAGGAAACTATAAGACACTGATGAAAGAAATCAAAGATGACACAAACAGATGGATAGATATACCATGTTCTTGGATTGGACGAATCAATATTGTGAAAATGACTATACTACCCAAAGCAATCTACAGATTCAATGCACTCCCTATCAAATTACCAATGGCATATTTTACAGAACCAGAACAAAAAATCTTAAAATTTGTATGGAGACACAAAAGACCCCAGATAGCCAAAGCAGTCTTGAGGGGAAAAAATGGAGCTAGAGGAATCAGACTTCCTGACTTCGGACTATACTACAAAGCTACAGTAATCAAGACAATATGGTACTGGCACAAAAATAGAAATATAGATCAGTGGAACAGGATAGAAAGCCTAGAAATAAACCCACACACCTATGATCAACTGATCTATGACAAAGGAGGCAAGGATATACAATGGAGAAAATGCAATCTCTTCAATAAGTGCTGGGAAAACTGGGAAGCTACATGTAAAAGAATGAAATTAGAACACTCCCTAACACCATACACAAAAATAAACTCCAAATGGGTTAAAGACCTAAATGTAAGACCAGACACTATAAAACTCTTAGAGGAAAACATAGGAAGAACACTCTTTGACATAAATCACAGCAAGATCTTTTTGGACCTAACTCCTAAAGTAATGGAAATAAAAACAAAAATAAACAAATGGAATCTAATGAAACCTAAAAGCTCTTGCACAGCAAAGGAAATATTAAACAAGGTGAAAAGACAACCCTCAGAATAGGAGAAAATATTTGTAAACAAATCAATGGATAAAGGATTAATCTCCAAAATATATAAAGAGCTTACACAGCTCAATATTACAAAAACAAAGAACCCAATCAAAAAATGGGCAGAAGACCTAAATAGACATTTCGCCAAAATAGACATACAGATGGCCAAGAGGCACATGAAAAGATGCTCAACATCACTAATTATTAGAGAAATGCAAATCAAACTACAATGAGGTATCACCTCACACCAGTTAGAATGGGCATCAGCAGAAAAATCTACAAACAACAAATGCTGGAGAGGGTGTGGAGAAAAGGGAATCCTCTTGCACTCTTGGTGGGAATGTAAATTGATACAGTCACTATGGAGAACAGTATGGAGGTTCCTTAAAAAACTAAAATTAGAATTACCATATGACCCAGCAATCCCACTACTGGGCATGTACCCAGAGAAAAACATAATTCAAGAAGACACATGCACTCCAATGTTCATTGCAGCACTGTTTACAATAGGCAGGTCATGGGAGCAACCTAAATGCCCATCGACAGGTGAATGGATAAAGAAGACGTGCTACATATATACAATGGAATATTACTCAGCCATGAAAAGGAACAAAATTGGGTCATTTGTAGAGACGTGGATGGACCTAGAGTCTGTCATACAGAGTGAAGTAAGTCAGAAAGAGAAAAACAAATATCATATATTAATGCATATATGTGGAACCTAGAAAAATGGTACAGATGAACCAGTTTGCAAGGCAGACATAGAGACACAGATGTAGAGAACAAACGTATGGACACCAAGCAGGGAAAGTGGGGTTGGGGTGGTGGTGGTGGTGGGCTGAATTGGGAGATTGGGATTGACATATATCCACTCATATGTATAAAATAGATAACTCTAGTAAGAACCTGTTGTATATAAATATATATATATATATATATATATATATATATATATATATATATATATATATATATATATATATATATATATATATATATATATATAAGACCTTATGGTTGGGGTCCTCCATAACCATTCTTTTTTCTTTTTGTAGTTGTTCTTTCTGCTTGTTATTTGAAATATGCCAATATGAATGCATTCTGTGATGGTTCTAATCTATGGTTTACATTAATTTTTTGTGTGTAAAGCCTGGTCTTACTTAGATTTTGATGTTTTCAATGCCAATGTCCACAGACAGCTTTGCAAAGAAATGAAAAACAATGATCATTTGAGGCTGATACATATGTTTTTTTGTCTCTCTTGCCTCATGCCCCAAATAAATGAGGTGGTAAGTAAATGAAATCAACTTTCTCTTGTATCCACCTGGCATCAATTGTTTCCAACTCCAGGCATCTCGTCAGGGATAACTTGTCAGCCAAGGAGGTTGAGTGTCACTCCAGAATTCTCAGTTGCTTATGTAAAAACTAGACAATACCCTTCTGTGCAGTCATCCTTTCTCCATACCAATCCTCTCCCATACATTTGGACAGACATGCTTTCTCAACCACAAACATAGACATCCTCTAATTTTCTTTCTCATATCTGTAAGTTATTTTGCCCAAGATATACTTATTCATCTGTTTCATATTTAGATAGCCTCTCTTAGTATAATCTTTAAAATGCTGTCATAACTATTGCAAATCTTTTTAAATAAAGAAAAAAGTACATGCTGGGTAATTATAAAATAGTTACTACGTAGTCTACAGGAGGGAGGAGAAGGAGGAAGGGAGAGAGTTGAAAGCAAAATGGATTGACCAGAAAGTTTTGAAATGTTCACAACTCACAAAAATTAATGGTGAATCAAAAAACAAATTAATGGTGAATCATAGGTCAAAATTTCTTGCTCTAGAATATTTAGAGGAAATGCTGATAGCTAAACAAAATGCAGATGAATCTTGGGTTGAAAAATAAGAATGTGAAGAAAAAGCACAGTGATGATATATATGTATGTGGAGGGGATACTTCAGAAATGTTCAAAACCAGCTGTTAACAGATTTTCTACTGGGTCCGCTATAAATGTGCAGGGAGATACAGTATTAGAATGGATCTGGGATTATAAATGTAGTGTTAGCAGTTCATAAATAAGATTTGTAATTTAAAGCCCAAACATTCTTCATATTTTTCTCTATCATATACCTTTTTCAAAAATTGACTCACACCAAGTCATATCATAAGAATGAGGGCTTAGCTGTCCTCCAAACTCCAGGGCCAAATGGCTAAACTTAACCAACCTGAACTTTGAATACTTATTTTCTAATTCACACACTACCAGAGAGCCCTGCATTTCTAAAATTTTATTGAGAATCTTAGCTATTCCAATAAAGACATTCAAATATTTACTGCAGTTTTATTTTTAAAAATTTTATAAAATGTTTATTTATTTAGGCTGAGCCAGCTTTTAATTGCAGCATGTGGGATCTAGCTCCCCAACCAGGGACCGAACCCAGGCCCCCTGCATTCTGAGCGTGGAGTCTTACCCACTGGACCACCGGGGGAGTCCCCCTGCAGTTTTAAATAAAATATCTTAGGAGCTACCCTGTAAAACATGCTTTAAAAAGTTTAGGAAGTTGTATGATTTTAATTAAGATAGAGGCAGATTATGGATTAGTAGTCAGTGAGTGGCAGAAATTGGCTAGATACTCACCGACCTCCTTTCTTCTTCCGGGATAAATAAGACTCACGTCCCAGTTTTGCTTGCAGTTCGGTTGGTGTTATTTGACTAGGTTCTGGCCAATGGAATGTGAAAGGAAGTAATATACCGTACTTTCAGATTTATCTTTAAAACATCTGGTTGACCCTCCTTGCTCTCTCTGTTTACTTAATGGTTGAGTGATGATCAAACAGAGGAGTCCATGGAAGCACTAAGAAATAGCAGAGCTGTAATATAGATGTACCCTACATTCCTGAGTCTCTGTCTGGAGGAGAGCCTAAGGAGAGCTGCCCAATCTGTATTGGGCAGGGATGTAAGAAAGAAAGAAAGAAGATTTTTAACCGATTGTGGGAATACTTTCACAATGTGTATGCATATCAAATCACCATGAAGTACACTTTAAATATCTTACAATTTTATTTGTCAATTATACCTCAATCAAACCAGAAAAAATATAAATTTTTATTGTTAAGCATCTGAGACTTGGGAGGGGCGCGTATTAACAGCTTCCGGTATTGATTACCTGGAGGAATGTCATTGTCTGTTGGCATTTGGTACACCGCTCTTTCATTTCACTTACCAAAAGCCACTGTGCCCGGTATCTCGTCTCTGCTTCTTCTTCTTTTTTTTTGGCCACACTGCGGGGCATGCAGGATCCTAGTTCCCTGACCAGGGATTGAACCCGTGCACCCTGCAGTGGAAGGGTGGAATCTTAACCACTGCACCACCAGGGAAGTCCTTGTTTCTGCTTGTTACATCATGGTCTGAACTTCTTACCCACTCCTAGACCCTAGGCCCCGTACCATGTAGGCCATGATGTTATACTTCCAGAGACAGCTCACTCCCTGATCATAGGTTTGAAGAGCTGGCAGAGAGCTTGTCCATTCTGCAGGTAATAAATACCTCCATTTAAGCAAAACGATTTCTTCTGAGACAGTAAAACAAATTTGTTATAAGATGCATAGCATTTTGGAGATACTCCCTCCATACACATTCTACATCAACTTTCTTTATTTTCATATCCTTATTTTTCATTCCAAGATCCATAGTTCCATTTTGTTTGGATACTAGAATTTCCTCTCAAAATTTCAGAGCAGGGAATTTTAACCCATGCTTTACCATAAATTTTAGGTTGTGGAAGTTTCAAAGCTTTCTGGTGTGTTCATTTTGCTTGCACTCATCCCTCCCATAACGCATGTAAGTAGCTCTATTTTATAATTACCCAGTGTGTATTTTTCTCTTTATTTTAGGGAAAGTTTCTGTGTTAGGCAAAACCCAGTCCTTATGTGCTTCTCCTTTACTCTCACGCTACTAACCATATTCGCACCACTTCTGACATCAGTTGTGTGGGGGTTTTCCCCCACACCAAACAATTCTACACCAAATCAGCTGCGTGTCCCATGATTTGACTCAATTCTAACACCATCTACCCGTTGATAGAGTCAGATCCTACTGGCTAAGGGCTCAGTCCTTAACTGCCCTCACCTCCCACCCCTCCACCCCGCCTGCACACTGCAGATGCCAATTTGTTTTGGTTGTCACCTGTGCTTCTGACCAATTGGCTGTAAGTTGGAGATTCCCGTGACCTCCTCCTTGGGTTCGACAGATTTGCTGCAGTGGCTCACAGAATTCAGGAAAACAATTTGTTTGCCAGTTTATTATAAAAGGGTTTGATTAAGGATACAGATGACACCCAGAAGTAAGAAATGCATAGGGCAAGGTATATGGGAAGGGTCTTGGAGCTTCCATGCTCTCTCTAGGCATACCACTCTCCTGACACCTCCCCGTGTTCACCAACCTATAAGCTATCCAAACCCTGTACTTTGGGGATTTTTATGGAGGCTTCACTGTGTAGGCATGATAGATCATTAACTCCATTTCCAGCCCCTCTCCCCTTTCTTGTGAACAGGGGTTGGGTCAAAAATTCAAAGCTTCTAATCATGGCTTGGTCTGTGGGGTGACTGGTCCCTATCCAGGAGCCTACCAAGAGTCGCCTTCTTAGAACAAAAGACAAGGTTGTCAACTAGGAAATTTCAAGGGCTATAGGAACTTTGTGTCAGGAACCAGGGTCACAGACCAAATATTTGAACAAAAGATACTCCTAGTGCTTTTATGACTTAGGAAATTACAAGGGTTTTAGGTTCCTGTGTCAATAACCAGGAGCAGAGACCAATATATACATATATTTTTTTCCTATTATCTCACAGTTTCTAATAACTATGACAGCATTTTGCACCCACTCCCACATTCTCAGCAAAGAGGGTTCAGGATTCACCTCCTCTCCCCTGCCTGCCCAGCACAGCCTGATTAAGAAACAACACGTGTAGCATGTGCTTGGAAATCCCAAGGCCCTCATCTGACATTCCTCAGTGTTCCACCTGACATTCCAAAACCTCAACAACAGAATCTCTGGGCTCTTCACCATCCTCACCATTGTCAATCCGTTGGCAAACCTACCTACAAATTCTTTCCTCCTTGAAACTCCTCTGCGTTGAACCAGTCTTTCTCAAACCAAATTCAGCAGCAACTCAGAATCAACTTATTTTCCATGCTCCTGAATTTTCCTCACCCAGGAAAGTTTCCGTGTAGCCTAAAGGCACAGTCTTGACCTTACCAAAAGCTTTCTGGTACTAGGGCAGACTCCATCCTACTGGAGTAACTAGAGAAACTACGACAAGTGGAGACTTTCTCCCAGGGCTCAAACCCAACCCAGATCTCAGACCTGCTCTGGATCCTGGCAGAAGTCTAAAACAGAGATTCCCAAAGTTTAGAATGCATTCGAATTACCTAGTGGATCCTTGTTTAAAAGCAGATTGCTGGACCTAAAATCGTCAGGAATTTTAATGTGTAAGGTTTTGGGTAAGTCCTAGGAATCTGTATTTCTGTGAAGCTCCTCAGATTTATCTGTTCCTGATGATGCAAGGACCATACTTTGAGAAATGTAGATGGGGTGATGTCAGATATCAAGTGACATATTTAAGATGCCCTGAGAAAAATGTTACTTTGTGTCAAAACAAAATCAACTAAAATAGATTTATGACAGTTTGGCTTTTGCCACTTGAATACATTCTCAGGATTTTGATGTTTGCTCCCTCCTTTGCTTAGAGCTCTGAATCTCCTTCCTTGCTGACCCTTGAACTTGGCTTAAGACCTCTGAGCCATGACTCATGCTTTTTGTTACATGTCCTTAGCTTTGCCTTTCAACGTCTGTTTCTATCCTTATATTGCACAAGGTAATCACCCTAAGTTCCAGATCGTTGAGGGGTCGGGTAGAAATTACTCCAATATCCAGTTCTATTTCCCTTCCAGGCACAACTGACATAGCATTTCTCAAGTTCCTTGTGGTTGGACGGAGCCATGGGATTAACTCTGGCTAATGAAATATGAGCAGAAGTAACATATGTGGGATTCTCCAGTGTCTCCCTCTCCTTCTACCACTTCTTTCTGGCCACGTGTTTCAGATGGTGTAGCTATAAGCTGGTGGAGTCTTCATCTCCTCAAGCCCTTCAGTGGCTAGGTGGAGTAGAGTCTTTGATTCACATGGAGAGTGTGTTGAAATAAACTTGTGATGGGTTCATCCACTGAGATTTGGGGGTGGTTTGTAATCACAGAAAAAAACAAGTCTGTTCTGACTAATCCGAAGTTACGTTGTGCTGGAACAGAGTTTGCCCAAGGCCACCCATATCCTTACTTAGTTGATGGCTGCTGACTGCCTTAGAGAATTAAGTACATATTGAGGCTGGCAATGTAATAAGTTGTCTTTATTTTGTGATAGTGGTTGGATGAGCACCTAATAAACATATTTAAGTAGATAATTCTTTAGTTTAAGATAAAATGTTCAGGGGAATCTCCTCAGCTCTTTGAATCTGACTGGTACAGAGCTGATGGATTGTTGAGCGTGTATCTTTTTTTTTTTTTTTTGGCTGTGCTATGCAGCTGACAGAATCTCAGTTCCCTGACCAGGGATCAAACCTGGGCCCACAGCAGTGAAAGTGCTGAGTTCTAACTCCTGGACCGCCAGGGAATTCCTGAGCATTTATCTTTTGATATATTCCAAGCATTCAGATTTGAGCTCATTTGCACTGCCATCGTTTGCACTGACTTTAATCTGAACAGAATTTTCTATATTTCTTCTGGGTCTTTGCTATTATGTAGATGCATAGCCTTAATGTATCATGTAGATTCAGAAAAACGTTACAATCTGTCCCGATAAAACACATTAAAATGACTGAGTCACACATTTTTAAAATTTAACTCTGCTGGGGGTAGCATGAAATACTGGGGCAGTCACAGTTCTGAAGAGGCATTTAAATTTGACTGTTGTGGATTTGTATTCTATGTGTCCTCTTTAAAAACTTTCGTTGTCCATACAAGGCAAGTTAGGTTGTCTAGACTGTCCTTGTTTTACCTTTGCAAAGGCTTAAATTGTGCAGCTGGAAGAACGGCCTCTACGGAGATTCTGCTGGA
Organism: Phocoena phocoena; assembly: GCF_963924675.1. NCBI lineage: Eukaryota > Metazoa > Chordata > Mammalia > Artiodactyla > Phocoenidae > Phocoena > Phocoena phocoena. The sequence goes on along the minus strand of NC_089234.1, from coordinate 67,873,352 downwards.
GAGATTTTGTCTGATTCCTGTCCCCAGAGCAGGATGAAAAACTGGCCATTTTCTTTTGTTTTACGTACCCCCTCCCAGCCCTTTCCTCCCCATTCGAAATGATTAGTTTGCTTTTTATTTGGTTTGGGTTTTTGTGGGGTTTTTTTTTTTTTTTTTTGGCCTACTTGTATGCACTCCTAGTCTGGCTGACTTTCTGGGCTCTGATCCAGTTTAGTTTAACATTGTTTACTGTCAGAGTCTTCTTGGGAGATTGGTATTTTAATTAACAACATATTGATTTTAGATACTACAAAATGTCATTTGACCCAAAATGTTTCTCCGTTCTAAAACTCAGCAGACTTCTCACTGAATCCTAGTCTCTCCCTAAAAATGATGCCAATATATTTTGAGCATATTTACATTGTTGAATGTAGTTTTGCTTATAGCACTCAACACATTTAGTACACCTTGGCTAAAATATTCTCCTTACCATAGTTTGCTAGTTTTTTCCTTTTACCTTCATTTTAGTTCACTTATATCACTAAGAAAATCTTTAGCTCCATATAAAGAGAGGATAATTACTTTGAATATAATAGTTATTATTAATAACTTGCAATACTTTAAATCTTAACGTGTTTATTAAGACAATTTGGTGGTAACTTTAATTATTTATTAAGCTCCTGGTTGGTGATCTCTCAAACCACGGTTGCCTTTTGTAAATATCCCTTCCTTCTTAATATTTAAAGTAGATAATTCTGACTCCAATATCAAAATGGGGAAAATGCATGAATGATCAGATCATTGACTAAATCAGAGGAGGAAAGGCTCACATTGTCTAGGTTGGGTTCCCAGCCCAGAAGAAGAAGACCCCGAGATACGGATTCAAGTAGTTAATTCAAGAGATGATCCTAGAAAACACTGATAGGAAGTGGAGAAGTGAGACAGGGAAGGGAAGGAAGCCAATAAAGGATGAGTTATCAAGCCATTTCCTCTTTGGGCAACTGGGGCTCAGTCCTGTTGGGGAACTCTGGGAGAGAGTGTGGAACATTCTCCAGAGTTATCCCACCTAAGGGGTGCAACTGAGGTATTTATCCCTCAACTTGGTTGAGGCTGCTCCTGGGAGTATTAATTCTCTGACACTTCCCACTTGCCTGGCCCAGCTTTCCACTGTTAGGTAACCAAAGAAACACTCTTAGCAGTGGAATAAGCAACCAGAGGCTGTAGAAGTGGATACAGAGAGATATGGGAGGGCTGCACAGTGTTTGCTACTCATATGAAAAGTTGATCAATTTCACTAACAATCAAATAAGTGCAAATTAAAATAACAATGAAACTATTTTGACTTTTTATTTTATTTTATCTTTGGCTGCATTGGGTCTTTGTTGCTGCATGAGGGCTTTCTGCTAGTTGCGGCGAGTGAGGGCTGCTCTTCTTTGCAGTGTGCGGGCTTCTCACTGTGGTGGCTTCTCTTGTTGCAGAGCATGGGCTCTAGGCGCGCAGCCTTCAGTAACTGTGGCACGTGGGTCAGTAGTTGTGGCTCACGGGCTCTAGAGCACAGACTCAGTAGTTGTGGCGCATGGGCCTAGTTGCTCCATGGCATGTGGGATCTTCCTGGGCCAGGGCTCGAACCCGTGTCCCCTGCATTGGCAGGTGGACTCTTAACCACTGCACCACCAGGGAAGCACTATTTTGACATATTTTGACATACTTTTGATACATTAGAATAAAAATTTTTTTTCAAAGGGGAGGATGTTGGAAAACTGGCAGTCATATGCTACTGGTGAGGGTAAAAGTTAGTATAATCTTTCTATAAGGGCCATTTGGGATATGAATCAAAAGCCTTAAAAATGTGCTTCTCCTTAATCCAGGAACTCTGCTTCTAAAAATATATTCTGAGAGGATAATTACATCAGTGTTCAGTGTTCACTGAATCATTGTTTATAAAAATGAAATAACCAGAAAAATCTGAACGTCTAATGATAAGTGATTGGTTAATGCATTATTCATCCATCCAATCCTTCCATCCAGTGAAATACAATGCAGTCATTTGAACTGATGAAGTAGAAATGATTACCTGGAAATATTTTCACAATATACTTACAAGTGTTCAAATCAAATGCTCCTGTTTGTTAAAATATGTATGAGTGTGTTGTGTGCATGTAAAAAATTCTGGAAAGATGAAAACAAAAACGTTAAAAGCACCTATTGCTGATTAGTAGGAATATAAGTTTTTAAATTGTTTCCTTTTTTTATCAATATATATGTTTGTAATATCAGAGTTACTTATAATGGCATTATAATACCATATAACAAAACTAAAATTATTTTTAAAAAGTGAACACATACATAGTTTATGAGATTATTATATAAAGGACCCTTGGGATGCAATAAGTAATACATCAAAAATGCCAGTTTTATAAAATAAAGGTAGAATGGTAATTTACAAGTGAAAGCTACTTCTGTGACCTAAAAAGCATAAGATATGCATCAATCTAATCTTAGAGAAGTTTTTTTTTGTAAAATTGAAATCACTTGATTCTTTTCTAGAAAATTTCCACAGTACTATCTCTTTTCTCTATACAAAAATGTGGGTCATAGTAATTTCTGTCTTGAGTGGAGTGGTAGCTCATATAATTTTATAACTTGGAGGAAAAACACATCATGAAACCAAAATTAGAAGTAGATCATGTTTAAAAGTTCATGTATATCCTGTAGCTAGAAATGTGGAATAGCAACAGAGAATACATTTCCTCATAGATCAAAAGGCTATAGAAAATAATGATGAGCAAATGTCATGACTATTTACTGCCTAAAATTAGGGTTACATACATTATCTAATTTATTTCTCACCAAAACCTCTTTGAGGTTAGTACATTATTAGTATTACCCATGTGTCACAGATGAAGTCCCTGAAGCCTAAGAAGTTTTAACCAATTTTTTTCTACCTCAGCTAAAAAAGCATCCGTTTTGGGAATCAGAGATTTTCGGGTTCTTAAACTGAGTTTTTTCTTCTAACACTGCACACAGCATTCAGAGTCACAAGGCTGTTGTCCCAGGCTCCATTAGCTGGGTTATGTAGGAGTCCACGTTCCCTCATTGGTTAAATAAACATAGTAATATGTATAGATTTGGGCAGTTGTTCCCAAACTGTGGTGCATCAGAATCACTTGGAGGACTCACTTTTTTTTTGTTTAATTGAGATATAACTGAAACATAACATTGTGTAAATTTCAGGTGTACAATGTGTTGGTTTGATAATTGGAGGGCTTGTTAAAGCACAGATGGTTGGGCTCCAGCCCACAAATATCTGAATCAGTAGGTGTGGGGTGGGGTCTGAGAATCTGCATTTGTAACAGGGTCTCAGGTAATGGTGCTGCTACTGGTCCAGTGACCACTCTTTCAGAACCACTGGCTTAGGTTCTATCAGCTATTGCTACTACTAGAGTTGGTTTTATTTACCTGTCTATGGCATTCTCATCACAATTTAAATTATGAATTTATTTTTTTATATGTGTGTACGTAAATATATATATGTATTTCTGTGTGTGTACACATAATATATATTTGAGCTATTTTCTGAACATGTAGGTCTGGTTTTTTTGTTATTTTAAACTGTCTCAGGTTTTCCCCAAATTATTTAAGTCTTTGCTATGTTGTACCCTTGGGTTGGAATCATGAATAATATCTCTAATATGAAAATTATTTTAGGTAATTATTTTGGGTAAGAGTGGTGTTTATAGTTAGCATTGTTGGTTAAATAACATAAGCTAAAGACCAACTTTCATTGTCTTCAGAAATTAAGAAAATAATGTCTGAGATGCCCATTCAAAATTGTACTTGCCTCCTCTAAGGACTGCTATTTACTAGATTCTCTATATCATAAAGAGTGAGGGAGAGGGCTTCCCTGAGGGCGCAGTGGTTGAGAGTCCGCCTGCCGATGCAGGGGACACGGGTTTGTGCCCCGGTCTGGGAAGATCCCGCATGCCGCGGAGCGGCTGGGCCCGTGAGCCATGGCCGCTGAGCCTGCGCGTCCGGAGCCTGTGCTCCGCAACGGCAGAGGCCACAACAATGAGAGGCCCGCGTACCGAAAAAAAAAAAAAAAAAAAACAACGAGTGAGAGATGAAGTATTATTGTTATGGAAATAGAAAAGAAATACAGCAGAAGTCACTGAAGTAGGTGCTGCTTATTTGTTCCTCTCCTTTCCTCCAGCTACCCTTGGAACTTGAAAGTAATTGCGCAATCTTCCAATGCTAGAAGAAATCTTAGTATCTGGGTCACAGACTACAGACTCTTCAAGAGAGAAGTGGGCTTAGTAAGGGCTATTTAAGATTTATTAGGCACCTTCCACGTGTCTGGCACTGTGCCACGTTGCTAGGGAAACAACAGTGATTAAGACTGAGCCCTAAAAAAAAAAAAAGACTGAGCCCTCAAGAAACTGATAATTTAGACAAACAGTCAGAAAATTCTGTTTGTGTGATATGCAGTATATCTTCTGCCTACGAATCCCACTGTTCAAAGTAGAACTTCCTTCTGTTTGTCCTAAGTGCCCCTTGCTCCAGTTTCAACAGAGCCTCTCTTGTCCTATCAAGTTAAGGACAAAGTCATTTTTTAATCCATACCACTCATTAACTTTTGTATCATTTTAGCATTTACCTCTTTCAGACTAAAGGTACTGAATCTTCTAATATTTTTAAATATGAAAATAAACAATAGCTACTGTTGATAACCCTAAAATGTGCTAAGTGTGTTTTCACCAACTAGGTATGAAAGCTGAAGATTGATGTTGGTGCCTTTCGAGGTGGGCTTCCTCAGTGATAGAAGGTGAAGCTGCTGTTGAGAGTCTGTGGCTAAGCTTCAGGCTGAGTATCTGCAGGACCAGGCCCCACGGGATTTCAGGTTCAGATCAAGGACCAGAAACTTCTGATGCTTAGCCTTTAACGCTGAAAAAGAATAAGGGGAGAGCATCCTTACCCTTGGGGAGATTTATATACTCTTTCTTGACAATGGGTTCCTCTTACTAACTAATACGCCTTTTTTATTTGTAATCATGGAGATCATTTAGCTACTTGAGCTTTCTGTTACTTCATTTTTCTAATGACATGTGTTCTTTGTTTAGCTTCATCCTCTCTCACAGGGCTTTGGCTTGAAATAGCTCAGGAGGGGGATTTCATGTCTTGTAGCTAACTGATTTAGAATCGCCCTTTCATTTCTCACAGTAATTTTTAGCATAATACGTTAATCGAAGTTGTCTCATTTGTTTCCTCTTCTTATTTCTCTGTTTTCACATGGCTTTTTTCTTTTTTGCCTATCTCTTGCACAGAGCCAAGTAAAAGTCCCACAGAGACCATAACATTTGGACTAATTAAAATAATAAAAATGTTAGGACAATATGGTATTTATTTCTAGCCTTTCTTTCCTAAAATATTAATGCCTCATGTCTATGTTGCAACCCAAGGCACTGTTGCAGACATTTATCTTCCTGTTATTCTTAAGAGGGAGAAACACTTATTACAATTCCAGTTTTGTACATGGAGAATGAATAATTTGTCCAGAGTTGCAAAGTTAGTGAGTGACAGAAGTGAGACAAAGGCTCTGGGTTTTCTTGGTTCTCATCCTAGTATCCTTTGTAGTGGATGTTGTTGCTCTTACTGTAAGAACATGCTTTTGTAACATAAAAATCGATAGTTAAAAGAAGCACTGGTTATAACATTGGTTATAGATTATGTTTCCTTCTTGGCAAAAGTTTATATAGGTTTTCTCTAACAATTTCACATGAATTTTGGCTTTATTTTTAGAAAATTGTAGATGACATGAAATCCTATGCATTGTTAGGTTATGGCATAATGACTGGCCCACCTTGGCAGATGTATAAAGTACCTCTGGAGGTTTGTCCTTCACACTTCTTTTTAGGTTACTAAAATTTCACATGGAGTAAACCAAAGTATGTATCTTCCCTGGGGTTGATTATTGATTTTTAAAAACAAGGGGTTATGTGGAAAGTTTGAACCTGGCATATCATGGGGCAACCACGTGTTATTTGAAACATGGAAAAAAGGTGTCTCAAATCAATAACTTTCCTATCCATCGCCTTGTTCTACCACAGGGCCTGTTGAATTTCAATCTACTCCTTTGAGATAAGAGATCTATTACTACCATTAAAAACAAAACAAAACAAAAACAAATGTTATCCAGTAAGGATGACAGATAAAAATAATAGACCATAAGATTTTTGAATTAATATATCACATTAAATTTTATCTTCTGGGTGGGCTTTGTGGTTAAGGGGGTTGGATAAAAATGAGGTCTACAGGGCTTCCCTGGTGGCGCAGTGGTGGAGAGTCCACCTGCCGATGCAGGGGACACGGGTTCGTGACCCGGACCGGGAAGATCCCACATGCCGTGGAGCGGCTGGGCCCGTGAGCCATGGCCGCTGAGCCTGCGCGTCCGGAGCCTGTGCTCCGCAACGGGAGGGGCCACAACAGTGAGAGGCCCACGTACCGCAAAAAAAAAAAAAAAAAAAAAATGAGGTCTACAGTCAAGAGGCTAGAAGCAGTCTGAACTCACTGAACATCTGGGAGTTGAGAAGGCTAAGGAAAACTAGTAAGCCAGAGACAAATACTCCCACTTTAGGCCATCCTGCATTATTCACAGAAGGTCAAACAATTTGTGAAATGAGAAATGAGTCCAATAGAAGCTGGCATGAAAAGTTACAGTAGAATATTTTTACCTAACAGAAGCTTATCCAAGGAATATGAAAACACTGAATTCAAAAAGATACATGTGCCCCTATGTTCATCACAGCATTATTCACAATAGCCAAGATATGAAACCAACCTAACTGTCCATTGATGGATGAATGGATAAAGGTGTGGTATACTGTGACAACATGGATGGACCTTGAGGGTATTATGCTAAGTGAAATAAGTCAAATGGAGAAAGACAAATACTGTTTGATGTCACTTATATGTGAAATATTTTAAGAAACAAACAAAGGAAAGTGAAACAAACGCATAGATAACAGAGATTAGTGGTTACCAGAGGGGAAGGGGGGTGGAGGGAGGGCAAAATGGGTAAAAGGGGTCAACTGTATGGTGATGGATGGAAACTAAACTTTTGGTGATGAGCATGCCATAGTGTATACAGAAGTCTAATTATAATGTTGTACACATGAAACTTATATAATGTGGTAAACCAGTGTTACCTTAATAAAAAACAAAACAAAACATATGCTGATCGATTGTAACTGAGTTTATTTTGAAGCAAATATAGTCTATTAGTCTGTGTTGTCATTGTGTGTAAGGATATTAAATAGTTAATGATGAAATGGGGGACAATGTAATGCATAGAAGATGATACTTTTATCAGAATGGATAATTGTAAACAAACCTTGGTAAAATAGAACCCCATCCTTCCTACAACCAATGCAGTTTCCTCTGCTCCATCTAAAGTTTGAGCACAGTTACTTCAATACAGTTCATTTCAATTCAAACATTTTGAGGATTGCTGGAGCATCAGGGCTTCAGAGACAGGAAGCTGCCCAAACCTAGAAGAAAAGCCCTGTGTCTCATAAAGCAGATCACAACTGGAAAAATCATTTGCAACCTCAGAGAGAGATACAAAGTATAGGGGTAACATTCCTTCGGTTTTCTTTAATTTGTAAAGAAAATATTACTGGTGTTTGCTACCTTTGCAGAATACTTTAAAAAGAAGAAACGAAAAAAAAAGAACAGTTATGTGTTTGGCCAATAAGAACAAGAAAAGATGCTCAGTGCTATTATTATTATTAGTCATCAGGAAAATGTAAATTTCAACAAGATATCACTACTCACCCAGTAGAATGGCTAAAATTATAAAGATATAATGCCAAGTGTTGGTAAGGATGTGGAGCAACTGGAACACTCATACATTTATCATATGATCCAGGAAATCCCAGTCCAAGTCTTACACATGAATGTCCCTACCAACTTTATTCATGATGGCCCAAATATAAACATCCAGATGTTTATCAGCAGGTAAATGGATGGAAAATTTTTGTATATCTTCATTCAGTGGAATACTATTCATCAATAGAAAGGAATTAACTACTGATAAATACATACAAAAAAAAAAAAAAAGGATGGATCTCAAAAACATGCCAAACTAATAGACACAAAAGAGTACATACTGTGTGATTCCATTTATCTGAAATAACAACTTCCGTCAAAACTAATCTATAATGGTAAAAAGCAGATCAGTGGTTTCCTGAGGCTGACTGGGGGTTACAGGGGGATTGACTGCAAAAGAGTACACGGGAATTTCTTGAGATGATGGAAATATTGTACAGCTTGTCTGGGTGAGTGTACACGGGTACATACATTTGTCAAAAATCACCAGCCAATACACAGAACATGGTACATATTGTTGCATAAAAACTATACCTCAGTCAAGTTGATTTAAAAAGAAAATTCCTCAAAATAAAGAAAAATACTCATATCTTTATGATTTATAGACTAAAGTTACTTTTCACAAGATAATTTTTTCACAGAGGATCCAAATTAGTCTCGACATGGTGCCCAGCAGTAAAATAGTGAACACCTTTATAGTTTAATGAAAAGTAGGCCATTGATACTGGGGGAAGCTGTTCTAGCAATTGCTATGAGGTGATTGTTTCTCTGTCAAGCATGGGATAAGTGTGATGACTCAGGAGTTAAGCTGTCAGGATTTGACTCTAGTTCACCATCTGCTGACTGAGTGACCTTGGGAAGAGTTACTTAATTTCTCAAAGCATCGATTTTTTTTCGTGGATAAAATAAGGATAACAGCGGTCTCCATGTGGTAGTGTTTGCAAAGATTAAATGAGACAGCATATATAAAGAGCCTAGGATATAGAAAATGCATCATAATGATTAGCTATTATTTCTGGTTTAACCCCTTACAGGAATATGGGGGTCTAGAAGAGTAAAAACACAGGCAGGAGCAAGTCTGTGTAGGTACACATCTGTTTGTCCCCTGGTTTTTGTTTTTCTTCACAATGTACATAAAGCCCTCATGAAAGGAATATTGTTCTCCATTCCCAGGAGCAAGATGGAGATTGGGGAGATTGGGCTGAACCTGAGAGACTTTGAACTAAGAGAGAGCACGAGGCTGTTCTGAAGCACTCTCAGCTGTTCCTAATGATTTTGAGAAGCAGATAAATTTAACGGCAGGCAGCTGCTCTCCGACCATTTACCCTCCTGTCTTCACTGGCGCAGGACCGTTCTGGACCAGGCACAGGTAAAAATAAAACCCCACCAAATATTCTCTCATGCTCATATTTAAAATCACAAATCAAGGATCTGTGAATCATTTTGCATTCCGGTCTCAGACTCGCGCGTTATATTTAACTTCAAATTGCCTAATATTTAAGATCCATTAACACAATCAATAGAGAATGGTGTGTGTTGGCGGACAGTGTTGCTGCTGCTGTTTTAAAATGCTCGCCCTATTTCCTTTTTACTTAAGCATGTACAAATTCTGCTTAAATTCTTGAAGTGAATGTGAGTAAGTGGATTTTAAAAACTTTCTGTGGAAAAAAAGGATAATAAGAGAAAATAATCTGGAAGATTCATTTATTCAGAAATACTTTCCCAGTAGCTCAGTTTTTTAGAATGTGTATGAGGCATTCTCATAGAGTTAACTGGCAGAACTTTAAAACTTTGGGACATGAAAACTGATTATTTTCTTTGATTTGAAAAACCTGATGAGTCCTCAGTTCTTGAAGTGTTAAAATGGATGTGTCATTACCTTATAAGCTATTGTGCACATTAGTTTGCAAAGGAGAAAAGACAGGGAAGCAACATTGCTTAAATGGGATGAACTTTCACAATTGAATCCATTTTTGGGTGTATGCTTCCTGAATCCCTAAGATGGTGTGTTCCCAAGGTGATGTGGAAAAGCAGAGGAGATGTTGTAAAGTATCACCCGTGAGAATGGAAGTCTGAGTATAAAATTGAAGACATCTATAGGAACAATGAAAGCGTGTGACTTAACACCAATACCCCAAACCAGGTGAAATACTCAGGTCTTTCTTGGCAAACTGTATCTGAGAGATGTATATTATTAGTTAAGTGATTGCGTGAAAGAGAAGGCCTGAGTTAGTTTGGATTAACCAACCATGAGAAACTGATTAAGATTTTCCCATTTTGTCCCTTGCTTAAGAACAGATTTTTTTTTCTTTACATAAAAATATCTGGTTGATTGATTGTTTTAAGCAATGTGTGTAAATTTAGATCCTCTTGATTATGATGTAATTGGTGGAAGCTGTAAGAAATTGGAATGATTTGAATGTTACCAGCAGGAAAAACAGTAAACGGAAAAACTGAATATTGGGGGAAATAGTTTAGTCTACTATAAAAAAAAAAACACAAAATAAAACCCCACTAGACTGAGTTCTCTGGATGCTTAGCAAAGGAACTTTGACCCATCATCAGGAGATTTTACAGATAATTCTAGGTCTGTTACTAACATTTAGGAACAAATCACATCAACTCCCTGGATAGTTTGCCCTTCTTGAAAATAAGGGGGAAAGGGCTGGATTTTATGGTTTCAAGCTCTATAATTCTACCTTCTCTTAACTTAGATGAAATTTTAAAAATATCTATGTACAGAGAGGCAGAATGATGTCTATTCTCTAAACTTCATGCCTCTGATGTACTTTCTCAAACTTTTCATTAATTAATTATGTGATACTTGAGATAAATAAAAGACATAAGGAATTAAACAGTCATTATATTATGATATAAACTGCCAAGTAAAAATGGTGGCTTGAATATACACGTAAAATTTCAATCCCTCCTGAGCTACACATAAAGGAATTTCTAATTAAGGGCATAAACCTACAATGACAAGGAGAATATGATTGTCTCTCCCAAGTGAACAGTAGAACCTACCTACAAATCAAACATAACAGAAAATTCCTAGTTGAGCTCTTCTTTTTAGGTCCAGGTTTGGTTAGTATTTTGTTTCACATGCCAAGGGGAATCCCTGCAGTGGCATTTTTTTGTTTTTTAGAAGCTGAAAAGCAGATGCATGAGTGGGAATTGACTTAGTAAACCTGGAAAAGCCAAATCCTAAACTGATGCTGGAAAAGATGAGAACCAATTAGATTTACACCACATAATTCTGAGAAACCTCAAAACTGGTGGCATTAGGGATGTGTGAAATGGTGTGGAGTAGGGGTAGGGTAGGGTGAGGGGAAGCAGGGGCTAAACTAAAGCAGACTGATTAAAAGCTAAAGAGGATTGTTAAGAAGCATTCAGATCCTGAGGTTTCCCATTACCACCACAACAGCAGTGTGAATTCTTGTTCTCTGGAGATAAGTTTCTGAACTGGAGAAAACCAGATATAGTTGGTTAACAGTACAGATACCATACCTGAAAGAAGAGGATTGATTAAATAAATGTATGTTTCCAATGGAATATTACTCAGCCATAAAAAGAAACAAAATTGAGTTATTTGTAATGAGGTGGATGGACCTAGAGTCTGTCACACAGAGTGAAGTAAGTCAGAAAGAGAAAAACAAATACCGGATGCTAATGCACATATATGGAATCTAAAAAAACAGTACTGATGAACCTAGTGGCAGGGCAGGAATAAAGATGCAGATGTAGAGAATGGACTTGAGGACACAGAGGGGGAAGGGGAAGGGGAAGTTGGGACAAAGTGAGAGAGTAACACTGATGTATATACACTACCAAAGGTAAAATGGATGGCTAGTGGGAAGCTGCTGCATAGCACAGGGAGATCAGCTCGATACTTGTGATGACCTAGAGGGGTGGGATAGGGAAGGTGGGAGGGAGGCTCAAGAGGGAAGGGGTATGGGGATATATGTTTATGTATATCTGATTCACTTTGTTGTACAGCAGAAACTAACACAACGTTTTAAAGTAATTATACTCCAATAAAGATATTTTTAAAAATGTATGTTTTGATTGCTGAACCCCACTAGCTCTCTTCTCCCACTCAGCTACCCAAATACTGGCAGACACGCCTTCCCCTGCAGGCAAAAGAATGAAACCATCATCTCTGAGAAATCTGATGTGTGAAGGAGGAAAAACATAAAGATACTGCATCAGAAATTTCCCCATAGAAGGTCCAACCATATCACCCTACATGGAAGCTCCCTCCCTACTTATAAGGAAGCTACACCCAAATGCTCAGAGCTTCCAATCCGCTTTTACCTCCCACCTTTAAACATGAGCAGACAACCAAGGATTACTAGACATCCAAAAAAAGTGTCTAACATAAAAACTAGAAACTAAAACACATGGGGAAAAAAGCATCTTGGAAGAAATGACAGCTATGCAGAGTAAAGATAATTTCAAGAAAACTAGCATTATCCTGTGAGAGTTAGGAGAACATATTGTGTCTGTGAAATAAGAATAGAAATATATAAAAAGGCAAAATTAAGAGAAAAAATAGCTCATGGGAATTTAAAACATGATAATAGAAATAAAAACTTCAGAAGTGTAAGATAAAGTTAGGAATTATCCCAGAAAGTAGACCAAAAAACAAACAAACAAAAAAGAGAGAATGAATACATGAGAAAAATAACCAGGAGTCGAGTTCCAAAATCTGAAAAAAAGAAGTAGAAGTAAGAGAGGAAATGGAGGGGAGGAAATTATCAACAAGGTGATTCAAGCACAATTCTCAGAACTGAAACATAAGAGTTTTCCAAATTAAAAAGGCATAATGAAGCCTCAGCACAATGAATTGAAAGAGATTTACACTAAGCAACACCACTGGAAACTAGGAGATGGTGGAGAAATGCCTTCAAAATTCTGAAAGAAATGATTTCTAAACTCGAATTTTATACCCAGCCAAACTATGTATTAATGAAGTATCAGGGCAAGTTATTTTCAGACTCAAAATGTTTATCTCCCAAAAAGAATTTCTTAGGAGGTTGTGGGATGATATGTAGCACCAAAAGAAGTAAGTGAATGAAGCAAGAGGAAGATACAGGATACAAGAAACAGGATATGCAACTCAGGGGACCAGTGAAGGGACTCCCCAGGTTGGTGGTGAAGGGAGTTTCCAGGATGACAACTGTACATCAAGCTTAAAGTCCAGACTGGATCAGCATGACTCAGAGGCATATCTGTCATTGCCTTTTTGACCTAAAAACGGCTGGGTGAGCATGGCCCTGTGCTTATCTGTACTTGGCTTTCTTGGGTCACATACAGATGAAATTCCACCTCTTCTCTTCCGTCTTGGGTCAGTTGAGGATACTCGTTTACCCCATATATAGGTTCTGCTTGGACCTGTTCCTGTGAGCTGGAGTTTAGCCAAAGTGAGATTAGAAGCAGGAAATACAGACCATATTCCTGCCTGAGGTCCAGACCTGGCCCATACTACACCCTGCCAAATGTCCCAATTGTGGTGAGCCCAGTGTTTCTCAGGATTCAAGATGTGATCTCCCCAAAAGGCTTTGGTAACATCTCAGTGAAGATAAGGGGAGGAAATCATACTGTAAGCGTCCTTCTGCAAATTCCCCTTCTCCATTTAACATTATTTTTGTGAAATTTATTCATGTTGATACATTTAGCTCTAGTTCATTTATTTTTCACAGCCATACAGTATTCTATTGCTTGAGTGTACTGTAACTTATTTATCTGGTCTTTTGTTGTTTGGACTTTTCATTTGTTTACTTTTTTGTTGTTATAAACAATGCTTCTGTGAGTGTCTTTGGTACATGTCTCCCTGTGAATGTATAAAAGAGTTTCTCTTTGGTATTTACTTAGAGAGGGATTGCTGGATTATGGTGTTTGTGCATAATTTAATGGATATTTCAAAAATTTCCTAAGTAATTTTCACCAATTTTTACTCCCACCAGCAATATATAAAACTTTCTAGTGCTCTACATTCTCACCAATACTTGGTCCTAGTAGACTTATTAAAGTTTGTTAATTAAATGTAAGTAAAATGTTTTCTCATTATGATCTTCATTTTCATTTGCTTGTAACCAGTTAGATTGAACATCTTTTCATGTTTACTGTCCATTCAGGATTCCTATTCTATGACTTGACTGTTCATACCTTTTTCATATTTTTCTATTTGAGTATTCATCTTTTCCCCTAGATTTATATATTCTGAATAATAATCTTTTGTTGACTATAGATGTTGTAAATATCTTTACCTAGAGTGTGGCCTGCCTCTTCACTTTTATTATAGTGTCCTATTTTTGGTAAACGTAAAAAAAAACTAAAGTATAATAGACACAGAGTGCACAAATCTTAAAGAATAGTCCAATAAGTTTTCACAAATATTTATATAAATATTATGGATTTTGATACATTTTAAAATGTGGTTGAACTATTAAATCTTTTCCTTTATTGGTTGTGATTTGTTTAAGAAATCCTTCCCTATCCCAATGTCACAAACCCATTCTCTTATTTTTCTTCTAAACATTTTAAAGTTTTATTTTTGTTTACATTTCATGGGCCTGGAATTGTTTTGTATATGTGTCTGTGTGTGCATAGTTTGAAGTAGTTTGTAAATCGACTATACTTCAATTTTTAAAAATTGCTCATTTCTAAATAAATAAAAAAATATTTTTTAAAAAGAAGCAGTGATCCAGTTTTTTTCCATATGGATAACCATTTGTTCAAGCACTATTAATTGGCCAATGTTACCCTCTAATCTACAAATCCACCACTTTCATGCATCAAGATTCCGTATATGTGTGGGTCTAATTCCTAGGCACCCCAATGTGTCCCACAGGTCTCTGTCTAGCTTTGCGCCAATACCTACTCTCTTAATTATTGTAACTTTATCATAAAATTTAACACTGGTTAGAGCAAACATTGCTTCATGCTTTGTACCATAAGCTCCTAGTTGGGCACTGAAGTATTAAAGCACTCAAGGGATTCTGCAGTCTCAGGTTAGTGGGGGTGAAACTGTACAAGCTTTGTGGTCACAGGGTCTGGCCTCAGTTTTGCCTTATCTGGGTATGTGGCTTTGGGCAGGTCACACTCTGTCTGGGCCTCAAGTTTTTTTATCTTAAAACATGTAAATTTGAGTGGCTCCATAACGTCCCTTCCAATTGAGGAAATCCTGACTTCGTCATACCTGTTTTGCCATATTTCCAACAACCTGCCCCCTGTGCCCCATAAACAGAAGTGTGTTTTGGAATTTACAACTGGAAAGGAATGTTTCCAACCCCTTATTTTTTGTGTCCTTGCATTTGAGGACTAAGCTAGGTTATCATTTTTTCCCCTTTAAAGTCTTTCAGAGCTTGTCAGCTAACTAAGCTCAGAAGAGAAACAACTATCATTGATTTCTCATAAATGTCAGATCTATTTTGTTCATACTTTCTAAAACAACTTGGTTTACATGGAGATTTTAGTTGGTCTCACTGAGACTGTAAAAATGCCTCTTCCTCTTTCAGAATGGGTTATTTCAAGTAGTGATATAAATGAAGATCAGCATGTAGTTTTATCTTGGTCAGTTTGAACTAGAGCCAACAGAAGAAATGTTCCTGCCCTTATAAAGCAAATTAGTCCTATAGTGACATGCTATAACTAGTGAGCTTGATTTTAAGAACTTCATTCATTCATTTACATTTACAAAATAAATACCTAGTGGGAGGGTGGATGTGATTATTCACAGTACTGAAGACTTACAATCTTAAAAATGAGGATTCACTTTGGACTTCCTTTAAAATATTATTTATTGGAAAATATTATTGAAAGTATAGTAAGACAGGCATGAAGTCAGGATTTTCTAGGTTGGAAGGGGTTTTTGGAGCCCATTAAATCTGCATGTTTTAAGACAAGAAAGCCAAGTCCAGACAGAAGAACAGTAACTTGCCCAAAGATTCAACTCAGGGAATCCCTTCTGCTCCAGAAAACTCTTTTACGTGAATTGAGATTTATCTGCCTGCTTTTCTCATATTCTTAAATTACCATGTTACACATACATTCAAGGGCAAATCCAGGTTTTGTGGAGTCTAAAGTAATTCATTTGTGAATGAACACTTTTAGAAAAGGACACAGAATTATAAATATAAAATTAAGTATATGGGGGAAAGGGTGGGGGACAGGGATAGTTAGGAAGTTTGGGATTGACATGTACACACTGCTATATTTAAAATGGATAATCAACAAGGACCTACTGTATAGCACAAGGAACTCTGCTCAATATGTAACAAGCTAAATGGGAAATGAATTTGAAAAAGAATATATACATGTATATGTATAACTGAATCACTCTGCTGTACACCTGAAACTATCACAACATTGTTAATCAACTCTACACTAATATAAAATAAAAAGTTAAAAAAATAAAGTATAAAATTAATTATAAATATAAAATTAAGTATTCAGAATAGAACAAAATATCACAATAAGTTAGTGAAGATTTAGAGATTCCAGTCCCTTTCTCCTAAGATCTCTTCAGGCAATTTACCAGAAGCACATGTAGAAATGTTTCCAAGCAGAGTCTGCCTTCCCTTCCCCACTTGGACACTCCACAACTTCCATCATTCGTGGCTTTTTCCACCTTCATGGTAAAGCCTCTTCTGCACATATCATACACATTACTACACGAATTTTAAGAGTGACCAGCAAGGTAAGAAGCAGTATAACCCAGAAAATAAAGGCTTCTATATTTCACTTTTATGTCATAACAGAAGACTGAAAGCACATTTGTTATTATGTGTAGTGGAATGCATGGAATTTCGCTAAAAATAGGATAAAGAAAAACGATACGTTTTTTTCATTGTCTGTTACATACCAGACTCTCCCTTGTTTTTAGATGAGGAAACAGAGGCTTATAGGGAGATGTAGCTATTTGCATTCTATCACCCCAGCCTCCCACCAATGATTCCAAAAATGACTGTTCACATGTTCTGTAGGGGGGCTAGTGTGTAAGATGCAAAATGACAAATGAGACCATTCCCAGGTGGTGGAGCTCAGAAGCACAGAACATTTCCACCAAAGATACCAGACTCACATCCCTTTGGAAGTATTCTTAACGAAAATAACAAACCACACAGCTGGTCAGAGGTAGAGTTTGGGTTATTTCTCAAAATTACAGTTCGAAATAAATTACATGGCTGTAGCCTGCGACGTACCACTGTGCACCAATGCCTATATATTTCTTCTTAGCTTGTGATTTTATTCTTTTTATCAGTTAGTAGAATATAGTAACATATTCACAACTTAATGATTTTTAGGATATAGCATTATGTGTTTAACAACAAGCCACATCAACACCCATTTTCAATAGCTGTGTGATGAAAGATATTTAATTTTTAAAGAGTGTATCTTATACACCCGGTAAGTATAGTCATCATCCTCTTTTTGCAGCTTTGCTTTCCATGGTTTCAATCAGCCCTATCAACCATAGTCAGAAAATATTAAATGGAAAATTCCAAAAATAAACAATGCATAAGTTTTAAGTTATGTGCTGGGTTTTTTTATTATTGTTATTCATTTATTTATTTTTGGCTGTATTGGGTCTTTGTTGCTGCACTCGGGCTTTCTGTAGTTGCAGACAGCGGGGGCTACCCTCTGCTGTGGTGCGCGGGCTTCTCATTGCGCTGGCTTCCCTCATTGCAGAGCGTGGACTCTAGTCGCATGGGCTCCAGTAGTTATGGTGCTCTGGCTTTGTTGCTCTGCGGCATGTGGGATCTTCCCGGACCAGGGCTCGAACCTGTGTCCCCTGCATTGGCAGGTGGATTCTTAACCACTGCACCGCCAGGGAAGTCCCTTGTGTGCTGTTTTGAGTAGCATGATGAAATCTGCTGTCTTGCTTTGTCCAGCCTGGGATCTTCATTGTTTGCTCCTGACATCCAGCTGTTGACATCATCGTGGCTCGATGATCCAGGATCACCAGAAGCAGATGATCCTTCTGATGTAGCGTCAGAAGGTCAGTAGTAGCTTAATGCTACGTCACAATGCCTACGTCATTCACTTCACTTCATCTCATCACAGAGACACTTTATCACCTCACATGATCACAAGAAGGGTGAGTACAGTACAATAAGATATTTTATGAGAGAGACCACATTCACGGAACTTGTATTATAGTATGTTGTTATAATTGTTCTATTTTATTATTCGTTATTGTTAATATCTTACTGTACTTAATTTTTAAATTAAACTTTGTCATACATATGTATGTATAGGAAAAAAGCATGGTATATCTAGGGTTCCATGCTCTCTGCAGTTTTAGGCATTTACTGGGGGTCTTGGAATGCACCCTCCTAGGATTTGGGGGATTGCTGTATGTTAAGCGTGCCAGAGCAGGCTGTCTGAGAGCTGAACTTGTCTTCATCCTGCCCTTGCGACCAACTGCTTTTCTGTAACTTGAATTCTCTTCTTTGGATGCAGGCTACAACATTCTTAGCCTCTTTCAGTGTAGTGTCCTTGGCTATGAAATCAAAGTGTTGGAACTCTGAAACAGTCTGTGTTTTTTTTTTTAAACTGAGGACTGATGTATGAGAACGTTGATTCCAGCATTATTCATAATAGTGGGTGGAGCTGGAAGTAACCTAGGGAACCATAACAAGAGAATGAATAAGTCATTTGTATTGCATGATTACCATGGGTTGTTACTATTATAAGCACCAAACTAGATGTATATACTGCAATGCAGATAGAACTGAATATACAGTATATAGTGAAAAAATATAGGAATGATCAGTTCTGTAGAATAATACCATTTACGTAATTAAAATTTTATGTAAATTAAAAACATGTATTTTTAACACAGAATATCAGTAAGCTTTTAACAAAGATAAGTGGATATTCAAATACATATATTAAATACATCAGGTGTTACAGTTGGGGCAGGTATTGGGCATGGAGATCACGGAAGAAAAGATGTGGTGGTGGAAAGAAGGGTCTTGCATGGACCCTTCTAAGGTGCCATGAAATAAAAGATATAATTAACTCAATCCTGTGCACTTGAGGTTAAAATTTCAAAGTTCTGCAGTAGTCACTTGTTTAAGAAAAACTATGGGCTTATGAAAGTCAACACCAAAAATATTGACTGAGAATAGTAGGAAATATAAATTTAACAGAACAAATAGAGAAAGTATAAACCTTCTCAGGTAAATTAAAAATAACTGCTAAAGTAAGGAGAGGTGAATTTAAGGAAACAATCAGAACTTTTATATTATAATCAGGTCCTCAATTTACGTGTGTGTGTGAATGTAGGTCGAATTTGAGTCTTGAAGAATTTACAGGAAATCCACACGTGATAATTATGAAAGGTTAAATGTTCTCAGCGTTGGACACTCATCAGCTTCATTGTTTCTGTTGTCTTTCCTTCTTTCAGCCAGATTATTTTTGGCTCTACTTTCTCTGGCTTGCTTCTATAGACAGTACTGGGCTTCCTCTTCCTTTGGCTGCCGTCTTGGCATGCACATTATTGATACTTCTTTAAAAGAAGTAAATAGTTCTTGCTTTGACCACACACATTGTAAACTTCCTCTCTCTATCTCTGTCTGTCTGTCTGTCTCTGTCTCTGTCTCTCTCTCTCTCTCTCTCTCTCACACACACACACACACACACACACACACACACACACACACAGTGCTACTCCTAAAATATTGAATAAATCCAACCCTACAATTAGTGGCTTAAGAGTGAAATTTAATACAAGGGTAAAAGAGGTGGTAAATATGACGAGGTGAACAAAAATGTTCCAGAGAATTCCAAGAAGTTATTTGTTCCATAAAGAAAGAGATGACTAGGACCAAAACTTTTTTCTTATTCTGTATCGTATCTCCATTCTCATAGCCTAACTCTAAGTATTGAAATTAATTACTGTATATGATAGGTTTAATATTTTATCTGGGAAAAAACTTCTGATGATCATAAATCCCATTACCAGGTAGGGACTGAATTTTAAACCCCCAGCAGCTTTTTCTGTGACTGCAACTTAATTTCTTTCTTTTGGCTGTAGGTTTTTGCCTTTGTGTTTAGAGGCTTTGTAGGGAAAGCAAATTTCATTATAGAGGTTCAAGATAATGTTTGTTGCTTAAATGTAAAGAATTTGGACTACAACGTTGCAATTTTACTCACCTGTCATTAACAGGGAATGAGGAGGGTCAGGGTAATGGACTTCCCAGATACCTCAAGTTTTTATTTTTAAAGGCCAAATATTATTATTACAATCATATGATTGGTCATATTGGTATATTACTTTGGAATAAAATATTTTACACTGAATTTTTCACTTTTTGGCTTTATTTCACAGAATATGTTGGTTATCTATTCTACATTTATTGATGGCGGTCGTCGTGAATACTGAATAGTAATGAAGCTTGCTGTACGGTGGCAGCAGCTGTGGCAGTGTGGTGTGCTGGTTAGGTGAATGGGCCTGGGAGGGAAATTGCCTGGGTTGAATCCTGGTTCTGCCAGTAATGAATTGTGTGGCCTTGGGCAAGTTATTTAAGCTCTCAGTACTTTACAGGTTTGTTAAAATGATTACATGAGGTAATATTAGTAGAAGACTTAGAACACTGCCTGTCACATAGTAAGCAGTACTTCTGTGTTTGTTAAGTAAAAATAAATACGCTCCAGCGAGTGTTACTGAGGTGTATGTAAATCGCCTTGGCCTGCCGTGGTTCTCATTTTAAGTTATGTTGGCGTTTTATGGTTTTCTGCCTCCTCTCTTTCTGTTGGCTGCCAGGTGAATCCATTTCTACTACCTTACTCCCTTACTAAGTGACTGTCTCTACTTTGTGGTGGCCTGAGAAATGAGGATATCAACTCATTAGAATTACATCTAAAATTAAGTTGAATAGTTTGAAGATCTTTCTTATGAATCAAGCATGTGATCTTTAGTTCTTGGATGAAGAAACATCTATCTAACTTGCTCAGAAATGGTCCTTTCCTCTCCTCTTCCAATTGATTATGTTCTGAGTAGTTCCCAAGTGTTCTCTAGCTAACAGGATTTATCATACTATCTTTCATTCTGTAAATATATTTTGCATTTCTTTACTTTTTCCTCCCCATTTATACAAATGCTTATATGAGGTAGCAATCATTCAGGGATAGCATAGAATTTGTTCTGCAAGGGAGACGAAGAATGGATATAGTGGCAGATGATGGCTAGACAATTTCCTCCGTGCTTCCCTATCTATTGCTAACTACAGAGAACTTCCATAGCTTTCTGCTAGCTTCTGAACTGACAAGTTTCCTTAAAGGTGTTTTTAATCTAACCTGTGTCTTTCCTACATGAAAGTAGGTACACAATTCAAATTATGATGTATAAAATGAGGCAAAGCTGTTGAAAAATCATGTAAGTCATCACTAGATTGACTCTGTTCTATTCCCTTCCAGTCTCTGCCTTAAAAATGCCCAATAGCCAAAAAACAAATAAACCATTTTTGGGGAATTATTCTTCCTGGCTTTGTAGTGAATGGAAAACTGAACTTAAAAGCAGTCTTGAAGGTAGCAAAGAAGACCTTAATTTAAGGCATGGTCATAAAATTTTAGAGTTGGAAGGTTAAAGATTATTTGGTTTAATTTCTGGATTTTCAGATGAGAAAACAGACCAGGAAAAGTTAAGCGACCTGGTAAAAATAACAAAGCCGGAACTTGATATTTTAAATTCTGATGAGACTATAATTTTTTTTTTCCATGATACCTACTTTGGACCCTGAGATATATTGTAAGTTGTATCAATTTGGTTTAACCTCTGTTGCAAATGATTAACAACGAAAAAAGCACCTAATTTAAGAAAATGGGGGAAATTATTGGCTCATGTAAATAAGAAGTATGGGGGAGTTTTGATTTCAGGCATCCCATGATCTAGCAGGTCAAATAATGTCAATGGGACCCATTTTCTCTATTATGGATCTGCTTCACTGTTATTCTCAGATAGATTCTTGCTTCAAATTTGAACGATGGTGGCAGCAGTTCCAGACTCTATATCCTCTCAGATTCAAGCTCGGTAGGAAAGAACCAGGAATCCCAGAAGTAGACTCATAACCTATTGGTCCTCATACCCTATGCAGACGATATGCCATGTAGCAATCACAGAGGCCAGGAGGAATATGATGCTTTGATTGGCTTACGCTTGGGTCACATACAGTGAGAATCAGTACAAAAATGATCTGAAAAAAGTTGTTACCTACATGTCATTTATTATTTTCTAACAATTACACAGCTTTTGCTCTTCCAGGTTGTTCCAAGAACATTACAAACATTAACCCATTTAATCATCTTAACAACCCAGCGAGATAGTTAATTACTATCCTAATTTTAGAAATGAGAACACCAAGTCACAGAGAGGTTAAGTCATGTGTCCTAGGTCACACGGCTTGTAGCCTGTAGAGTAGCCACAACTCCAACCAAAGCAGTCTCACTCCTGAATACCTGCTTCTCTGTTGTGTGCACTGAATAATTTCATTCTTTCTCTTTTTTTTTTTTTTTTTTTTTTTGCGGTACGCGGGCCTCTCACCACTGCGGCCTCTCCCGTTGCGGAGCACAGGCTCCGGACGCGCAGGCTTAGCGGCCATGGCTCACGGTCCCAGCCGCTCTGCGGGATGTGGGATCTTCCCAGACCGGGGCACGAACCCGTGTCCCCTGCATCGGCAGGCGGACTCTCAACCACTGTGCCACCAGAGAAGCCCTAATTCTTTCTCTTTATCTAGTTCAGCCATCTTCTTTTTTTTTTTTTTTTTTTTTTTGCGGTACGCGGGCCTCTCACTGTTGTGGTCTCTCCCGTTGCGGAGCACAGGCTCCGGACGTGCAGGCCCAGCATCCATGGCTCACAGGCCCAGACGCTCCACGGCATGTGGGGTCCTCCCGGACCGGGGCTCGAACCCACGTCCGCTGCATCGGCAGGCTGACTCTCAACCACTGCGCCACCAGGGAAGCCCCTCAGCCATCTTCTTAACTACAATAGTTTACCAAGCTAAGACTGTGATTTTTCTTCCTTCTGGTCATGAGGAGGCTGACTAAGAGAAATCAGTGGTTCACAGAAGGTGGGCTGGCAGGCCCTGAGGTTAGGGGCAGATCCAGCCCAGTGTAGGTAATAGCTAGTTCTCAGTGTCCTGGGCTTCCTTTTTCAAGAGTCTTTTGGGCTATTGTAGAATGTGTTCACATGCACGCTACATTTGCTAATTCTGGGAACTGAGAAGATTTGCCAATAAGCTTCTTGGAGATGGATGACTTCCTAAATGTCAAATGAAACATTGAGCCATTAAATTGTGCTGTTTAAAATGTCAAGAAAAACCATTATTTTTTTAGACGAAGCTTCAGTGCGGTCTGATTTCAAGTCTGTGAAATGACTCCTGTCTTTGAGAAGAATCCCTCTTTTCTTATTTTGAAATGTTGCTGTTGTTTTGTCCAGAGAAAAGTGGTCTAAAAGGCAGCTCTGGCCTCTGACCCCAACCTAACAACACGGGGAAATAGTTTAATTCCTCCAAGGCGCTTCTATCCGATAAAAGCCTAGTATTTCTAGATACTCCATGGACAGCTAGCCACCGTCCTGCCCTCTTCCCACCTTCTTTCAGTAGCAGGGCTCTGGGTGATGTTTTCTCCAGAATCCATTCCGGCTACACTGTTTTAAACCATTTTTCTGCAGAGCATAGTGGGGACTAGTAGAGTAGCATTTATTCCTCGGGAGAATACTATAGCTGAGTGATTTAGGGAGGAGCATCCTGCAGGTAAGTTCCAAATGCCGACCAGTCCAGTGGAGAGTTCGAACCTTGACGGTTTGGATCTCTTTCTCCAAAGCTGTCATTTTCATCTAGGTATTGCCACACGATTAGGAGCCTGAATTAAATCACCAAAAAGTAACCTGAAGTTTGAGTGATATATGTGGAAGTGGGCAAGAGAGAGGTCTACCAACTGCCCTTGTTGAAGGTGGAATGGGAGAGGAAGGATTAGAGCTTTCCCTGTGGTCTGTGAAACTCCAGCCTCGTAAAGCACTATTTTCGTACAGTCAGTCCCTCCTCTGCTCGCTGCCTCCCTCATCATGACTCAGCTTTATCATCTCAAAATTGTTAGGTTGTAGGAGATGACTCCCAATCCGTCTTTGTATATGAAATTATATGGTAAGGCCTACCACGTAATTTATAAGATAAACAAATAGCTTGGGGGAGGGGGAGAAAGTCTGTTTTGACAGTGTAGGAGATTGCCATCCTGTGTCCTACCAAGCCCCTATATGAGTATATTATTTCACATGTTCTATATCTTCATATTTATAAAGCACTTTGAATAGGGTGAGCTGTATGGCATAGAGCCCAAAGCACTGAATCGCATATCAAAAGGCTGAGTTTTTAGCCTAAACTCTAGAACCATCTAGCTGAGTGATGTAGAACAAATCAAAATCCTCTGGTCCCTTTTTTCTCTTTTGAAATGGGGAAATAAACTAAAATAAAATTTTAAGATCTGATTCCTGCTTGAACAGTCAAATATAGATCTATGAAAACAAATTTAAAAAAAATATTGACAATTATTTTTTATCTTCACAGTCTCGGAAATTTAAATGAATATTTGCCTCTATGTCACAGATAAGAAAACTAAGATTCAGAGAGATTTATAGCCCACCTAACATCAAACAGGATCTTCAGAGAGATCCTGTTCCCTTGTGTGATGCTTTGTCAGTGAGTCACTGACCTACATCACACAGGCCATGCTGGCTCTTCCACTCTGGGAGTAACACAGTGAAGTCAGTGGGTATGAATAGCTTGGTTCCCAGATCTCTCAGCTGGGAGATGATATTTAGAATGATGGCTTAAAAACAGTTCTGACCAACCAAAGCATTAGTTAGCTTGGGAAAAACTTTGACTAGGGAGGAACTTCTCAGGGACGGAGAGGTAACAACAGTATATTCATCCCAGGAGGACCATTTGCCATAAGTCAGTCAGGGAAGAATTTGTTTTGGACCCACACAGAGAAAAGGGAAGCAGTGAGGGAAGGCAGACCAGAGTGTAAGTTAAAAGACTTCACGTCTAGTCTAACTCTGCCAAATACTTAATATGGGGCAAGGGATATACCCTTTCTGCCCTTAACTTCTATGTCTATAAAACGGGAGGATAGGAATAGATGGTCTCCAAATTTCTCTAAGCTCTGACATCTACTCCTCCTGTGTCACAGCAGTGATTGGGAGGCTTCTCCTTAATTGTTGAAAAAAATCCTAAATGATCAATGATCTCTCTCTCCATGGTTTCCCTCTCCCTGGTTCTGTGTTCTCTTTAGTTTATGAACACCTTCCTATAAGTAACCTAATCCAGGCCTGATTTGTATTATTGAAAGTGATTTATGTTCTCCTGTCTCCTGCGGTGGACTCTTGGCAAACAGGTTCCAAGTCATTCATTTTAGGGTGTCCTATAGCATATAGTGAATGCTGCCTTGTCTTTTGTTTGGTAGAATTACATATCCAGGAAACTTCAAGTCTATTATTGCTCAATATTTCAAGTATTATTATTTCTCAAAATCTGAAGGCTAATTATGTAATAATTTCTTGTGTAACTTTCATGATAAGCTACTGATAAGCAAGTACAGAACTCCTTCACTTAAGTGTACAATTGTTGGTTAACTATTCCATATTCTGTTTTTTTCTTTCATTAAGGAACAGCGACATACATGTGTATATCATCTTATATATACATATATGTTTTCTCCTGTGCCAGTATATGTTTTATTGGATTAAAGAAGTGAACAATTTTTATATTTATTTAAAAATTTTATGCTGGAGCTCTGGTGGCAACTATCTCTTAGTTCTTACTATTTGCTTATTACAAAGCCCTTATCAGAACAGTAAAGCTAAAAAGATCCTTTAAGGTCATCTGTGATCCAACCCCTTATTGTACAGTTGTGAAAACTGAGGCCCAGAGAGGTTAAGGTGTCACTGCTGGTCATAGCCAAGAGAGAGCTAGAACTGATGGGTCTTGCTTCCCAACCCGAGGCTTGTTTCCCTGCTACAGCAGAGTAATATTTATAGACAAATAACGTAACACACATATATGTTTATATAAACAGAAATATTTATGTTTTGCTTACATTCTGTTACAGAAAGGTAGAGAAATTCAAGTATAAATTTCCCTCCTGAATGTCTCCGAAATGTGCATCTTTATGAATATTATTCATTGGTTGAAGAAAGTATTGCTAGGGAAGCACAAGATGTGTATCCTGTTTCTTTAGAAGCCTCATTCACATTGTGCCAAGGGGATAGAGTACAGGTGCTGGTTAATAATTTATACTATGCATTCATCTCCATTCCTCTTTGACTAAAATATTAATTCCCCGTTGATCCTCATTATTTGCTTTTTGCCCAGGCAATAGGCAATGTGCAGAGAGTTTGATGAAAGGGTTATTTCCTAGACTCATCATGGCCCCCTGTGCTCTGCCAGTAATTTACTGACTTTATTTACTTGTGGTGATGAGCACGCCATGTAGGGGATGCCAGCTGCTCAGATTGTCTTGGGTGCCTTTCATCTAGGGCAGGACAATGTAAAAAGCACAGCTGTTTTTTCTAATTTAGTATGTGCAGCATGTGCCTGCATTTTTATTACATTTTTACTGGAACAATGCAGGTGAATATGGAGTATAAAGAATCTCAGCCTGATTTCTATTAATAAATTGAATTTATTTAAAACTATCTTGAAGTGTTTGGAGGGTTTATGTGTGTGTTCTAAAAAACAACAGGCTCTGGAAGATGAGACATAGAAGATTTGGTTTGATGACTTAGAAATTGTATAGTTGTATAATTTATATAAGTTTTGTATATATAGATACATTTACATGCAAAAGAGTGTGTATACATAATTTGTATAATTTTTCATAAATTATAATCTAAGAGATATTATAATTATATCTAAGAGATAGAAGAAATTTAGTATGTAAACTGTCCTTTGTATGTTAAAGGAGAGAAACTTTTTATATTTTGATTTATAAAAAGGACATCGTCAATCTGTGAATCATTCTTTACTGTGAAATGCAGTTTTGCATTTTTATTTGTCTGAGAATATCTGTTTTTCCAAAATGTGGGCATTTTGACTACACTGTGAAGCCAGGAGGGTGACCTAATTACGGAGGAACAATCACTTTTCCAGCTTCCTCATTTGGCCACTTGTTCATTCCCTTTATGTCCCTTGTTCCATGAAGGGGATTGAGTGCATTGATGTTCAGACCACAAGATCCCACGGGCTAGCTCCTTTCACCCCTTCTCTTTCTGACTTTCATCTATGTCTTCCTCTTTTTTTTAAAAAACAGAAACATTTCTGCTTTTATCTTCTCTCACTACCTCTTTAAATCTTCTGTTAATTTAAATAAACTCAAGAATTGCAAGAGCTCTTGGCACACCCAAGTTTGTGGGCTAAACTGCATGCCCATTACATACCCTTGGTTTCTCATGGATGATGAGCCAGTGATAGGAGAACTGTGGAGTACTTGGTGCTCATAATATACTGTAAGGGCGATGGATTCATATTACAACTGCTCCTACTCAGCTGGTGGCCCAGTTTTTCCTGAAGCTCAGTGAGATAGATCTTCTCTTTGAACAGTCACTTATGCAATTCCTGCCTATTGGGGAGGGGGCAGGGAAGTCTTAGGAATTGTGTTCTACTCTTGAATATTGTAACTGCACTACTTGGCAAGTTACCGCCTTACTGTATCAATCCTTTACATATATATGTATCAGTCAGGATCTGGCAAGGAAATCAGAAACCACTTTAAGTATTTATAAGAGAAGAAATTCAATACAGAAATTGTTTACACAGGAGAAGCTGGGAGCAAAACAGGTTTATCACCAGAGACAGAAGTGAAGGAGGCAGAGTTACAGGTAAAGCCTCGGGAGCCAGGGTCACCTAGCAGTGGCTGGAACCATGACAGCCCTGTCCCACAGGAGCTAAAGCCAGAGAGGAGACCCATCAGTCACCTGAGAAGCTGTCCAAGGTGGAGGGAGCTGCAGCCTCAGGTTTCCGCCATTCCCCATCTCCTCCATGGTCTCATGCCAGTGCCTCCCACTGGCTAGTCACTAAGGGCAGCCAGTGACACGGGAGCTCCGTGAAAGCAAACTGTGGAGAACAACCCACCTTTTCCTGCAATACAGATCAGAGTAGGATAGGGGCTGGGTAACACAAAGGGAAGGGAGAGGAGAAAGGATCATATAGTGTATAAGCTCAGGATGTCCTCCTGAAGGTCACCATCTGACCCTAGCTGAGCTCTCTCAAGCCCCAATAGTGGCAAAAATCTTCGTGTAGGTTTCTGAATCCAAGCGGGCAGGGACTACGGAATCTGGAAGTTATCTACAGCCTGATTCTTAGAGTACCTGCTTAATTTAAGCTCCCTTCTCTTTGGGACTTTGTATTTACCTTTCTCTTCCCTCCCACGCCTGCCACTACTTCCTTGCTTAAACTTTCCCTGTGGTCACTAATCAGAATTAAGCAGGTTTTCTGGGGAAAACCTCAACTTGTCTTCAGCTGGCTCACAGCCTTGGGTTAGGGTTAGAACAATTAAGTCAAGGGTAATGTCTGCAGGAGAGTTGCTCAAGTTTCAGAGGTGGGATCAGGCCTTCTGCGAACATCTGCACAGGAAGTGATCTCTGACTGCTATGGTGGGTTTTTGCTCCATGTGTCACCACATGTTGCCAAATATTTGAATTATTTAATTAATGTTAATGTCTTTACAATCCTAATAGAATGTAGATTTCTTTCTTTTTTTTTTAACCTTTTTTGGGGGAGGGCCGTGCCACATGGCTTGCGGGATCTTAGTTCCCCAACCAGGGATCAGACCCGGGCCCTGGCAGTGAGAGCACAGAGTCCTAACCACTGGACCACCATGGAAGTCCCTAGATTTCTTGAGGATAAAGACTTTGCCCTATAGAATTTTATATCTCATAATATAGTGCTACTCAAATATTAGGTATTGCAATGTTTTTGATTGAAAGGTGAAGGTCCCTAGATGCAGAAAGATAAGCTCTAGTGTCTGCAGTTTTGGTTAAGTTATATATAGTCTCTAAGCCTCATTTTAAGGCTTTTAAAGATAGAAGTTTAAATAAAGAACATGCTTCTATCACCTGTCCAATTACATCACAAGCAATTTGAGGGCAAGGCCAGCATCTTATACTTTTATTTGTAGTATCTAGCACTTTGTCTTGCAGAAATAAGATGCTCAATACGTGTTTAATAAAGAAAGATCTGATTGAAAAATCAAAACTAAGCTTGGCCAATCTGCAATGTGAATAAGTTTTTAATGTTTACACTCTTTTAAAATGTTCTATTTCTTTGTATTATATTTAGTAGTAAGAAAAAGATGTTAGAAATCTAGTTATCAGGGGTTCCAAACTCAAATGCCTACCAGGGATTAAGTAAGTAATGAAAAATGAACCTGTTTAAGAAAAAGGGAATAGTGGGGACTGTGGAGAAGTGGTGATTATTGGAGAGAACTTTGTGTCCGCTCTAAACGGGGCAGCTGATGTTCTGTCCTAGCCAATTGTCAAACGGAAGAGTGGCAGCAGTGTTGTCAGAACTTCTGAATGTGTATGTGAAATTTCTGTATGTTTGTGGCTATATTAGCCAGTTAGAGGATTCTGCTAAAAACAATGCATACATCAAAAAAGAATTCATTGTAGACTTCCAGGTATTCATAAGGTGCTTATTTAAGATACTTTGGGAACTGTCTCGTGATTTAGGAGCTCTAATTTTCCCTATTTTCCTTTCCAATTTTAACTGGAATACTTTATCAATGCAACTTTCTGTTGTATTCAGTTTAGTTGCAGAGGTAAATACAAGGCAGAAAAGAGTGCTGTTAGCTAGTGCTGGACTTTGACTTTCTACTGACAAAATAGTTGCTTTTTCAGATTATTTTCTACAACATTAAAAAAAAAAAAACACATGAATGATAACAGATTTTCAATCCACCAATAGATTATCCAAAAAATGTCCTTACCGTATAGAGACTACAAAGATTATGTTTAAAAAAAAAAAAAAAAGATTAAGTTTAGATGTGGTCAGCTCAGATAAGTGTAGCACCCTGTTGATGAGGCTAGGCTTATGAGTTCCTGCAGCCAAACAGGAAGTTAGTTTCATACAAAACCCCTCTGTGTACCAGCAGAGAGCAATGGCTCAAACAGGGCCACTTGAGTTTCATAAGATCAACTCCAATTTGCAGTTGATTTGATGTTGAGGGGAGCTAATAAAGGTAATATATGAGTCATTTTCCAACATGATATAACTAGAATTGGTTCTTGGCCCAGAAAGATATGAGTCAGTTTAGTCCTGACTCAGTTCCCAGCCTGATGCACAGTGACTCACTTCCCTATGTGATGTCATGTTTGTTCCTTGTAAGGTTTGACCTCCTTGTTGTTTTGTTGTATTAGGGTTAGCTTTTTAAAAAAAAAAAAAAAGAAGAAAAAAAGAGAATATTGTAAAATAAGATGAAATATTCCAAGGAATACAGAATCAGACAAATTAAAAAAGCCTTGATTTTCTCACAATGAGCCTGAAGGAGTAATTAAGCTTTAAATGTCTATACTGTTGTTCTCATCTATTAGGATTGTTAATTTCCAAACAGCCTAGCTATTAGCCAACATTCGATTAAAAACATTTTGCATGTAAAAGAAGAAAAATTGGTATAACAACAATTCAATCATTTGGTAGATATATTTATGAAAGGCAGCTGCAACTGAAAAAGTTAACAATAGATGGTCAGATGAAAGAGGACAATGGATTAATCCTTCTGGAAAGATACATTCATTTATATACAGAAAATAAACCAAAAATTGGACATTTGTTATGGAACCCATGAGCATTTTCAGAATATGTAGAATTTTTTAAAAATACTGTAAAAATGGCTTTTTATGCTTATGTCAATTGTGAATGAAATTCAGTGTTCATAGCTTGTGTTAGGAGTCAAGTTTGGAAGCTAAAGAGAAAAGCAACTTATGCATCTCAGACGCTATATGGCTATATGGTGAAATGAATTGACTTTGCCCTTTCCCTCAAGGCAGAACAAAAACTCTCATCCTTGGTACATAACTATACTGATAAAGTCAAAGCTATATAAGTTAAAGTTGTTTCAATGAGAAGCAAGAGAAACCCCTTTTAGCTAACTTAAGCTAAAAAGAGGATATTTTAGGCAATGGATGAATCAAAGGAGTTGCCAAATAACCAAGCCTCAGAGCATTTTGTGGGTCCCCAGATGAGTTACTTCTGGACGTGCTAGGGCTCTGTCAACCTGCAACTCTGCTCCAACAGCCTTCTATATCCTGTTCTCACCGTTCATGTTTGAAATGCCCAGAAGAATGATCCATTAATTGGCCCACCTTGGCAGGTGTATCTCCCCTTAGATGAATCATCTCTAAAAGAGGAGCTAGCTGTATAATTCTCACAGGGAGAGTTGTCATGAGCTGGCAGTCATCCCAACTTGTGTCTGCTACAGAGACCATTTCGTTTGTTCTCCAACTTCGTTCCCCTACAGCCCCAATCATAACAATGTTTTTATCTGTCCTGTAGATGAGTGCTTCTCAGAGTTTTATGTTTATATGATCACCTGGGGACCTTGTTAAAGTCCAGATTCTGATCCAGCAGAACTGGGGTACTACCTGAGATTCTGCATTTACAGTAAGCTCCCAGGTGATACCAGTAATGCCAGTCCACGGACCACACTTTCAGTAGCAAGAGGTTTTTGGCTGCCTAAGTAATATCCATTCTCTCCTACCCCTTTCCTAATAGCACAGAGGTCTTTATCCAAGCATTCACTTCCACCCCTATACTGTCCATGTGCTTTGGGGGAAACAGACACACTCTTAGCTCTAGTGGTAGGTACCAACTGGCTTAAGTCAATCACTCATTCAGTGTTATTTCCATGTCCTGGAATCTAGAAGAGTGGCTGGCAAGTAGTAGATACTCAACAAATATTTGTTAAATGAATACATGAATTGATGTGAGCATAAATATGTGACATGAGTTTATCTAGTCAAGATGAATTTCGGGGCTTCCCTGGTGGCGCAGTGGTTGAGAGTCCGCCTGCCGATGCAGGGGACACGGGTTTGTGCCCCGATCCGGGAAGATCCCACATGCCGCGGAGCGGCTGGGCCCGTAAGCCATGGCCACTGAGCCTGCGCGTCCGGAGCCTGTGCTCCGCAACGGGAGAGGCCACAACAGTGAGAGGCCCGCGTACCGCAAAAAAAAAAAAAAAAAAAAAAAGATGAATTTCGGGACACTGGCTTGGAATGCTGATCCACAAGGCCCTCTCACCATGGGATGTGAATGTTCGAGACTTGATTGTGACTGTCAGCCTTCCTACAACTGTTAGGGAGTCAGCCTTAGAATGAGGTTGACACTAGAGAAGGCAGAGCAGAGACAGAAAGAAATAGGCCACTGATAACACATTGAGACCCTGGATTAGCTTCTCTATATCCACCCCCAACAGTTATGTGAATCAAAAATCCCCTTCAATTTTAAAGCCAGTTTCAGTTGGATTTTCTGTTACAACTTGAAGACTCTTAACTGACAATGGGGAAATGCCTTATTCCATTCCTAAGAGGTCCCATCTTGGTGCAATGTGGGTGCCTTTATGGCTCACCATGGTCAGAAATCACCAAGGTCAGAAAGCATTTCATAACACCCTATGGTGTGGATTTAGAAACAGGCTTTCTTGAGGAAATTTACTGAGCAAGTGTCCACAGGAAGAGCAGAAGTCTGTGATCTCAGCCTCTCCTCCATCTACTAAGGTTTATGTTCCAGGCAAAGGACCATACTTCCTTGTTGCTTTCCAGACAGAGAAAGTGAGAGAACAACTTATCTCACTGTGGGGATACAAACAGATTCTGGGGCACCAAGCAATCTGAGGTAGATGTTAGATATTTTCAGCTGTCCAGGAAAGCCAGTTTTGCAGCTCTGGAGATTGGAGGCCTGCAGGGAGGCCTGTGGCTTACCTGACTGGGGGTGGAGAAGAAGCCACCAGTCCAATGAGTTTGGGGCAGCCCATACCATGGGGAGAAGCGGGAGGCCCCTGCTCTAGTTGGTCTGGCCAGGCTACCTAAAGTGACCTCCCAGAGTCATTTCTAGACCATTTTGCTTGTGACACACACTAACCTTAACTCCTGACCTAGGCAGTCCTTCAAAATCCTTCACATGCTTCACCAGTCCCTTCAGGATAAAGTCCAAGGAGTTTGTTTTTCAAGACAGTCACCATCTGGCCTAACCTAACTCTTCAGTCTTTGTGTCACCCCTACATTCTATCATAAACTCCAACTGTACCAGACGACCTTCTTCGCTCCAAACATTTCCTATATCAACACTTCTCGGTGCTGGGAGGACTTCTGCACCATGCCTTTTCCTGGAATGCATCTTGCTGTGCACTCTGCCCACTAAATTTCCTCCTCATCAAAGTTTGTTCATCCTTTAATTTTCAGCTCAACTGCTACTCTCTCTGGGAAACATTCCCAGGTCTTTGATCCCCATACGCAGTATAATTAATCATCGCTGCCTTTGTGTTCCCATAGCACTCAGTTCACACTGTAGCTTATCAAGCAACATAGCAGTGGTCACCCTTAGATGATGAGTTTCCCGAGCACTGAGAGCTTGTCTTATTTGTCTTTATAGCTTAAGCCCTATTGGGCCGCTCTCCATGGGACTGATCCTGCTGGCCCCACTGTGGGATGCTGCCCTTTATTCTCATTAGGAAGCTGCCTGAAGGCCAAAATTTACGGAGAAGCTGTACAGGCTTTTCCCTGGTGATAAGAGAATCTAAAGATGGACTAGGTACAGCTGGTTAAAATGCTGGAATTTGTAACCAAGCTGGAGAGGGCTAAATAAGTTTGGGAGGGAACAAAATTAGGAAGAGATGAAGCTTAATCTTTCAGAAAAAGTTCCCAGGTGGTCAGTGGGACCCGTTGACTTGGAGAATAGCTATTGATACAGAAGATGATCTAGTATAGAAAAGGAAGAGTATAATATTTTTTTAAATAAAGATTCCCTTTTTTGGACCTTTTCTTGATACGATTGTATTGATGATAACTTTATTAACCGAAGCTTTATGCCCAAGGTATCAGGAAGCTGTGAATGTGGCCATTCATTGGTTTGCCCCCAACGTTTGGACATAGGGGGCGGGATTTCTATTTCCACTGTCATGGAGCCTGGGTTGCTCTAGTTAGCGAGTGCTAATGACAGGCACTTAAATTAGACCACACAGAGTTAAGGAAAATCGTTGGCACTTTCATTTTCTTCAGGCCAACAAACTTCAGAGGTTTGTACCTATATACCTTGACCTCTATAGATTTTTAGAACAACAATGTAATGTCCAGAGCCATAAGAACTAGCAGGTGATGTGGCTTTTCTAAATGTTTATTCAGTCACCTCAGGACACACCTAAAGGTAGGCTGATGCCAAAGTACACAGGCCATTGGGTGTGAGCCTGCCGGGAGCAGAGACTGGGAGGCCTAATGGAGCTGTTGGCACAGCGACAGTCTACAGGCCCAATCTGGCCTGCACGGCAGCTGCACATGTTCCTGGGACCAGAGCCAGCTGGTGGCTCATGGCAATGGTTTCTGGGTCCTGGCTCCATCCCAAGACTGGTCCAAGCTCCTTAGCCCTGACCTGGCTGTGGCTTTGTTCTGGCTCTAAGCTGAAGTTCCGCCCCCTGAGCCAGAAGGTGAAGGCAGACCTGTGTACCTAGATCCATATGCCCTCCTCCCAGGCTGACACACAGTCGGCCTCGGGCGGTCCTAGGGGCCAGAGGGAAGCGCAGGCCTCCGGGGTTAACCTTGGTCAGCTCTGGGACTCAGGGGTACACTTCAGTGTTGCTGCCTGTGCATTGGGCCCCAAGTGAGTGTAGACATCACAAGGGATGGAGCAAAAACCCGGCAGGAGATTCACCTGATGCTGACCAATCCAGCAACACTCAGAAGGCAACTCAAAAACTGTATTTCATAACTGACCTTGGTTTCACAGGAAGTGTCACTTCAGGTCAGGGTCTCCTAAAGAGAGAATCGGGGAATACCACAACATTTTCAAAATAAGATGGATTTTAATCTCTATTAGAACGTTTCACAAACACTCCAGATAAAAACATCCATGCTCTCAGTCTTCTGCCAAGTGCGTCTAAAGCTTCTCTACAACATTTTGGTATCTTTAGTGATTAGAATGGGCAGTCTAGGTAAAAGCAGAGTGCTTGCTATGCAAATAAGCTGCTTTCTCCCCCTCAGCCCAGTGCCATCCCTAGCTCCTTCCCTCCCGTGTGGAACTCTGAAATCTGCTTTTAAAACAGAGCCTTTATTATTATGTTCTCCACCCTGTTACAGTCTAATTCTCCCAGATTGTGAGAAACACAATAAAGCGAAAAAAATTTTGTTTTCAGTGCTTCCCTTTTACAAACTCTTCTTTTGGAAACCACAACCTTGCATCCCAGCAGAGGTTCCTGGGGGCTTGAAGAACATCAATCAGTTTCGCAGCTGGAGGCCGAGACTTTCCTCAGGGAAGACTTTTTACATAAAACAGATTGTACTTTGTCCTTGCCAGGGCAGACTAAGGTTTAAATTAAATATGCAGCAAGCTGCAGTTGGCTGATTGCCACAGCCTGGGGGAGGGGGAAAGGAGATCTTGTCCCTACTCTCCTTCCTCTGTACAGTAGTTGTTTCTTTTTCCTGCTTCTTTTCTTCCCCTCCCCTCCCCTCCCCTCCCCTCTCCTCCCCTCCCCTCTCCTTTCTTTTCCCAGTGGAAGAAGCCTGGAGTTAAGAGATCTGGGCTCTGGGCTGGGCTTTTCTGCAAGCTCACTGTATGACACAGTAGAAGTCACTTAGCCTTCTGGGATCTCAGTTTCCTCTTCTGTACAATGAAGAGTTGGAGATGATCTGGAAAGATCTTTTTCATATTTAACCTTTTAAGTTATTTCCAAATTCCGCTGCATGGATTTCCAACAAAGGTCCCAAGCCTTAACTATAAGTAATGCATCCTCACTGGTCCTTGGGTGACTGAGGTGACCAGGCTCCTTTTCCCTCAGACCCAGGGACCAGAAAGGCCATGTTATAAGAGAAGGAGACCCAGCAGAACTTGATAAATGGCAACCGACCCTGTATTCTCAGTTTTGGGGAGTAATAGAGAGTGGTGGGGATTGTCATGAATTGGAGAGAAAGAGTCCTCAAAAAAGGGACTCACCTCAAACCAATTATTGCCACTTGGGAATGTGAGCCACTGGGGCAGCCCGTTCTTTATTTTAATGTGAAAGTTCTAAACTTTTAAATATTGGTAACTAATTAAAAAAAAAATCTTGTGGGTCTCACAAAATAGACAAATAGGACTGTGGAGTAAATTCAACTTGAAGAGGATCAGTTTGCCAGGTTCATGGACCTTAAGATAAGAATTTCTGTGCTCTCTATCTCACAGAACTGTTCAGAGAGGCTGTGTGTTTAAAAATGTGTTGTAAGCTGCAGAAAAGTACTATAGATCTGAATGGTAGAACCTTAATAGGTTGTTCAATCATATTTTTCAATCTAGTAAAGTTCCACTGGAGGGTAAGTTTCAGGAAGACAACTTTATCCATATTCAGGCTCCCAAGTAATTCTTGGCCTGGGAGCTAATTATTCCGGTTTTTTAGGGGTTAAAAATAATCTCTACTATCTACCTCCATGTTAAAAAAAAATTGATTTCATGTTATTAGGCTTTGGGGAAATCATGCTGTGATGGAGTATATATTTAAACTTCAGAATTGTATTTTGCATTCTGTAATAATGGCAGACTTTTTTTTTTTAATGGCAGACTTTTATGTTATTAGCATACTAAATGAACATATT
The DNA here is from genome assembly GCF_963924675.1 of Phocoena phocoena. Classification (NCBI taxonomy): domain Eukaryota; kingdom Metazoa; phylum Chordata; class Mammalia; order Artiodactyla; family Phocoenidae; genus Phocoena; species Phocoena phocoena. The sequence goes on along the minus strand of NC_089234.1, from coordinate 67,836,655 downwards.
TTAATATATAATTCAATATGTTAAGATTTGTATAATATAAGGTAATATGCATTTTAGTCAATTTTTCTGTCATTTGGATACATATGTGTTCTATAAAACTATAATAATTGCAATAAGTCTGCAAAGACAAGTAAATGAGAGAAGTTTAGTTCTCTTAATACTAAATAAACTATTATGCATAGTCTTTTTATCTTCAGAGAGAGAGAATCAAATGAAAATGGGATTTAATCCTTTAGAACATTCACTTAAGTGGCTAGATTACATCTTTTGCTATTTTAACTGTATAAGAAATGCAAATTTTAATTTCAGGAATGTATATGAAATACATTCAATTGCTCTAAATTTCTTCAACTGATATGCAAGTATCATTCAGACAGGTAATTTATTGGGAAACAAGATAAAATGGTTTCTTTTCTTGAAATGCCACAACTTTACCAAGTAAAATAACTGCAGTGGTACCTAAATATAAAGATATTTCCTTTTTCATAGATAGATAATAATTCTCTTTTCAGTTTTTTCCCCTTGGTCTTAGTAACCTATAACTTAAAGACTTCATTTTTTTCTCATTTCTTTTAGAGTTTGTCTCATTTTCTTCCCTTGTATTTAAGCTTTTTTATCTTTTTGTCTAATGTATATAATAGGTCTTTTGGATTTGATCCATTAATTTATAACTTCTGACATAATTTACAAATACATTTGACACTTTTAAGCTTTCACTTTTAGTATAAATTGAAGGACACAAGTAAATAGGATTTCTCTATAAGCAGGGCAATATGTGAAATATTTACCAAATGAGATGGCCTGGGTATGATCAGAATGGATCATACCCATGGTATGGTATGGTCAGGACATGGTCATAGTCAGGACAAACACCAGCTGTAAACAACTGTTCCAGACTTACTGGTTCTTTTTAACAACAAGTTGCGACTGTGTAATTATTGTCACTGCAGTAATTATAGTATGGGAAGCACTGTAACATTTGGTTGCTGTGCTAGTCTGGATAACTAACCACTAGCTGCCACAATAGACCAACTCTCAAGTCTCGGGGGCTTTACACAACAGAAATGTCTTTCCTGTACACACAAAGTGATGTAGTCAGCAGGGATTTCCTTCCACTCGGAGGCCCCAGGCCCATCATCCGGTGGTGCTGCCATATTAACATGTGGCTTCCGAAGTCATTGTACAAGGGATGGAAAAGCTGGAGGGACCCCTCCTGGGTCTCACCATTCGTTCTTGACCTAGAAGTGATTCCGGACACTTCTGCTCACCTTTCACTGTCCAGAACTAGACACATGGCTCCAACCTAACTGCAAGAAAGGGTAGAAAATGTAGGGGAGCACATCAATTGTTTTGTGAGTCTGCAGCCCAAGTACTGATGGTGATTTCTATTTCACATCACACATCTATTTAACTGATGGTGCCTTAAGACCTTTGCTGCTGGCTCATAGCCTGATTCTGTCTTTGCTTCTCTAAATAGCTCTATCATACTCTCTCCAATCTATTTCTGGGTTGGATGCCCAAAAGGGACAAACTGACTGGCTTGCTTATCATCATTGTCTCTGTGGGCAGAGCCTTTGTTTAAAGCCATCTGAAATGCACTGGCCAGACTACTTTTGATTACGTGCCCACACCTGTTTTAGCCAGCTGTGGAAAGGAGTTTAGGAATAAAACGTGTAGAAATTTGGAGATAAAATGAATAAATAAATTTGGTAGAATTATTTTGAATAGTGAAGATTTAAAAACATATAACAATGTTTTGATTGCTATTGTTACTATATCACAATAATTGCAAAATCAAACTTTGTCAAGGTTTTATAAAGAACTATAGCTTTATGTTTTCCAGGCATATTCAAGTAATATGAATTAAGAGTAGCTGTTATGTCAGTCCACAGATTAAAGTGTATAAAAATGTAACTTTCTTCATTTTTTTTCAATAGCTGAATTTAATTTCTATTTTATGTCTCCATTTCAGTGAGCAGGAGAAACTTAATTTTATTAAATTTCAGGCCTCCCTGACCTGCCCAGGGTTGCATCTAAGATTCAAGGGGATTATGTAGCATCAAGGCATTGGAAAGTGCATAAACTTGCCCTCTGAATATATCCGCCCTCCCCCCGAACCCCCCACCAACTTTCAAGAGCTACTAAGCATGACAGAGATCACCACTTATTCACAGATACCCATTTTCTGTTTCTTTAGTCAAAGAACCACCTTGTTTTTATCTGGGTATGGCTACCCATGCAGTGACTGCATTTCCCAGGCTCTCCTAAAGCTAGGTATGGTCATGCCCTTAAATGGCATCTCCTGGCCCTCAGCTTTCCACATCCTTTTACTCTTTCTCCCAGGATGGAATGAAGATATGATGATAGCAAGCCAGCTTTGTTTCTGTGATGGCAGAAGGGCAATATTCTGGTGGGTTGCAGAGCAGCAAGATAGAAGGAACCTGGGTTCTTTGATGACCTGGTAGCACAGACCAGCTCTAGCCCCCTAGACTACTACTACCTTGAACTTCTATGTGACAGAAATGAGTGTTCCGTCTTGTTTAAGGCTCTGTTATTTTACTCTGTGAAAACAGCTGAACCAATATCTTAATACACCCACTTTCCAGAATATATACCCATTTTCCAAGGTAGTTCCTGCTGTGTCCTCCCTTGTTTCTGATGGCCAAGGCTCTTTCAGTCTACTGCTTCTCAATGACTGGCTCTTGTAGCTCTCTGTGTGTTGCTAATTCTAATGCTTCCTTACCAGCTTCACTATGAGAAACTCTGCTTCTGTGCTTGTCTTATATTTCTGCCATCATTCTACTGCCACCACACCACTCTGTGGCTTTGGGAACTATATGGGACTCTTATGGGACCATCTGCCAAGACATAGCATACAGATTTTCCATTACTCCTATACATGCTGGACACAGGAATTTAGAGTCCTACAGCCCTCAGATTTCATATGGAAAGGGGGCAGAATCTTCTGCTCTAGAATCCTTAAACAAAGCTAGGCATTTTATTATTCCTCCCTCTGACCTCAAACAGAGGGCTCAGATTAGGATGGGAGTAGGATCAGACTCAGGGCCCCTTCTCAGGGGCACACTAGTGTCTTGGCTTTTCTTTCAAATCTCCCTTTTCTTCCTCATCAGACAAATCTTTTTGAGTATTGACAGCACAGGAAGCTTTGTCCTAACATGTCAGGACATGTTTTAAATTAAATCTCTTAATTTTTAAATTTTTGGCTGCATTGGGTCTTTTTTTTTGTTGCTGCGCGCGGGCTTTCTCTAGTTGCGGCGAGTGGGGGCTACTCTTCGTTGCGGTGCGCGGGCTTCTCATTGCGGGGGCTTCTCTTGTTGCAGAGCACGGGCTCTAGGTGTGTGGGCTTCAGTAGTCGTGGCACGTGGGCTCAGTAGTTGTGGCTCGCGGGCTCTAGAGCACAGGCTCAGTAGTTGTGGCACACGGGCTTAGTTGCTCCGCGGCATGTGGGATCTTCCCGGACCAGGGCTTGAACCCGTCTCCCCTGCATTGGCAGCTGGGTTCTTTACCACTGAGCCACCAGGAAAGTCGGCTTCTAAATCTTTTTGCCTCGATGCCTGGCCTAAGTTTTTAAAATATTCTGTTTTCTGGATTCTTCTATGTCAGTCTCCGAGGCAGTTAAAGCAGAACATCTCATGAGGTGGAGGATGGTTATAACTATAATAATGTAGGTGGATGAAACTGTCTGTTAATATTTCAAAATTTCATCTGTCATTTCTTCAGTCCATAAATAAGAATTATTTGTCATGGTGCAGTGGGAAGTTCATTGGCTCAGGATTTAGAAGGTTTGTGTTTTAAGTCCTAGTTGATTCCTTTTCTTTGGAAGCATACCTTCCATGTCAATAGTAAAGTGCAATTCCAAATGTTGGTCTAGTTTATCTGTGGACTTTGATTCTGTCAATTGTGTAGCATTGGGAAATTGACCTAGATTTCACGCTTCAGTTTTTACTATATCTTTCCATAGCACTTTGTACCTCAGATACAGGGAGCTTATGTGGAATAATAAAAACAGTTAATATTTAAATAGCATTTCTAAGTGTCAAGTATTATTCCTAGTGCTTTACGTATACTAATTCATTTGTTACTCATTTATGAGGTAGATACTGAGATATACAATCCAAAGTAGAGCTAGAATTTAAACCTACACAGTCTGGTTCCAGGGTCTGTGCTTTTAATTATTATGCTACACAGTCTCTTAAAATTGGTAATAATTTGAAGGAAAAGAATGAGAAATGTGTTATTGTGTTAATTATTGGAGAACTTTCCTAGTTTGATTTATAAGCACCAATCTTTCAAAAGTAAACTATGATTCAGTTCTGCCTAAATTATCCCAAATTTCAGGTATGCTGAGGAAGAGCTGAATGAATGCTAATAGTACCATTATTAATTATATTAAGCTATTATTTTTATAAAGTGAATAATAAATACATTTAAACTGCTTTCAGAAATGGATTTAGGTCAGAAATCAATACAAGTAACTCTTTTAATTCCCATTTGGAAATAATAATTCAAAAATAGTATTAACTGAGTAATAATTAAGAAATAATATCCTTGTTTTTTTGAGTTACACACATTAAAAGTATTTTTACCCTGGTTAAACAGTGTAATTGAAATATAATTGCACGATAAAACCTTATTGCCATCTAGTGTCAGTAAGGAGCATTGCAGTAATGTTGCTTTTTTTTTTGTCCCTCTTCCTTTGGCACCTTCCTTCTATATATGTGTAAATATTAACCTGCACTCCCAGGTGGCACTGTTTGGTTCCTTTACCATCGACCATTGATTCTGTAGACTATTTTAATAGTTTGATTTCAGAGTAACTCATTTCATGACATTTCTCACTTCCAAAGCATGGTTTCTTCTATGAGAATGCTCTTGGGGGACCGTAAGAATTTTCATCCAAGTTAGAGACAGTGTCTAGATACTTTGAATGTGCTCAGCCCTAAAAGATTCCTTTACTTTAGCTTCAAGATGCTAAACATGGGAAAAATCTTCATGGTATATATTGAAATTGTTAAGAAATGTTTAGACATTCAGAAGAACATAAGGAATAAAAATTTATGAACCCACTGTATTAATTATCTATTGCTGTATAACAAGTTGCCTCAAAATGTAGTAGCTTAAACAGCAAACATCTGTTATCTCACAGAGTTTATGCGGATCAGGAGTCAGGGAGTGGCTTACCTGGGTGGCTCAGGGTCTCTTAGGAAGTGTAGACAAACTAGTCTGGGGTTGCAGAAATCTCAAGCCCGGCTGGGGCTGGAAAATCTGCTTCCCAGCTCACTCATGTTGTTGGCAGGTTTCAGTTTCCGGCTGGCTGTTGGCCAGAGGCTCAGTTCTTCTACAAGTAGAACTCTTCATAGGACTTGCTTCTCCCAGAGCAAGGGCTGGGGGAGGGGGACATGGGAGGGAGGGAGGATGGGAGGGAGGAAGAGGGAGGGAAGCCACGGTCTTTTTTTAGAACCTAATCTCAGAAGTAACTTAATTTCTACCAGATGTTATTGGTCACACAAACCAGTCTTGGTACCCTGTGGCAGGGGACTACGAAAGGGTATGAATAGTGGGAGGCAGTCACCGTTGATGACCGGGGCCATCTTGAAGGCTGCTACGGACCAAACCATCATCAAGCTTTAATAAACAGTAACATTTTGCCCTGTTTGTATAACTGCTCATGGAATGAGTTCAGCCCAGGGCTAAACTCTGGGAGACAGAAATGAGAAACTTTTTCTCTCACAAGGGCTTTCAATGACACCCTGCTAAATCTCCCTTTCTTGCCGTGACTGACATTTCTGATAGATCCCATAGCTCTTCGCTAACATTTAGCCGTAAGAGGGGTCCCGTTTTCGGACATGCAAAATCTTAGTCCGGTATCATGTGCAGCTCGAATGGAATTTTTTTTTTTTTTTTTTTTTTTTTTTGCGGTACGCGGGCCTGTCACTGTTGTGGCCTCTCCCGTTGCGGAGCACAGGCTCGCGATGCACAGGCTCAGCGGCCATGGCTTACGGGCCCAGCCGCTCCACGGCACGTGGGATCTTCCCGGACAGGGGCACGAACCCGTGTCCCCTGCATCGGCAGGCGGACTCTCAACCACTGCGCCCTCAGGGAAGCCCTCAAATTGAATATTTTTTAACTCTTCTTACTGCTGCCTCTGTGAGGTAGGAGATCATGGCTCTCCTTTGAGTGATTTTTCTGATTGGTTCTCGCCTCTCTCCTGCTTTCTGATTGCTCTAGCGTGGGACCCAGCATACAGATTAAAGAGGAGCAAAACAATCTTTGTACTTAGCTGGTGTTGTGTATAGCCCTCTCTTGCCTACTGCTGGCTGGACCTCATCGCCTCCATTAATCTAAGCATTCAGGTGTGGGTGTAGTTTGCTTGGAAAACCCATGAATGGGGGCTTCATACTGTTCCAGATATTCAGTTGGCTTCTTGAAATTCACTCTCAGCCTCTGCCCCACATCTTTGGGGCTAAAGCCTCTTCCTGCTGGGGACCCCTTGCCTCAGGAAGCTGTGTTCTTGGGCCGTAGAGTTTCTACAAGATGACTCATGCCTAGCTACTCCTTGCAGGGCCTTTTGGTCAATGGGAAAACATGCATCCTTTTCCTGCAAAAAGTTTGCCCATGTAATCAGCCCTCTCTCCCCACTCTGTAACTGCGTGTTGCCCCAGCCAGTCTCCTCCCTTTGCAGTTCTCCAGACGGGCATAAGAGCCCAGGCACAGATGCCAGCAAATGTCTGCTGATACTCACTGGCTCTCCTGAGAACTCTTGCTCTCGCTGGTCTTGAAGCAGCACCAGGGCCTGCAATGTCAGGGCTCTGTAAACATCCAGCCAAGAAATAGACACCAGTCTCCTCTCTTGTAGGTACTTCTAGTCTCTGTAACTGATTTGCTTGGGGCCCCTCACTTGGCTTGGCAATGGTGGCGGTGGGGGGGGGGCGGTGAGCATCACATGCACAGTGGGGTGTAGGGGAGCCAAAGCCTTTTTCCTCCTAAAGATCCCCTTCAAAGTGCCCTATTCAAAGCATCAGTGAATATATAGCCTTTTAAAATGACTGGAGATGACAGATGGGGATTAAGATACTTGAAGGTCATTTGTTATAAAATTCTGTAGGATGTGTCTAGTAAGTTTCTTTGGCTTTAGGGCCTTAGCTGAATTTCAAAGATATTAAGAAAACCCCTTTTAACATCCTATTAAATTTCACTCAGGTTAAAAAATGTCGAAATTTATGGTTTTAGTTGAAGTTCCCTGTGTACTTGTCCTCAATTCCAGTCCCCTCCTTGCCTACCTAGAGGGTAAAATCATCGTCCTAAATTTTGTGTTTTTTAACGCTGCGAGTGTTTAATGCTTGTCTTGGCCCACTCAGATCGCTATAACAAAATACCACAGACTGGGTGACTTTTTAACAACAGAAATTTGTTACCCACGATTCTGGAGGCTGGTAGACTGAGATCAAAGTGCCAGCATGGTCAAGTGAGGGCCCTCTGCAGGGTTGCAGAGTTCTCCTTATCCTCACATAGTGGAAGGGGACGAACGAGCTCTCTTGTCCCCTTATAAAGGCATTAAGCTAATTCATGAGGGCTCCACTCTCATGACCTAATCACCCCCCAAAGGCCCCACCTCCTAACATCATTGCATTGAGCATTAAGATTTCAACATATGAATTTTAGAGGGACATAGACTTTCAGATCATAGCAATACTATTGCCATATACGTATGTATCCATAAAAAATATAGAGTATTTTTTCAAGCTTTGTAGAAGTGGCATTTTAGCATACGCATCATTCTGCCACTTACATTGCTCATTGTGTTTTTTGAGATTTATCCATGTTGATACATGAAATTCTAATTTTCCTTTTAGCCACTTTATAACATTTCATGTTTGAATATTATATACTTTATTTAAAAATGTCCTCTATTGGACATTTAAGTGATTTCTTTTGCTATTGCTGCAATCATCATCCTTATACTAGCCTCCTTATATACTATAGTATAGATACCTAAAAGAACTATATAGGTATTGCCAGCTTGAAGGATAGGCATCGTTTAGATCTTTACTAGATGCTGCCAGATTTCTCACTCATGTTATTTGCTACTACCATCAGCAAAGCCAAATCCTAAGCAACATTTGGTATTTATGGATTAAGTAATTTTTGCTAGTTATCTTGTAAATTACATATGCACTTTCATGATTGGTAGCGTGACTGAGCATTTTTCCTATGTTCTTTTTTCTAGTCTTCTTTTATGTCGTTTGGGATAGGTCATCACAAGGCCACTCAGAAAGCCCTTAAGCTGGAAAACCCCTATACCATGTGAGGAAGCCCTTACGTTAACTCGAAACCCCCAGGATCTATGGCATAACTGGAAATTATAAACATAGAGTTCAGACATTAGGGTTGTATATGCATTTCCAAGCTCATCACTTTTTTGTAAGGGTTGAGCTACATTAATGATGTAACCTCCAGGGCTGTTAGGGGATAAAATACCATGAGATTCAGTACCCGCTTTGTCCTTGAGGGAACACTCACTCTCAGTATATATATGTATTTGTTGCTAAAATAGTCTATATCTTTTCTCATTTATTTGTCTGCTTGAGATAATATCCCAAATCAACTGTGAAACTGTAAATTTCTCCTTTTATATATTTAAAGGCTATATACACATTTATGATTATTGTGCTTTCTTAAAGGATTTTCCCTCTAAGTCTGTGCATTTCCTTCGTAATTCCTATTAATATATTTGCTTTGGGCTTCCCTGGTGGTGCAGTGGTTGAGAGTCTGCCTGCCGATGCAGGGGACACGGGTTCATGTTTTTCACACACACACACTATTTTTTTTTACAAGAGATAAATAAACTGACACCAAGCATTATAAATGGATGACCACAACAAAAGCAACGATGATTGCAATTACCAATGTCATAATATTGACATTCAGTCCAGGAATCCTGCACTGTAACAGCTCCTTTACTTTGCAATGAAAATTGATTTGTATATGTTTTGCCTCTGAGTCCTTGTGGGATTTTTTTTTTATTCAAACAGAAAGTCACAAAAATCATAATCATCCTCATCAGTTCACTCAGTCCCATGTAATTAATTTTTTTTTCATCTTGATCTTTTGTTAGCACTTTTATGAATTCATCAGTTTTCCATTAGAGTTCTGAAAATGCTTATTCATTCAGTTCAGCAGTATGGTCAGTTACCAGAAACCTGTACTTGTCAAGAGTCTTTTCCATGAACTCCTTGAAGATGAAACCCTTTCATAGGAACATTTTTGCAAAAGCATCAGAGTACACCCAGAACTGTCTGTAAATGACAAAAGACTTAAAAATGGCCACGGTTGAAGATTTGATGAAAGTTCATAATAAAGCAATTGACAAGGAAATTTAGTTATTTCTGAGATATACATTTTAAAGTAATAACTAGAATTATGACTTATAATATGATACCAGAACATATAAGATCTTTAGCAATTTCACGTAATGTCGGAAACATTTATATTAACATATATCCATACAAATAACCCAAAGAAAGTTTAGTATTAGTTGTTCTTTTGTTTGTATTTTTTAAAAAATATTTATTTATTTACTTGGCTGCGCCGGGTCTTAGTTGCGGCATGCAGGATTTTCGTTGGCACATGCGGGGACCTTTTAGTTGTGGCTTGTGGGGATCTAGTTCCCTGATTGGGTATCGAACCCGGGCGCCCTGTATTGGGAGCATGGAGTCTTAACCACTAGACCACCATGGAAGTCCCTATACTATATTTCTTTTGATTAATATTTGCACATCATACATTTTTTCAGGCTTTCATTTTCAACTTTTTAGTGGTTTTTTTTTTTTTTTTTTTTGGCGGTATGCGGGCCTCTCACTGTTGTGACCTCTCCTGTTGCGGAGCACAGGCTCCGGACGCGCAGCCTCAGCAGCCATGGCTCACGGGCCCAGACGCTCCGCGCCATGTGGGATCCTCCCGGACCGGGGCACGAACCCGCGTCCCCTGCATCGGCAGGCTGACTCCCAACCACTGCGCCACCAGGGAAGCCCTGGGGTTTTGTTTTTATTTTACTTTATTTTTGGCTGCGTCGGGTCTTAGTTGTGGCCTGAGGTATCTTCGTTGCCGCACGTGGACTTCTCTCTAGTTGTGGGGCTTGGGCTTCTCTCTAGTTGTGGCGTGCAGGTTTTCTCTCTCTAGTTGTGGCGTGCAGGCTCCAGAGCATGTGGGCTCTGTAGTTTGTGGCACATGGGCTCTCTAGTTGAGGCGCGTGGGCTTAGTTGCCCTGTGGCATGTGTGACTATAGTTCCCCAACCAGGGGATGGAACCCTCCTCCCCTGAAGGTGGATTCTTTACCACTGAACCACTGGGGAAGTCCCTGGTTTTGTTTAAAATGTGTCTCTTATAAGTAGCATATAAGAGTATTTTTTTTTCTATTTGTAAAAATAGGATAATATATTACTCATAATTACAATTATTATTATTATTTGATTATGGATAAATTTAGAATCATTTCTAACATATTATTTTGTGTTTTCTGTATAGTATCCCTTTTATTGCTTTTTTTCCCCTCCTTTACTCAATTACAATGTCTGACACATAGTAAGAACTATATGTGTTTGCTACTATTATTATTACATTGAATTAATAAAGCTTTTTATATTCCTTTTTCCCCTCTTTCCTGTTTTATAAACTATGGACTTTTTTCTAATTTTAGTACTAATAATTTATTTATTTATTTATTTTTTGCGGTACGCGGGCCTCTCACTTTTGTGGCCTCTCCTGTTGCAGAGCACAGGCTCCGGACACGCAGGCTCAGCAGCCATGGCTCACGGGTCCAGCCGCTCCGCGGCATGTGGGGTCTTCCCGGACCGGGTCACGAACCCGTGTCCCCTGCATTGGCAGGTGAACTCTCAACCACTGTGCCACCAGGGAAGCCCCTAATGATTAATTTAAAAGCATATATATTTAATTGTCTCCTTCTCTAACCAGGTATAAAGTTATTCACTATTTCTGTCCCCTTCCTGAATATAACATGGATCTTAATACATTTTAGCCACATATTAATCAATACCACCCCATCTTGTTATTGTTGCAAGTGTGTTATTTGTTCCTTTTTTTAACACACAAGTGAGATATTATTGTCATATTCGTGTGTCATTTTGTAATTTTTCTGCTTATTGCTTTTTCTTAATTCTATACTTTCATTCCTCCAGTTTTATTCTTACTAAAATTTACTCTTTAATTATTGTTTTCATGAGATCCTGTGGCTATTAAACTCTTCGCATTTTTCTGAAAGTTTTTATTTTGCCCTTACTCTTTTTAAAAAAAATATAAATTAATTTATTTACTTTTATTTTTGGCTGTGTTGGGTTCTCTTTGCTGTGCGCGGGCTTTCTTTTAGTTGTGGTGAGCGGGGGCTACTCTTCGTTGCCGTGCGCGGGCTTCTCTTGGCAGTGGCTTCTCTTTGTTGCGGAGCACAGGCTCTAGAGCACAGGCTCAGTAGTTGTGGTGCATGGGCTTAGTTGCTCCGCGGCATGTGGGATCTTCCCGGACCAGGGCTCAAACCCGTGTCCCCTGCACTGGCAGGCAGATTCTTAACCACTGCGCCACCAGGGAAGCCCTTGCCCTTACTCTTGTATGATATTTTACCCAGATATAGATTTCTAGAGCAACATCTATTGTTGATAAAAAATTAGGCTAGTTGTCATTCCCTTATGGAAAATGTTAGAAGCTTTTAATATTTTTCTCTTTATCCTTGATGTTTCTAGTTAAATTGTAATATGTCTTGGTATAGGTTTATCTTTGTTTATCTTGTTTGGTATTTGGAATGAAGTTTTACTTTGATGACTGGTATCTTTCTTCAATTTTGCAAAAATTTCACCTATTACCTGGTTAAATATTTCTTCTCTTAAATAACCTCCAATTTTTCCTAGTGAAGCTCCTATCTTACATATGTCAAAGTCTTTTAGTTTACCTCTCATTTCTCTTAACTACATAAAATTCATAACTTTAATGTCTTTGTCTCTCTGTGCTGTGTTTTGGGTAAGTTTTTCATTGTATCTTCCAAGTTACTAATTTTTTTTGTTTAGTGTGTCTGGACTAGAGTTTTCCTGATTACTGCATTTTTAATTTCAATGACTCTATTTTTGCTTCTAAGATTTTCTTTTCTGCATCTAAGATTTTAAATGGATTCTTATATAACTTTTCTTTCATTTTGCTTTACCTTTTTTTTTTTTTTGGTTTTTGCTTCACAAATTCTTGCTCATAAGATGAAATTTATTCCTTAGTGAATTACTAAATATACTTATTTTCAAATTTTGTCAGATTCTTTCAGATATTAATTTGTTTTGGATCCCATTTACATTGGGATTATAGAATTTTTGGCTACCTTTCTTTGCATATTTTTCATGGCTCTGGAATTTTGGTTTGTGGGTACATTTTGAGGCATGTGTATATTTCTGAATAAAACATCTCTCCTACTCTCAGGATGAGATGGGATCTGTGATTTATAGAAAGCAATGCTTATTTTGTTTTGCTTTGTTTTTAAATTTTTGTTTATTTATTTTTGGCTGTGTTGGGTCTTTGTTGCTGCATGCGGGCTTTCTCTAGTTGCGGCGAGCAGGAGCTACTCTTCGTTGCGGTGTGCAGGCCTCTCACTGCGGTGGCTTCTATTGTTGCGGAGCACGGGCTCTAGGTGCTTGGGCTTCAGTAGTTGTGGTGCACAGGCTTAGTTGGTCTGCAGCATGTGGGATCTTCCCAGGCCAGGGCTCAAACCCGTGTCCCCTGCATTGGCAGGCGGATTCTTAACCACTGCACCACCAGCAAAGTCCCAGCAATGCTTATGTAATGTAAGCTGATTATAAAGCTTTAATTAAGCTCCATGAGTAATTCCAGTTTGTTATCCTTTTGTCATTAGTGAAGTTTTGTTTTGGTGGTCCAAGCTTGTTGATGCCCATGAAAGTGATATGTGTCCATATTTGGGCTCCAGTGTTTAAGGAGTGGCTCAGGACATGATGGTAGTACCTGCAGTAATTACTGAGAGATCTCCAAGGGGAAGGTGAATCTTGGGAAACTCATGTCGACTTTCTTAACCTTTCAAAATTCAAGTTCCATCAGATAAGAAGATGTGGTCAGTCTTTTTGTGTAGTTTCTATTATTTATGAAAACAAATCATGTGTTCTCCTACACTGCCTTCTCCCACCCAATATAATATTACACTATAATATGACACAAACTTTCAAATTACACTTACCAGTGTAGAGATTCTGACACCTTTTTGCTGCTTCTTATTTGACACTGACTGGCTGAGAACACAGTCTAGCTGTCTCTTCCCATTTTAAGAGTCTCTCTCCATTGCCAATATTGGGGGATCCAAGTTCTATTTCATTAAGGAAAGTAACAATTTTCCTTTCAGAGGATGGAAACAACACAAAATTCCTATCTCATTTTTTCAGACTTATTTTTATTTATTTATTTTAAAATAAATTTATTTTTAAACAAAGGTATTTATTTATTTATTTATTTTTGGCTGTGTTGAGTCTTCCTTGCTGTGTGCGGGCTTTCTCCAGTTGAGGCAAGCAGACTACTCTTTATTGCAGTGTGAGGGCTTCTCATTGTGGTGGCTTCTCTTGTTGCAGAGCACAGGCTCTAGGCATGCAGGCTTTAGTAGTTGTGGCATGTGGGCTCAACAGTTGTGGCTCATGGGCTCTAGCTCTCAGGCTCAGTAGTTGTGGCACATGGGCTTAGTTGCTCTGCAGCATGTGGGATCTTCCTGGACCAGGGCTTGAACCTGTGTCCCCTGCATTGACAGGTGGATTCTTAACTACTGCGCCACCAAGGAAGCCCTTCAGACTTATTTTTTTAAAAACCCAATATGTATCATGTGCATATGTGTGTTATTATATAGCCATTGAGGAAATTTCAGCAAGTCTGTGAAAGCAGAAATAAGAAAAAGTTATCTAGAAATCTATGATTTACAATTAGCTATTAATATTTTGGTATATTATTATATATAGAAATCATTTAAAAGTGATATATACAATATCTACTGTTTTGACATACATTTTCCCTAGCAGTATGTTGTGAATATTTAATGTATCAACAAAGTATTTTTATAAAACATGATTTTAAATTCCAATTCTAATATCTATAGATTTAAGACTATCTCAGCACTATTGTCTCAGTTGCACTAAAGATTGATGGAAAGGATTGATCTATGGGTTATTCATTTACTTGTTCAAGATCTTACTTGTTCATTTCTTCAGTGCACCTTTTAAGTTGCCAGTTTGTTCTAGAAGCATTGCTAGGATCTGGGTGTACAGAGCTGAGCCAGATGTTTCTCCAGTTTCATTTTCATCCTCACAGGCTGAGAGACTAGTGGTAGGGGAGGTATGTTAACAGATAGGTACCACACAATGTAATAAAACACTGGAGGAATCAGAGGACAGAGTTTTATTACTATTGAATCCCCTCTGTTGTGAAAGGTACTGTTTTATGTACTCTAAAGAAAGAGAAAAAAACCCACGATGGAGAGTCTCTAGGGGGAGGGGTCACCTCCTTCAACAGCAAAAGTCAGAAAGTCCAAAAGGCTGCATCCTCATGGAAAAAAAACCTGCTAAGCAGAGATTAGGCAGAAACCTTAGATATCTAAACCTGGCCCTGGGTGGAAGGAGGAAAACTAAATTTCCACTGAAAATTGGAACTGCAGACAGGTTCTCATTCTGGTTTGTGGTCTAAATTTGCGTTACCAATATGGGTCAGAAAACTTCAAGGAGGACTTCCCTGGTAGCGCAGTGGTTAAGGATCCACCTGCTAATTCAGGGGACAGGGGTTCGAGCCCTGGTCTGGGAAGATCCCACATGCCACAGAGCAACTAAGCCCATGCACCACAACTACTGAGCCTGAGCTCTAGAGGCCACAAGTCACAACTACTGAGCCCACTTGCCACAACTACTGAAGCCTGTGAGCCTAGAGCCCCTGCTCCGCAACAAAGAGAAGCCACTGCAATGAGAAGCCTGCGCACCGCAACGAAGAGTGGCTGCTGCTCGCTGCAACTAGAGAAAGCCTGCGCGCAACAACGAAGGCTCATAATTCAAAAAGAGTCATGTACCGCAACGTTCATTGCAGCACTATTTACAATAGGCAAGACATGGAAGCAACCTAAGTGTCCATCGACAGATGAATGGATAAAGAAGATGTGGCACATATATACAATGGAATATTACTCAGCCATAAAAAGAAATGAAATTGAATTATTTGTAGTGAGGTGGATGGACCTAGAGTCTGTCATACAGAGTGAAGTAAGTCAGAAAGAAGAAAACAAACACCGTATGCTAACACATATATATGGAATCCAAAAAAAAAATGTTTCTAATGAACCTAGAGGCAGGACAGGAATAAAGACGCAGACGTGGAGAATGGACTTGAGGACACGGGGAGGGGGAAGGGGAAGCTGGTACGAAGTGAGAGAGTGGCATGGACATATATACACTACCAAATGTAAAATAGATAGCTAGTGGGAAGCTGCTGCATAGCGCAGGGAGATCAGCTTGGTGCTTTGTGACCACCTATAGGGGTGGGATAGGGAGGGTGGGAGGGAGATGCAAGAAGGAGGAGATATGGGGATATATGTATACGTATAGCTGATTCACTTTGTTATAAAGCAGAAACTAACAAATCATTGTAAAGCAAGTATACTCCAATAAAGATGTTTTAAAAAACCCAAAAAACTTCAGGGAGAGAATTTTAAGTGGTCTCAGTTTGGTATGGACCCACATGACTGGCAAAAGCAAACTCAAATCCTCTCTAGAAAAACTTGACTTCAATCCAGACTGCCATCAATTGGTAAGACTCCATCAACAATAACCATGTCTCAATTCAGTGATAATAAAATATGAAAAAATATGCATCATAGCAACAATGAAACACAATGACTACCTGGGGAAGAACAGATCAATGTGTCTTAGAATTAAGGCTCTAGGCTTCAAAAACTATAGGTAGGAAATAAAAGGAGAGACAGCACTGATGGAAGCAAATGCAAATTATAGGAGGGGGTCCTCTATCTACTCTTCTGTCCACACTAGAAGTCCATGACACACTTTTGCAAAAGTTCATACTCTCACATGTCCCAGTGGCATCATGGCTAGCCCCAGCTTCTCGAATTTAGGAGCTTGATGTTGTTCACCATGATATCCCAGTCCCTAGCATAGTGCTTGATGTAGAGTATGTGCTCCGGTGGCCATAACACGATACCACAGACTGGGTGGCTTAAGCAAAAGAAATTTATTTTCTTATAGTTTTGGAGACTAGAAGTCCAAGATCAAGGTGCCAGCAAGGTTGGTTTTTGGTGAAGCCTTTTCCTGGCTTGAGGTTGGCTGCCTTCTTGCTGTGTCCTCACATGGCCTTTCCTCTGTGTGTGCACAGAGAGAGAGAGCTCTAGTGTGTCTTTTTATAATGACACCAATCCTACTGGATTCTGACCTAATTTAACCCTAATTGCCTTCTTAAAGGCCCTATCTCTAAATAATCACATTGTAGGTTTGGGCTTCAGTACATAAATTTTGGTGGGGTGAGGGGGCACTCAATTCAATCCCTAACAGCACGCCTTCAATAAATATTTGTTAAATTAACGTCACTTATTTACATAGGTCTCCTTATTTCTCATGGTCATATTCCCTTAACATAATCTAGAGCTGATCTTTTAGGCTTTCTCATGCCTGAATGAATTTGATATTTTCCTTCCCCTTGAGGATCCCTTCTGAAGAAATCAATATTCCAGGTATTTCCCAATATTTCATAATTTTGGGTATATGCAACACAATTTCCAGAATGGCCAAAATGAAAAGACAGAAATACCAAGTGTTGACAGGGATGTGGGACAGCAGGAGTGCTCACACATTGGTGGTGAGAGTATAAGTTGGTACAACTATTTGGCAAACTCTTTGGCAGCATATCAAAGGTAAACACATGCATACCCTATGACCCCAGAAAATCTCTTCAGTATTTATGCAACAGAAATATTGTACCTCCATATGTTCATCAAAAGACACAGACAGGGCATCCCTGGTGGCGCAGTGGTTGAGAGTCCGCCTGCCGATGCAGGGGACGTGGGTTCATGCTCCGGTCCGGGAAGATCCCACATGCCACGGAGCAGCTGGGCCCGTGAGCCATGGCCGCTGAGCCTGCGCGTCCAGAGCCCGTGCTCCGCAACGGGAGAGGCCACAACAGTGAGAGGCCCGTGTATCGCAAAAAAAAAAAAAAAAAAAAAAAAAAGACACAGAAATGTTCAGGGCAGCACTGTTCATAGTAGCCCCAAACTAGAAATTACGTAATGCCCATCAAAAATAGATGAATAAATAAATTTGTGGTATAGTCCCTCAATGATATCTTATACAGCAATGAAAATGAATGACCTACATCTAGTGCAACCACACAGACGAATCTGCTAAATATAATAGTAAGTGACACATTACTTACCTTGTTTGTAAGTGGTAGTGTACTGGCACGACTGGGTGGTGGAAGCAGTTCACACCAGGTGTAGGCAATAACGATGTGCGTTGTGTGTAGAGAATGTAAAAACAATAATAAAACTGACTAAAAATCCATTTTTCTTTTTTATTATCACCATGTGGTGTCTTTCAAACGTTGTAAGTGATAAAATATTCCTTGTTGTTGGGATAGAACATTTCTTTCCTTACCTCCACCCACAACTGCCCCATCAATGGAGTGAAAGAAGTCCGCCACAAAAAAGTATATACTGTATGACTCTATATACATAGATTACAAAAACAGGCAAAACTGATCTATGCTGTTAGCAGTCAGGATAGTTTTTCAGCTCTTTGGGGGCAGTGACTGGAATGGAGCAGAAAGGGATTCTAGGGGCTGGAAATGGCCTGGATGTTGGTTACAAGGGTGTGTTCAATTTGTGAAAACTTGTTGAGTTGTACTCTTGTGACTTGTGTACTTCTTTGTATATTATACACCAACAAAAAGGTTTTTTAAAAGCTACAACTTATTTTTTTTTAATTAGATGTACTTAAGAGTGATCATTTTGCACAGGAATGTATTTCTGGCTTGATTTTGGGAGGAAATCTTTCTGTCTGCTTTGATAGAAATTTCCATCAAGATCACTCAAGTAGCCTATAATGTGTACATTTAGAATCAACTCTTAAAAACTCAGCACAGACATTTATTGAGTGCTTATGACATGGAAGAGGTACTGAGCTCTATGCTCTGATGCTAAGATAAAGGTTTTGCTGAGAAGAAAAACTGGCTTGTAAAGCAGTGGAACTGCTTGGGACTCAATCACATGGAACTAGACGTCTACCTTGAAACACAGATGGCAGATAACCTGTAATATCTTTCCTTTGCTATTTCTGTGGAGTGTGAATTCTTTTTGAGGTCACTAACTTTGCAGAAGAGCTACAGTGTTGGAGCTGGGAAGAATGAGAGTGGGTGGGTGGAGTAGATAGATGCCAAAAGAAGCAGCTAAGGAAGAGCAAGAGAGAGGAGAGAAGACATTGCTTCTTCTATCCCCATTAACCAGGGTAGCTAAAGAGATTAAACAGAACCAAACCATCATTCATTATTACTGAATAGCAGAAAAGACATCATTTCACTCCAACAAAAAGTAGGAAGGATGTCAGCTCAGGATAAAGGGCTCTTCTTTAAATTGAGTAAGTTTA
This sequence comes from Phocoena phocoena, assembly GCF_963924675.1. Classification (NCBI taxonomy): domain Eukaryota; kingdom Metazoa; phylum Chordata; class Mammalia; order Artiodactyla; family Phocoenidae; genus Phocoena; species Phocoena phocoena. The sequence goes on along the minus strand of NC_089234.1, from coordinate 67,817,969 downwards.
ACTTTATGAAAAACCACTTCATTATACTTATTTTTTATATTCTCCTGTAAACTGGCAAAACATCATTATCTGGTATTTGAGAGGGACCTCTCTCTGCTCTAGCCTAGGGGTCAGCCAATTTTTTCTGCAAAGGGTGATAAAATAAATGTCTTCGGCTTTTGGGGGACACATTCTCTGTTGCAACCACTCAACGCTACCACTGTAGCTTGAAGCGGCAATGGACAATATATAAATGAATGGGCGTGGCTGTGTATCATAAAACTTTTGGACACTAAAATTGTTGGACACTAAAATTTGAATTTCATATGATTTGTTGGGCCACAAACATTATTCTTGTTTTGAATCTCCCTCTCCTCTCCCCACTTAAAAAGGCAAAAGCCATTCTTAATTTGCAAAACTAAGCTGAGCAAAAACAGATGGCGGGCTGGATTTGTCTTGCAGGTCGTAGTTTGGATTCTGGAGTTTTATTCTGACATCTGCACCCTTACTCAAGTTGTTTCCACTGCATGTCTTGTCTTCCTGGCTTTCTTTCACTCTGTGACCCTCTTCTACAGCTCCTCTATTCTTATCCCTTCCATTGAGTTCTGCCCACACCTTTTGGTGGATCTCCTTCACATACTGACTTCTAGTGGCTCTGCTCTTTGGTAGCTGGAGGACCTTCAGCAAATTATTTAATATCTCTTAGTCTTAGGTTTCTCACCTGTAAGATGGAGATAATACTAGTACCTACCTCAAGGTATTGTGTGTGTGTGCGCGCGTGTGCGTGCACACATTAAATGAGATACTACATATAAAGCACTCAGCACAGTGTCAGATATACTAAGTGCTCACTAGTGTTATTTAAGTTACTTAATGTTACTTAAGTTAAGCACTTATGTTGTTTAAGTGTTTTGTATGTAATAGTTTTGTTCCTTCATTTAAAGCTTCTCAGATGCTAATGTTTTTCTTGTGTTCTCACAACAATAGCCTAGGGCTCTATTTAAAGCAGGTGCTATAAATATTGAAAGTAAAAAATTAGTTAAATTTAAGAAAGTTAAAAATTTCAAGAAATAGTTATATGGAAGGTAGAAATCATAGCAGCAGCCCAGGCCATACCTACTGCTAGAAACTATAGGGCAGGCTTGTATGGCCTTCTCAGGCTCTTCAAATTCCTGTTCAGCTGGGGAAAGGTTAAGCGCTCCTTGTGGGAGAGGCAGACCCATCCCCCTCAGCTCTTAGCCCTTGACAAGAACACTTCCCCTTTAGCCCCAAACTTGTTCACCTCCCCGCAACAAGTCAAACTCAGAGGCTAACCAGACCCCCGCCCCCACCCCTCCTTACCAGGCATTTAACTACCACCTTTACACACCCGTGTGGGATCTTACCATCTCCAAGTGACTTTTTTTTTTTTTGCGGTATGCGGGCTTCTCACTGTTGTGGCCTCTCCCGTTGCAGAGCACAGGCTCCGGAGGCGCAGGCTCAGAGGCCATGGCTCACGGGCCCAGCCGCTCCACGGCATGTGGGATCTTCCCGGACCGGGGCACGAACCCGTGTCCCCTGCATCAGCAGGCGGACTCTCAACCACTGCGCCACCAGGGAAGCCCTCCAAGTGACTTTTTAACGTATTCCTCTCAACCACATGTCACATTCTTCATGGAAGGAGTTTCGATGAATACAGCATTTTCTGTCTGGTTACATTTCCTATGATAACTCAGCGCTCGCCTGCCTCTTAACCCAGCTCAGTGTGCAGTGATCAGGTTGCTGTTGGGTTTTGGATAAAAACCTTTGCTCCTTGGGAAGGGGAATTGCAGTGTCTGTCTTAGATTTAGTCCTCTGGTCCGGCATAGGGAGAGAGAGGGATCTGAGGCAGAGATGAAAGTGTTTCAGAAGATGCTCTGAGAGATACTATGGTAAACTGCTGTTTGGATATAAAAGAGGGACACTGGATTGGGTGAGAGAGGCATCCTCTGCACTTCTGGATGGTTCTTCTGTGCCTGAGAGCTTGCAGGGTGGGCACAAATGTGCCACTCTGTCTGATGGGAGGGGACTGACAATGGGCTTCAGAGTCGTGACAGGGTGCCCTCGTGCAAGTTTGCACAGAGAAGGCCCTGTCCACTGGGCATGAAACCTGGTAGTGGAGAAACCACTGGTGTGGAGAGTGTGTGGACAGTAGGAACATGGACTTTGGTGTCATATGCTCTACCACCTAACTAATAATTTTGGACTGTTTCTCTGGAAACAGAGATAATACTCACTATATAGGGTTGTTGAAAACATTAAGATTAATACATGTAAAGCATGTGATAAGTGATGTTAAATTATAAGAGACATGGGTCAGTAACATATGAGATATTATTGGCAATGTGACCCCATTTGAATCTATGAAGAGTGGTCTGGCATTTACACACAGGAGTCACATATGTTTCCATGTGCCTTGGGTGGCCATGAAATTAAGTGGTCTTTTTTCCCTTTTAAAAACCACATCCCTTTAATAGAAAACTGCAGCAAACACCATGCAATATGTGAAAAGGACCACTTATTTATTGTCACTACATGTCAAAAACCATCTGGACCATTTTCTTGTAGCAGCTGTTTGCCAAATTAACTTTGGAAACAGAGAATTCATGTAGGGTATTTCTGTTAGCACAATGAATGCAACTAGGACACATACAGATAAATTTTTGAAAACAATATTAAGCCATACTGTAGTCAGGTAAAAAACCATGGCGACTGCACACATTCTTAGAATTTGCGGAGTGCTCAGGAAATGTCAGTACCCTCTTAATTTAAAAGAAATTCATTTACAAATGATCTGCAATTCAGAACGGCTTTAAAAATTTGACCATGGGGGCTTCCCTGGTGGCGCTCGTGGTTGAGAACCTGCCTGCCAATGCAGGGAACACGGGTTCGAGCCCTGGTCTGGGAAGATCCCACATGCCGCGGAGCAACTGGGCCCGTGAGCCACAACTACTGAGCCTGCGCGTCTGGAGCCTGTGCTCCGCAACGGGAGAGGCCGAGACAGTGAAAGGCCCGCGCACCGCGCACCGCGATGAAGAGTGGACCCCGCTCGCCGCAACTAGAGAAAGCCCTCGCACAGAAACGACGACCCAACACTGCCAAAAATAAATAAATAAATTAAAAAAAAAAAAAAATTTGACCATGAAGATTTAAGAACATTTAATTTATGTTATTTGTGGTAATGGTAATTATTAAGTGTGATTTATAATAAGAAATATATATTTGGTCATTATCCCATTCCTGGTACAGAGCTCCTAAAATCCTTGGAATTTTCTGTGAAGAGGGCAATCAAGGTGTCTTTTGTTATGTTCATGAAGTTGCTTTTGAAAAGCTCCTAAGGATGGGGGCTGGCTGCCAGTGGAGGCAACTGTGTGAACAGAGGGTGGGAACTTTCAGCCCTGCCCCTCAACCTCCTGGGAGGAGAAAGGGTCTGGAGACTGAGTTGAATCATCCATTGTCAATGATTTAATCAATCATGCCGATGTAATGAAGCCTCCATAAAAACCCAGAAGAGTGGAGTTTGGAGTGCTTTTGGGTTGGTGAACATGGGGAGACTTGGGGAGAGTGATGTGCGTGGCGAGACCATGGAAGCTCCAGGACCTTTCCATATACCTTGCCCTATCTTTGTATCTCTTCCATCTGGCTGTTCCCGAGTTACACCCTTTTATAATAAATCAGTAATCTGGTAAGTAAAACATTTCTCTGAATTCTGTGAGCCGCTCCAGCAAATTAACTGAACCCAGAGAGGGGGTTATTGGAACATCCAATTTATAGCTGGTTTGTCAGAAGCACTAATGACAAACTGAACTTGCCTCTGAAGGGCGGGGGTGGGGGGGTGGGGGGGGGTGGGGCACTCTTGTAGGACTGAGCACTTAACTTGTGGGATCTGATGTTATCTCCAGGTAGATAGTGTTAGGACTGAGTTAAATTGTAGGACACCCAGCTGGTGTTGGAGGACTGCTTGGTGTGGGGGAAAAACCCACACAAATTGGGTGCGGAGCCTTATTAAGAAATAGAGTGGGGACTTCCCTGGTGGCACAGTGGTTAAGAATCCGCCTGCCAATACGGGGGACACAGGTTCGAGCCCTGGTCCAGGAAGATCCCACATGCCGCGGAGCAGCTAAGCCCGTGCGCCACAACTACTGAGGCTTGTGCTCTAGAGCCCGCAAGCCACAGCTACTGAAGCCCATGCACCTAGACCCTGTGCTCCGCAACAAGAGAAGCCACCGCAATGAGAAACCTGCGCACCGCAACCAAGAGTAGCCCCCGCTCGCCACAACTAGAGAAAGCCACCGCGCAGCAATGAAGACCCAACGCAGCCAAAAATAAATAAATAAATTTATAAAAAAAAAAAAAAAAAAAGAAATAGAGTTATTTTCTGTTGATTCATAAGGAGTGTCTAATTCTTTTTCATTCACAAACAAGCTGTGCCAGGACCTGGGAATAAAAAGTCTATTAAGAATTAGCCTCTGCATAAATTGTAGCAATATTTTTTTTGGATCTGTTGACTAAGGCAAAGAAACAAAAGCAAAAATAAACAAATGGGGACTTCCCTGGTGGAGCAGTGGTTGGGACTACGCCTGCAAATGCAGGGGACACGGGTTCGAGCCCTGGTTCGGGAGGATCCCACATGCAGCGGAGCGGCTGGGCCCGTGCGCCACAACTACTGAGCCTGCTCTCTAGAGCCCCCAACTACTGTAGCCCGTGCACCTGGAGCCCATGCTCTGCAACGGGGGAGGCCACCACAGTGAGAGGCCTTGCACCGCAGCGAGGGGTAGCCCCGGCTCACTGCAACTAGAGAAAGCCCATGCGCACAGCAACGAAGACCCAACGCAGCCAATAAGTAAATAAATAAATTTAAAAAAAAAAAAAAAACAACAAATGGGGCCTACTTAAAAGCTTTTGCACAGCAAAGGAAACTATCAACATAACAAAAAGACGACCTACTGCCTGGAGGTAAATATTTGCAAATGATATGACTGTTAAGGGGTTAATATCCAAAATATACTAAGAGTTCATACAACTCAACATCAAAAAACCCCCAAAACAACCTGATTAAAAAATGGGCAGAAGAACTGAATAGACATTTTTCTAACGAAGATGTACAGATGGCTAACAGGCACATGAAAAGATGCTCAAAATCACTAATCATCAGAGAAATGCAAATCAAAATCACAATGAGGTATCACCTCACACTTGTCAGAATAGCTATCATCAAAAAGACCACAAATAACAAATATTAGTGAGGATGTGGAGAAATGGGAATTCTTCTACACTTTTGGTGGGAATGTAAATTGGTGCAGCCACTGTGGAAAACAGTACGGCAGTTTCTCAAAAATCTAAAAATAGAACTGCCATATGACCTAGCAATTCCACTCCTGGTTATATATCTGAAGAAAACAAAAACATTAATTCAAAATGATATATGCATCCCAACATTCATAGTGGCATTGTTTACGATAGCCAAGATATGGTGGTAGCAACCTAAGTGTCCATCAACTGATGAATGGATAAAGAAGATGTAGTATATATACACAATGGAATATTACTCAGCCATAAAAAAGAATGAAATTCTGCCATTTGCAACAACATAGATGGACTTGGAGGGTATCTCGCTTAGTGGAGTAAGTTGGACAGAGAAAGATAAATACTGTATGATATCACTTATGTGTGGAGTCTAAAAAATAAAACAGACTCACAGAGAACAAAGTAGTGGTTACCAGTTGGGAGAGGGTTGGGGGGAGGCATAAGATAGGGTAGAGGATTAAGAGGTACAAACTACTCTTTATAAAATAAATAAGCTACAGAATATATTATACAGCACAGGGAATATAGCCAATATTTTGCAGTTAACTATAAATGGATTACAACCTTTAAAAATTGTGAATTACTATGTTGTACACTTCAAACTTATAAATCAACTATAAGTTAAAAACAGACAGAGAAAGAAAAAAAAAGAATTAGCCTCTGCCCTCAGGGATCTTTCAGTCTAATTGGGAATCAGGGAAAGTAACACATCCAGTGTGGTAAAGGGCTAAGATTCAGGTGTGCCTTGTGTCCTCTGGAAGCCCAGACTGAGGGGCCAGGGAACACTTCGTGAAGGGGTACAACTTGAGAGATGAGGGAAAGTTTGCAAAGCAAAAAGCAGGCAGGGCCTTTCACTCAAGCTGACAAATGCAGAAAGCTAGTGTTTACCTAGGGAAGCCTGAGCTCTGGCGTCCCGAGTTTCCACCACTGTCTACCATTACGAACTCTGAGACCTGGCAGGCTTCGTACCTTTCTAAGCTCTGGCTTCTTTTCTGACCAATGGGGAATCGCTCCCAGAACGATCACGGGGCATCTTTTGGCCGCCACTGCCAAAGACCGCCCTGGGCAGCAGAGGTGCGCAGGAGCTCCCTTCTGGGAGGCGGTGGATGTTCGGAGGCGCTAAGCTGGTGTCCGGCTGGGCTAGGCGGAGGACGGGTCCGCAGACAGAGCCCGCCAGTCTCCCAGGCAGAGAGCACTCCCATAAGGCCCCAGATGTGTGTCAAATCAGAGGCCTGACCTCAGGCCGAAGCTGCAGGACAAGCAGACGAGCCTCCCAACCACAAAGTCTGGGCGCCCAGCGGCTGCTCCGCCCGGGGCCCTGGAGCAGGTGAGTTCCAGCGCCAGGCCCGGAAAAGCTGTTTCTTACGTCGCTACAGCCTTGTGGGTCTTGGGCATAAGAGCCCCTTGGTTTTCAAAGCTAGATGTTTTGGGGGCTCGCCTCTCAGGTGCAGGTCTTGGAAGTTGGGGTGCCTTGTGTGGGGTTCAGATCCTTTGCTCCTCGGAGACACCCTGGCTGTTGAGTTCCCTCCTGACTGGGGGTGGGGGCGGGGGGGAGGAGTAGGGGTGGCGTTTATGTTGAGACTGAGTCCCACCCCTTCCCACGTGCTGCCTGTGGGCCTTCTCCTTGGCCCTATTTATAGAAGTTGCTCAGTTTTTAGGTTTTTTCAGAGGAAGTTCTATTTTTATCTGTAGATTCAGTGTGTGTGTTGCCATCTTGAACCTGAGTTTTAAACGGAAGTACTTAATCATATATTATTTAACAAAGTCTGTAGTAAATCAATATTTCTGTCTTCCTCCTGAACAAGATTAGTATTTTTAGAATGCTTTAACTTCATTTAAATATTCCTCCCATGGTGTGCTGTGAGAGGCTTTTCCAGCTTCTGTGCTATTTTTATCTAGTATTTTAATTCCATTTTGTTTTTCAGTACAAAAAAGTTATCATTTATGTATTTTTTAAAAAGTAGACTATTTTTTAGAGCCGTTTTAGGTTCATGGCAAAATTGAGTGGAAAGTATTGAGAGTTCTCATATACCCCTTGCCCCCATCCTCATTATTTTTATACTCAGTTCTTACTTAAATTTACCAACGGGTGTTCTGTTTTTTTGCATCCCATTGCTTCATGCATCCCATACCTCCCTTCTGAATTTATTTCCATTAATGTGATGTGAACCTCTATTATAATTTCTAGGAATGCAAAATAAATATATCTGTAGTTTTTCAGGGGTGAAGAACTTCTAGTTGTTGGTTCTGTGGGCTGAGTCATTAGAATTCCTGTTTTTTTTTTTCATAGTTTTGGTGAGTAAGGTCATCTACATGGATATTCTTTTGAGAGTACCATGCATACCTGGGATGGGAGACCTCCCATGAGATGTTTTTTCTGTTTGCCTCTGTCCACGCTCAGTAGTGTTCATGAGTCCCCCATCAGTTTTTGTTTTAAATAATTTTAGACTTAACAGAAGAGTTGCAAACATAGTAAAGGAAGCTCCCACATACCGTTCACCCAGCTTTTCCTATTACTGCAGCCCTTAGCAAGCCTACGATTGGCCTTCAGCAATTTTGTTAAACATTTCTAGCTAAATTCTTCCTAATGGCTTATATGGTGTCCAGAGGTGTTTGTCCCAGCCAGGCAAAGGCCTGGGTCCTGTTTCTTCCTGTGGATGCCTGTTTTTCCTCAGATTCTGGATTGGTTATTGGCTCCGTGACCTCAGCTTTCTGATGAGTTCATGAAAAATTGTTAATTTGCCGTTTGTCTAGCTTGTTCCTTGTTGTAAGTGTGGGTGTGATGCTTTCCAATGCTATGTCTCCAAGTGGAACCAATTTTGGTGTTAGTTTCTTCTTCTGATTTCTGTACTGCTCAGGTGGTGCAAATTTGGGACCTGCACTGGCGGCCAGCACAGCTTCAGTGCTGCTGGCACAGTTGGCTATCCGTGTGTTGCAATCCTGGGTTAGTAAGCCGAGATCCTTTGGTCTCTATTTATGGACAGGTAGGTGGGTTTTATTTTGCTTTTTGTTTTTCTTTATTTTTGGTTCTACCTTTGTAGAAAATTGTGGTTACCAATGACTCCATGGGGATTTCCCTTGAAGATAGAAATGACCTAAAAGAATACCTTTTCTTTATTTAGTGTTTTCTGTTTTATAAGATACATGGGGGCTTCCCTGGTGGCGCAGTGGTTGAGAGCCCACCTGCTGATGCAGGGGACACGGGTTTGTGCCCCGGTCTGGGAAGATCCCACATGCCGCAGAGCGGCTGGGCCCGTGAGCCATGGCCGCTGAGCCTGCGCTTCCGGAGCCTGTGCTCCGCAATGAGAGAGGCCACAACACTGAGAGGCCCGTGTACCGCAAAAAAAAAAAAAGATACATGGACTGCCTATGCACCTCTATGGTACTTTCCATACAATCTGATCTACATGTGATTTTCTTCTATTTTTTTCTGCTTCCATTTGTTCTGTGTATATTAGATTGGAAGCACTTTGAATAATTTCTACTTTTGTACACCATGTTAGTGCTGAGCGTGTATCTTCATTCAGCAAATATTTTCTGATCCCCTGCTGGGTGCCATGAACTATTCTAGGACCTGGGTGTATAGTGGGGAGCAAGAAGCAAATTTCCTCGCTTTTTAGTATTGTGAGGAGTCAGACACAGAATAAATATATAATCACCAACTATGATAAAGAAAAGTACAGGGTGCTCTGAGACCTAGTTTATGGTGGGGGCTCAGAAAGACTTGTCTGAGGCAGTGACTTTTAAATTGAGACAACCAGGCAAATAAGAGTTAGGGGAAGAGTGGGAAGGAACAGCATCACAGACAGCGAACAGCATATGCTAAAGTATTTTGGTGGCAAAGAGCGTGGGGCATTCAGAGAACTGAGCAGTCAGTGAAGCTGGAGTGAGTGAGGAAATGAACCTGAAGGAGTGGTCAGAGGCTGGAAGATACAGGGTCTTGAAGGAGTTGATATTTCATTGTAGTCTTGGCAGCCATGGAAGGGTTTTGCTCTAGTTTACATTTAAAAACATTACTCTGGATGCTGGGTAGAAGACTGATAATAAGGGAAAGAGAATGGGAATAAGCTGATAATCTGGGTGGTCCGGGCAAGAGAGTACAGTGGCCTGAACAAGGGTAGGAGCAACAGGGATTGAGGGAAGAAGGACTCGAGGTACAGTCTGGATGTGGAAGGGGCAGGACTTGATGATGCTGTGTTTGGGGGAGGGGTAGTTGGGAGGCAGAGGAAAGTATCAACAAATGCTTTCAAGCTGATTTATTTACTTCCTCCGCCCACTTAAACGAGGGAAGAAAATTGTCATGTGAGTCTATTTTTTCATGATTTTCACTGAGCAGAATCGCCACCTAAGTCTGGTTTGTCCCACCCACTGTGTTCCATTCTACATTCTGTCTTGTCTAGTGGGATTTTCCTTCTCAACTGGATTACTAGCTGTTTGGGGGTGGGGCAGGGCAGGGGGAAGGACTATGTTGCTTTCATCTCCCGTCCTATGTAGCACTTAGCACAGTCCTTTGCTCTCAGATGCTGAAAATCATTTTTGAAATATACATTTCTTTTGAGCACTTTATGTTTCTTCAGTTGGACAAGAAAGATTTCACTTTCCTTTGGACTTAACCCTTCTTTCAGTTTCTAGTCCATTGGTAAACTATGGTGCACATGGCATATGGATTATAAATTCAAGTTAATTTTTCCTCTGCTCTTTGCTTTTAGTCTACAGTAGAATCGAGTTGCTGGACCAGCAAAAAGCCAAGTGCCTTATCCAAGCCTGGTATTTGTATTTGTGAGGTGAGCTACTGAGAAGCACATTGAAGCATTTTGCACATATGTTTTTCTCTTTTGCCTCTGTGGTAACACATTTTCCTAGCTGTGCTTTGGATTTTTCCCATTTCAGTTTTGAAATTTCCACATGGGGTTTAGCCACTTGGTGAAGTGCTCTCAGCTTCCCTGCTCACCATCAGGTTGGCTTCAGCTGTGAGACCTTTGATATCTTTCTGTTTTTCTGAGCTTGGGTTTACTGCCGCACTTGCTGGCCTCTGGCTTTATTCTTTCCCAGTATTTTATAGTTGTAACGTATGGGCTTTTCCTTTCAATAGTTCTCTGTCCTCAGGGAAGCACTCCGTCTTGTCTGTTCCATGGTTTTTGATTTTGACTCTGTTGCTACCCAGCTGTGACTATTGCAGCTTGAATCACAGCACCCCAGAGCATGGACCATTTTTCTTCAGTTTGCCTGTTTCTCATCTTCTCTGCCCTGACATTGTTTCAGACATAGTTTTTAATTCAGTGGAATTTTTCTCATTATTTTATTTCTTAGTTGCCGATTCCAGTCTGTCTCTTTAAAATAAAGCCGATTCTGTTCATTTCTTTCTTTCTTTTTTTTTTTTTTCTATTTGGCAATGTCGAGATTGCCACTGCTCTTGACAGCTGCTTTCCAATATGTCATTACTCAGCCTTGGAAGTAATTTTAGAATGTCGTGTGCCCCTGACTGTGGAACACTGCGTTACCAATGTCCCGAGTGTGGCACATCTGAAGGTGGGGGTGACCTGAAGAAGAATCTGGGACATTTGTACAGTGCCGTGCAGTTTTCAAGGGACCTTTAAATCTGTGGTCTTGTTTAGTACTCACCATAAGCCCAGGAGGGTGGCAGGGCATTATAATTTCCTGTTTTAAAGTCAAGGAACTTGAAGATCATAAAGTTAAGTGTTTTCCCAATGTCGCCTAGCTAGAAGGTGATGGAGCCAGACTTTGAACTTATGTCCCAACGGTGCTCTTTATACTATAGGAACTTTTCTTTTCAATATCATTTAAACTTCAGGCTGGGATAGTCAGGGTAGATTTCAGGCACAGTTGGATCCAGGAACTCAGACAATGTTATCAGGGCTGAGTCTTTCTCTCTCTTGGCTGTGCCTTCCTCTGAGTTAACTTTCTCTTTATCCAGGCTCTTCTTTTGGGGGGCACTGTGGCTTCCAGTAGCTCCAGGCTAATATCCAGCAATCTGGGGGAAAGGAGAACATTCCTCTCCTGCCGAAGAACAGTGTTTGCTTCGCATTGTCCTTAATTGAGTTAATGTTTATCTCTGAGTCAATCACTGTTATTAAGAGGGTTGTGATGCTGATTGGACAGGCCTGAGTCCTGAGTCACATGACCTCTCCTGCTGTTAGAGGTGCGATCAACTGGGCTTAAATCGTGTGACAGGAGAGTGGGTGGGAAGCGGTTCCCTAGAAGAAAATTGAGGTATTATTACCAGAATAAAAGTGAATGCATGTTGGGCAGACAAGACATGAGATGTCTTATGTGCTAGATATTTTCCATTTGCCCCTAAGGTCTGCTCACCCCTCTGCTCTGTGCCCCAGGAATCTAACTTGTATAAAGTGCTTTGATGCGCTCCCTTTCCCTCAAGTTTCCAATTACGTTTAGCCAATGAAAACCTCTGGCAGGAGATTAGAGTCAAGGAGAAGAGTGAGGGAGGGGTATTTATTCCACCAACCCCTGTCCTGTGAGGCTGCCATCTGAAGCTGAAGGTTACAGCTCCTGCCAGGGAATCCTCTTTACTTGGCTTGCCCTGTATCCAGTTCTGCTAACTGCTTTCCTTGTTCATTCAAGCTTGGAGTGGTAATACCCTGGGGGTATTGTACAATCCCTTTTAGTTTCCCTACCCTGGGCTCACACTTTTGTAAATGGTCCCTTTGTTAAACTGTCCTCAAGTTACTAAATTTCAGTGTGCCATACCTTTCCTGACAGGACCTGATTGACCTCTACAGGTAGGAAAGTAAAAACTCAATGCATGCCACATTAAAAATGATTTGGAGCTTCTGTGGTGTTAGGTTAGGAGTTGAGAAGATTTCGTGGGCTATGAAAAGTATGATCAGGGTAGGTGTGAAGGATGGCCACAAGGAAGAGGGAGTAGCATTTTCTGTGTGTGTGTGGTTTTATTCAATTCAGAGTTGTTAGAAGTTTCTAACAATTTGTGCTATCTAAAAATGAATCAAGCTGCCTTAAAGGTAATGAGTTCACCATCATTGATGGTATTCACCTGGACAGCTCTAGTGACACCTGTTTTTCAGGGGTTTTTCTGAAGGGGATTCCTTCCTCAGATAGCCGGTGGGCTAAATGATCTTGAGAGTTCTTTCCTACAGTTCAAGTGATGCAGGAGTTGCCTTCGCAGAGGAAATTTTCATTTCTTCTGTCCTTTGGGGACCTACTGTTTTCTCACTGCCTGGCAGACCTCTTGTTGTTGAGACCAGAGGCTGTGGGTGCCCCTGCTTTGTGTTGGTTTGTATTGAATTCCTGGGTCATCCTGGTTCCTAGCACCCCCAAACACCCTCGTGTGAATGTCAAGAATCAGATGTAGTGAGCTCTGCTTTGTTATCATGTCAGTTACATGTTAAAGGCATTAAAAATCCTCACCTGTGCCTTTGCCATCACAGATGAGCAAATGTCCCCTAGTGGAAGCCATGGAGAGGTAGTCTCTGATGCTTAATACTAACGGTGTACTATGTTGTCACAAAGAAATCAGCTGCTAGTCCTAAAGAACTAAAATTACATCAGCAATAGGAAATCACTGTACATTAACTATTGGGACTCATTTAATATCTGTGAAATGGTATTCATATTCCTTTATATGTCTCTGCATTCAATAATTGAATTAAAAATATCTTCTAAGGTTTTATACATTCAATCAAGACCTCTCTCCCCTAGTCCTAGTTTGTTCAGAAGGAATCAGATTCCTTAGAGACAAATTCTCCTACCCTGCAGGTTTTTATGGACCTATTGTATCAGCTGGGTCTGGTTACAAGTGACACACTGATCTGGCCAACTTCATTTAAGAAGGAATTTACCTCTGAAGAACCAGGCTTGGAAAGGACAATTTGCAGAGCAGCAGGAATGAAGAGTCTTGGAAGGGCACCGATGCAGGTACAAATCAAGTCTCACTCAATTTCTGTCCATGAGTCATGATACTCCAGATGTGAAATTGTGGGACAGGAGTCCTAATGGGCCATTTGGGTCTCAAGCCTATCTTTGGTTAGAGGAGGGCAGGGCACCTTGACTGAAAGTCCTACCAAAGCTGCATACGGTGGGACAGGTAACTGCCTGGATACTGGAAAAATAGAAACCACTGTCCACACACCACCTCTTATGGCAAATGAGAAATTACTACATGAAAACAGAGATTGAAACAGGTGTTACAATAGTTCTGAGGTGGTGTAGCCTGTCCTAGAAAAGTAGATTATGGTTTTTTTTTTTTTATAAATTTATTTATTATTTATTTATTTATTTTTGGCTGTATTGGGTCTTCGTTGCTGTGTGGGCTCTCTCTAGCTGCAGAGAGCAGGGGCTACTCTTCGTTGCGGTATGCAGGCCTCTCATTGCGGTGGCCTCTCGTTGCGAAGCACAGGCTCTAGGCGTGTGGGCTTCGGTAGTTGTGGCTCGCGGGCTCTAGAGCACAGGCTCAGCAGTTATGGCGCACGGGCCCAGCCGCTCCACGGCATGTGGGATCTTCCCGGACCAGGGATCGAACCCGTGTCCCCTGCATTGGCAGGCGGACTCCCAACCGCTGCGCCACCAGGGAAGTCCCTAGATTATGGTTAATGTGGAAAAAGTACCAACATATATGTAAGAAAGATCCATGAGAGAAATAACAAAGGGTTATGATTCCATTGTTCCTCTCACTTGTGGTTTTACGATTGTCCATGGGATAATGAGATATTTGCCAATATAATGTGGGTCTGGGGCAGGGTTGACAAACTTTTTTTGCAAAGAAAGGGCTACCTCATTAATATTTTAGATTTTGCAGACCATATGGTCTCTGCCATTGCATTGTGAAAACAGCCATAGACAGTAGGAAAATAAATGGGTGTGGCTATGTTCCAATAAATCTTTATTTACAAAAAGAGGCAACGGTGAGTTTTCGCCCAAAGGCTGTGCTTTGCTGAGCCCTGGTCTAGAGGGATACTTCAGTACTATGGTAGCTTGGTGGAGCCCAGTCAAGGCCAGTGATTGCAGGCTCAGTGTAAGTGAATAGTTTGTGTAGTAGCTGAGTCCTTGAGCAAGTTGAGATGAGCCCTGGAAGACAGGTCTGGTAGAGGGGAAAGCACAAGGGACTTTATATTGGGTGGCCTGAGTTCATATCCTTGCTTAAGCACTCTGTGATTGAGGGCAAGCTTTAGACTTTCCTGAGTCTCGGTTTCCTCATCTTTAAAATGGGGAATGTAATTAGAATGCCCCTTATGTTTGTTGTTTATTTAAATGAAGTAACATATGAAAAGTATTCAGCATGGGGCTTCCGTGGTGGTGCAGTGGTTAAGAATCCGCCTGCCAATACAGGGGACACGGGTTCGAGCCCTGGTCTGGGAAAATCCCACATGCTGCGGAGCAGTGAAGCCCGTGCGCCACAACTACTGAGCCTGTGTGCTACAACTACTGAAGCCCACGCACCTAGAGCCCGTGCTCTGCAACAAGAGAAGCCACTGCAATGAGAAGCCTGTGCACCACAGCAAAGAGTAGCCCCTGCTTGCCGCAACTAGAGAAAGCCCATGCGCAGCAACGAAGACCCAACACAGCCAAAAATAAATAAATTAATTAAATAAATACAATTAAAAATAAATTCAGCATGGAGCTTGACACATAATATTCACTGAACACTCCCTATTTCCTTTCTCCTCCCTTCCTAAAGTTATGTGGAAAGGATAAATTGCTTAGTTAGGGCATCCCACTGCAAGATCACTGACATCTCATCCAACTCAGGAAATGTTTGAACAAAGCTGATGCCATCTCTCTGAAGATTCTCAGAAGCGTAGAGTGATGGGGGTGCGCGTTAGTGGGTAGAATGATGAAGAAGATCTGGTCCCCTGGCTTTCTTTACAATCCTCTCCCCAGCCTGGTCTCACCTTAAAGCTGGGCAGCCTCCCTTCCAGGAATTGGGTGGCTCTGAAGCGTATTAACAAGCAGGAGTTCCTGTGGAAGGGACTGTATCAATCAGGCCCTGGGATAACACTTTAGGAACATGGGGTTATTCAGCCTAGAAGCTTGGTAATGTATTTACATGTTTGAAGGGCTAAGTACCTTCTGCTGGGTGGACCCACAGGACAAAATTAGAAACAGTAGGCCATCCACAAGTCACATGGACAGCCAAGGGGCAGTTTCCTTTTGCTGGAGATATTCAAGCAGAGGTTTTCTGGGATGTCAGAAAGGGAATAAGATCTGCATAGGGTTATAGATCTGGCTCTCCAACTCATGAATCGTTTTGGAGCCTGTGGAAATTCAGAACAGACAGGTTAGTGTATGAGCTGTTCCCGAAGATCAGTTGCCCAAAAATGTTAGCAGTAGAGTACTCCTGACTGCAGGCGGGTTCTTCTCCATGACCGAAGAGTAATTACCAGGCCCCGTCTAGGGAAGGATAACAATAGATAACAGTAACTGAGCTCTTAGAATGTGCCAGGCACTCATATATGTACTGCAAACTTTTTATTTTCTCAAAGTGGCTTTAAGAGGTAGGTGCTCATTGTTATGTCATGTTATAGATGAGCAAACTGAGGTCATGGGAGGTTACGTATGGTGCCTAAGACCACAGAGATATAGCAGTGATGCCAAAATCTGAACATGAATACTCTAATTCCAGAGCCCACTCTTAATCCCAAAATAAAATCCCACTTTTATTCGAAATTAAATAATTAGGGGAGAGAGGCCTTTCTGGCACGACATTATGCTGGATTAGGTGCTCCTCGTGGCACTGACATAAATCCACATTTAATAAGAAAACTGTATTTCAGGAGCTAAAAGTTTGAAAATTTAAGGGCCCCTTTTAGCAAAATGAAATAGCAGTGTTTGAGGCGCTGGTATCCAGTTTGTGGTAGCCCTCTTGGGGTAGGAAACTTTCAAGTTATGCTTTGGCTGTGACTGTTCCTTATCTGCATTACAACCTTGAGTCAAAATATCTGTTTACTGCAGACTCTGCTTTTTGTGGAGGCCCCATAAAGAAGTGACCCATTCTGGTAACTGGTGTAGGGAGGGGAGGAAGGGAATGCACCAGCAAGTTCAAAAGAAGTCCCAGGACATATATGCAGTTGGGAAAAAAACCCAGCCACGTTATTTAGACAGCTGGGCTTGGGAGAGAATGGTCATTGTTTGGGAAAATTGCTTAATCAGCCCTCTAGTGCAGAAGGCAGGGCTGGAAGGAATGATCTGGATGACAGGATCTGAGAGAGGAGTTCAAGCCCTTTGGACTGACTCTCAAAGGATGTGTTGACGCTAGTTGACAGGTAGGCTGCACATACACACAGTCTCTGAATCCCCCATCCCCTCCCTAGGAATAAGGCCAGAGTGCGCTGGTGTACTCTGCTGACATCTTACACACGCTAGGCTGTGTGTTTGGGCCTTTTCCATGTAAGGCTGCTCTAGCGATGTTAATTTTAACCTGATTGTCCTTGGATGTGAATACTGGCAAGCTGAGGAGGGGGTGGCTGACACTGATTTGCTATAGGCCTGGAAACATTTTAGATATGTGATTCAAGAGAAAAAAATAAAACCACAGAGAACATAATTGGAGCTTCTATCTTGGAAAGCATGGTCTCCAACCAACCCTGGGCTGCTGCTAGCGCCAGCTCTGCTGTGCGACCTTGGGAAAGGCATTTAGGCAGTCTCTCTGAGTCTCTCTTGCTTTCCCGTTTGTAAAATAAGGACAGCTGGACTGAATGACCTCTCAGGTCAACCTTCAAGCTGTAAATTCTATGAGTGTTCACTATTTCTTTCTCGGTATTGAAGAGTTTATTTATTTTTAAATTTTATTTTTAGAAGATATAACAATTCATGCAAGGAGGAGAGTAGTGACATGATCCTGGAAAAAAAATCAGAACTTTTCTTTCATGTAAATTCTGTATGTCTGTGTGTTTCTTGCTCCCTCTTCTGTCCAAACTCTAGTGTACTCTGGGTATTTTTTTTTTTTTTTTAATTTATTTTATTTTATTTATTTTTGGCTTTGTTGAGTCTTCGTTGCGGTGCACAGGTTTCTCATTGTGGTGGATTCTCTTGTTGCGGAGCACAGACTCTAGGCACACGGGCTTCAGTAGTTGTGGCACGTGGGCTCATTAGTTGTGGCTCGCGGGCTCTAGAGCACAGGCTCAGTAGCTGTGGCGCACGGGCTTAGTTGCTTCGCGGCATGTGGGATCTTCCGGACTGGGGATCAAACCTGTGTCCCCTGCATTGGCAGGCGGATTCTTAACCACTGCACCACCAGGGAAGCCCTACTCTGGGTATTTTTACATTTTGAAGGCCATTGTATAAACTTGCTCTATTCTGTTTGAAATCTATGCTGTTTATATAATTGTTGATATTTCCTCTCTTTTTCTAAACTGAGGTGAAATTCAAATAACATAAAATTAATCATTTTCAAGTGTACAATTATGTGTCATTAAGTACATTCACAGTGTTGTACAAACAACACTTTTATCTAGTTCCAAAACATTTTCCTTGCCCCCAGATGAAATATCCCATATCCATGAAGTAGTTACTCCCCATTCCTTTCTCCCCTTAGTCCCTGGCAACTATGATTCTGCTCTCCATCCCTACGGATTTACCTTTTCTGGATATTTCATATAAATGGAATCATACATGTGACCTTTTGTGACTGGCTTCTTTCACTTGGCATAATATATATATATATATTTAACATCTTTATTGGAGTATAATTGCTTTACAATGGTGTGTTAGTTTCTGCTTTACAACAAAATGTATCAGTTATATATATACATATGTTCCCATATCTCTTCCCTCTTGCGTCTCCCTCCCACCCTCCCTATCCTACCCCTCCAGGCGGTCACAAAGCACCAAGCTGATCTCCCTGTGCTATGCGGCTGCTTCCCACTAGCTATCTACCTTACATTTGGTAGTGTATATATGTCCATGCCTCTCTCTCACTTTGTCACAGCTTACCCTTCCCCCTCCCCATATCCTCAAGTCCATTCTCTACATCTGCATCTTTATTCCGGTCTTGCCCCTAGGTTCTTCATGACCTTTTTTTTTTTTTTAGATTCCATATATATGTGTTAGCATACGGTATTTGTTTTTCTCTTTCTGACTTACTTCACTCTGTATGACAGACTCTAGGTCCATCCAGCTCACTACAAATAACTCAATTTCATTTCTTTTTATGGCTCAGTAATATTCCATTGTATATATGTGCCACATCTTCTTTATCCATTCATCCGATGATGGACACTTAGGTTGTTTCCATCTCCGGGCTATTGTCAATAGAGCTACAATGAACATTTTGGTACATGACTCTTTTTGAATTATGGTTTTCTCAGGGTATATGCCCAGTAGTGGGATTGCTGGGTCATATGGTAGTTCTATTTATAGTTTTTTAAGGAACCTCCATACTGTTCTCCAGCAGTGGCTGTATCAATTTACATTCCCACCAACAGTGCAAGAGGGTTCCCTTTTCTCCACACCCTCTCCAGCATTTATTGTTTCTAGAATTTTTGATGATGGCTATTCTGACTGGTGTGAGATGATATCTCATTGTAGTTTTGATGTGCGTTTCTCTAACTGGCATAATATTTTTGAAGTTCATCAACATTGTAGCATGTATCAATACTTCATTCCTTTTATGGCTGAATACCGTTGCATTCCATTGTATGCATATATCACAATTTGTCTATCCATTTACTGGTTGATAGATATTTGGTTTGTTTCTGTTGTTTAGCTATTGTGAATGGTGCTGCTGTGAACACATGTGTACAAGTATTTGTCTGAGTACCTGTTTTCAACCTTTTGGGGTATATACCTAGGAGTAGCATTGCTATGGTAATTCTATGTTTAACTTTTTGAGAAACTGCCTTTTTTTCCTCAGCCACTGAACCATTTTATATGCCCGCCAGCAATGTATGAGGGTTCCAATTTCTCAACACCCTCATCATGCTTGTTACTTTCTGTTTTTTTGTTTTTGTTTTTTGCGGTACGCGGGCCTCTCACTGCTGTGGCCTCTCCCGCCCTGGAGCACAGGCTCCGGATGCGCAGGCTCGGTGGCCATGGCTCACGGGCCCAGCCGCTCCGCAGCATGTGGGATCTTCTCGGACCGGGGCACGAACCCATGTTCCCTGCATCGGCAGGCGGACTCCCAACCACTGTGCCACCAGGGAAGCCCACTTTCTGTTTTTTTGATTACAGCCATCCTAGTGGATATGAAGTGGTATCTCATTGTGGTTTTGGTTCCTTTTCTTTTCTTTTTTTTTTTGGCCTCCCCATGTGGCATGCGGGATCTTAGTTCCCTGACAAGGGATTGAACCCTCGTGGAGTCTTAACCACTGGACCACCAGGGAAATCCCTCATTGTGGTTTTGATTCTTACTTTTAGGAAGTAACAAGGTACCTTTCATATTACCACCACTCCAAGCCAGTACAAGAGCTAATAGATGCCAGGCAAATCCTTTGGCAAAATTCATTTGAACCACCAATCTGTTCTGTATACCTGGCCACTTACTTTCACGCCTGTCTCAATCTTGTTCCTAGGGTACAACTCTATGTCTTTGTGTGAAAATGTCTTTTACTGACCCTTTGTTGGTCCTAACAGAAAATACTTTAAAACAATCATATGCAAAACAGGGTATGAAAGCCAAGAGTCAAGGAGGGAAGTGTTTTGGTTTTGGTCAACATTCACCGAAAGATACTGGGTTCTTTTCTCTGGGATAGGTTCTAGGTGAGATAGTTAATTACTCCTGGTCCTATGTGGAGTTGGGTGCACCAACAGCATCTTCTTGGACAGACATCTGGAGATCCACACCAAGTGATTTAAAGAGTTGGTCTCTTTGAGGGATCCTTGAAGCTGCTTTTTGTACCACACTCAAAGGGTAGTCTGTACCTCATCCACCTGAGAAGTGCTGCTTCTGCAGAGGATGTCCTTGGATTTCTAACTGCAGTGGTTCCATCTTGAGGGAACTGTACTCAGGTGGGTCATCAGCACAGAGCAAGGTGAACAACTTCCCCTTCTGAATTCCAGACTTAAGAGTGACATACTCAGTAAGGTCTGGTAGGCTGGCAGATGGCTAAGATTAGCAGGGGTTAGTTGTTTCCCATTGCCATCTGAGTGACCTTTCAAATCAGGAATTTCTTCTCTTTCCTTATACACCATTCCTCTTGCCAGTCAGTCAAGGCCAAGGTCAATATTTTCTATGGACAGTCCAGTTTTAAAAAATTTGAGGAGGGGAGGCTCTCTATCTTCTGTGGTTAATGAGATTTACCCACCCTCTATTATAAAATAAAGTACCAAGGAGTTAAGAAAACTTATTTAAAACTTGGAAGTAAGACAGAAACATAGGCAATATGTCCTTTTAACATCATCTAGGGCATAGTTTAGCAGCTCCACCCAAGGGGTATTTAGGCAGGAGAATATGCTTTGTTCATCCCAACCATTATTAATTTTTTTTGCAGTATGAGGGCCTCTCACCGTTCTGGCCTCTCCCATTGCAGAGCACATGCTTGGGACGCGCAGGCTCAGCGGCCATGGCCCACGGGCCCAGCCGCTCCACGGCATGTGGGATCTTCGCAGACCGGGGCACGAACCCATGTCCCCTGCATCGGCAAGCGGACTCTCAACCACTGTGCCCCCAGGGAAGCCCCCCAACCATTATTTTTCATTAAAGTTTCCAGACTCAGTGAAGTCACATGTTAACATGTAGATTTGGCAAATAATTTCTGTTCAATATAAAAGATAACCCCAAAGGTTATGGCTTATTGCTCTCTAGGTCATTAGCCAGTTTTGTATTTAACGTCGTGATCTTGTTCTAATGTTGTTCCACATGCTTATGAAAATCTAGATCCTGCTCTTTGAAGGAGCTTTACCATCTTAACGTTTCCCTCATTAATTAACAAATTGGTTAACATCTTTGACACATGTTCATTTGATATTTGGATGAGAGTCATGTTTTTCACTTTTTGAAAATTACAGTTTCAGAAGATTTTACTGGAAACCCAGGGGAGGATGGAATGCGGTCAAAGCTAGTATCAGTAAAGGGATTATGTCCCACAGGGACTGCCATCATATGCTTTTCTAGACAAGATGATCATGGGTCTGTTTGCTGGGTCTAGCTGAGCAATGCAGATTTTGGGGCGTGGGATGGATTTGGCTCTTCTAACTTTAAGGCTATGACTCACGGTGTTTCACAGCCTTGCCTTCCATTGCCAATGATAATTCTGCCCAACATTGGGACTTCTGCTCCTGGCTTCTCTCTGCTCTTCCAGCTCTTCAGTGTCTTTCTATTCCCAACCCAAACAGACAACTGGTGAGTCCTTTCACTCCCAACTTCTTTTAATCTTCCTCTCTTGAGTGTGACACATCTGTACTTAGAGGTTCTAAAAGCTGGATTTTCAAGCCACTTATCAGTACTTGCTGACACTCCTTTCACCTCCTGGCTGTCTGTGAGGCACACATCTGATCCGGCTGGAGAAGAAACGCTGGGGCAGAATTTTTTACAAGAGCAACTTGTGAGTTCTAAAGTAAAAACTTGCCTTCAGACTGAGTTGAGTCTTTTCTAGTCTTTGGGGATGAGTGATCCTGTGTGCTCAATTATATCACTGCTGTAATTGGAAATCTACTTGTCATCAGTTCCTCAGGCTGTTTAATCTCTTGGTCACTCATTGGCAGCTTGGGCTGTTCTGTTTTTCCCTCCGATGTGTTATTTCTTCCCACAGTTCAAACCAGGATTTTCTGGAATGTGGGCTCGTTTTGTTACTTCTTCCTCTTCTCCCACCCCTCAGAGAGCATTACTCCTCTTTCTTTTAGCTCAGGGTTAGTTTGTGTTTCATCTTCTCTCTGCTTCTTGGATGGAATGAGCTCTTGAGAGGCAGGTCATCCTGTCTTGATTTAGGCTGAGGAAAGATTAATTTTATTGGTAGGGCTTCTTTCTTGTCTTTTCTTCTCTGTTCTCGTAATGGCTTCTCTGAGGTGTCTCATTTCTCTCAACTTCTGGGATTCCAGGGGAGGTTAGGGCCGAACAGCTGAGGGACTGGCTCTACATGCAGAGGTCCTGTCTGTCCTGAGGTAAGCTCAGCTTTCCCCTGCAGCCGTATATCCATGTTGATGTCCATCTTTGGGTCAAAGGTGTCATAATGCCTGCTCTGGCACAGGCTTGTTAGAGTCTGGAGGAAGCTATGACCTCACCTCTGTTTCCCAGGTCATGAGAATCTTTGTAAGGGGCTTCTCAGGGGCAGCAGGGAAGGAAGTGTCTTTATGCCTCCCAGAAGCACTTTTTACATTTTGCCATGGGATGTGATGATGTAAGCTTTATAGGTCCCCCACAATGCCTAGAATAGTTGCAAAAAGATGTTGCTCAATCTGTGTTTGATGAATAAATGAATGAATCAAGTTAGTGGGATTTATTATTTTTTTTTTTTTTTTTTTTTTTTTTTGCGGTACTCGGGCCTCTCGCTGTTGTGGCCTCTACCGTTGCAGAGCACAGGCTCCAGACGCGCAGGCTCAGCGGCCATGGCTCACGGGCCCAGTCACTCCGCGGCATGTGGGATCTTCCCGGACCGGGGCACGAACCCGTGTCCCTTGCATCGGCAGGTGGACTCTCAACCACTGTGCCACCAGGGAAGCCCAGTGGGATTTATTTTGACACTTGAGTTCCACTTTGGTTCGAGCCTGGATTGGTTCATATAGCATTTCCATAGATCTAGCTTTATAGTCTTCATTATTTAAAATGTTATTGTAATAATAATTTAAGAAATTTCATATAAAATACAGATGCTGGTATAAATATAGTTGCCTATATAATTAAAACCTGGGGTCTTTCTGTTTTTAAAATTCTGCAAAACACAATTTCTAGGTATATTGAGAAAATTCCAGGCATGGCAGGTCTATTAGGTGCATGTGAGACCAGGACTGTATTCACAACTCAGCCGCCGCTTGTGGTTGCACCAGGGGAAGGAGGTCAGCTGTGGAGTTTAGTCCTGACTAAAGACTAATAAATGTTATTAAACTGTTTGATTACTTAATACAAAAGAAGAATAGAATCTTCCCTGTATAGACTGACTGCACACTGAGAGCCAGAGTTTCCTTTCTGTACACAGACTGAAGAGAGATTAATTTTTAAAACTTCTTTCGTGCCTTTCTACTCCTCGATTCTATTCTCAAGCTGTTGTTGATGGGATCTAGGTTTTCCCAAATGGGACCATTTGAAACAGAAATGAATTCATTCTCAAATGAAATATATGAGGAAAGAGAACAGCTCTGAAATGTATTTTGGAGATTAGCCATCAAGCCAGGAGAGAAAGGGCAGCAGTTGGCTGGAAATCATCCGTATCAAATCTGCATTCATTTAGCATCCTTCTTTATCCATATGTCACTTTCCTGTTTTAACGGAAAAAATAAAACAAGTAAACACTTTAAAGCGCGCATTTTTTTTGGCGAAAAGGATTTAGTCTTAAAATAAGATTATGCACAGTATTCATACAAGAGAATTTTGAAATTTTTTAGAAGCAAATGAAATTAGGTGCAAATCCTTGCAGACTGAAGTGATGTGTACAAATAAATACAATGAAGAGGTTTCTCTAATCATCTTTGGGTGCAGACAACTGGGAGATAAGGAGAGTAAGTTTAGAGGGATTGAATGAATAACATTTTTATGAAACACTGCAGCTTTCAATGTGGATACTGACGTATTTAGAAAAGAGAAGCAAAAAGATGTCACCAGGAGAAAAGATGGGACAGAAGATGACTCGTATTGTTTTTTGTCTTTTTTTTTTTAGTTTAATAAATTGAATAAAAAATTATCCTAAAAAATATGACTCATAGCGTGTTAAAGAGAATTCAGAGGTTATTTTGTCCAGTCTCTTTATTTCACACAAATGAAATTGGTGCTTAGGGACATTGAGTGACTTGCCCAGTGTCACCCAGTAACTTAATGGCACATCCTGCTGTTGAATCTAGTCTCCTCTTAAATAAACCAATATTCCTGTAGTGTTATGACTCCCCAGCCCCCATTTACCCAATGTGGGCCAAGTTAAAGTTTGGGAGAATCCAAAATGCTCCAGTCGAAGACAGAGGATTGCAGAGTAATTTACAATCCCGTGACCTTGCTTTGCAGTTATGGAGTTCGCAGCTCATTTTATTAAAATATGCTGGTCTCTAATGGATAGTTTTATGGCAGACTTATATTTAAAAATTTTTGTGTTAGCCCTTTGGAAAGGATTGAAAGCTCCCAAGGACATTGCAGTTTCCCTGGATAGGCTTTGGCTGTAATTACAATGTTCAGGCTCTATTCTGCATTCAGATCCATGTGAAACCAGGGCATTTTAACTTCATTTCTCCACTGCTTTGGTAGCTGAAAATTTGAACATTTATTTTATTATCCTGGCACATGTCTCTGTGAGCATATATCTAATGGGTAAACATTACTGTATTTAATTCTTTCTGAAAGTTTCTTTTTTAGGCTCTTTGCTTTTTTTCGTTTTAAAGCTTTGTTCGTGTGTCCTGAAGATTTACCAATTTTTGCTGACCATTTGTTGCCTAAATATTTTTTTTCTTCTATCCTTTTGGCTAAATGAATAGATTCTCTTCCATCTAGTCGCCTGACCCTTTTCAAACTTTGCTATTTGATTTTGAATGGGCAGAGATTTTCTGTATAGCTTAATGCATCTTTTAATTGTGGTAAAATATAGACAACATAAAATTTACCATTTAAATCATTTCTAAGTGTACGATTCAGTGGCATTAAGTAACTCACAATCCGTACAGTGTTGTGTAGCCATAACCACTAATCCTTTTCAGAACTTTTCCGTCATTCCAAACAGAAACTCTGTGCCCATTAAATAACAATTTCCCATTTTCCCCTCCCCTCAGTCCTTGGTAGCCTCTATTCTGCTTTCTGTCTTTGTGAATTTGACTAGTCTAGGCACCTCATCTCAGTGGAGTCATACAATATTTGTCCTTTTGTGGCTGGCTTATTTCACTTAGCACAAGGTATTAATTAATTAATATTTGTTTATTTTTATTTATTGTTGATGTACAATATTGTGTTAGTTTCAGGTGAACAGCTTCAGATTCTTTTCCATTATAAGTTATTACAAGATATCAAATTTAGTTCCCTGTGCTATACAGTGAATCCTTGTTTGCCTATTTTATATATAGTAGTTTGTATCTGTTAATCCCATGCTCCTACTTTATCCCTCCCCCCTGCCCCCGTTTCCCCTCTGGTAACCGTAAGTTTGTTTTCTATGTCTGTGATTCTGTTTCTGTTTAGCACGTTTTTAAGGTGCATGCACGTTGTAGCCTGTTTCAGAATTTTATTCTTTTTCTAAGGTTGATTAGTATTCTGTTATATGTATGTGTGTGTGTGTGTGTATACCCACCACATTTTGTTTATCCATTCATTTGTTGATGGACATTTGCCTTATTTTCACCTGCTAGGAACATTGACTACAAGTGTCTTTGTGTCCCAGCTTTTGATTCTTTTGTGTATATACCTAGAAATGAAATTGCTGGATCATACGATGATGCTCTCTTAACTTTTTGAGGAATTGCCAGACTGTTTTCCACTACTGCACCATGTTACATTCCCAACAGCAATATACAGGGGTTCCAACTTCTCCACATCCACACCTATACTTTTTATTTTCCACTTTTTTGGTAATAGCCATCCTAATGGGCATGGAGTGGTATCTCATTGTGGTTTTGTCATTTCCCTAAGATTAGTGATTTTGAGCATCTTTTCATGTGTTTGGCCATTTTATGTCTTCTTTGGAGGAATGTCCACGCTAATCCTTTGCCCATTGTTTTGGATCAGGTTACTCATATTTTTGTTGTTGAGTTATAGGAGTTTTTTAGGCATTCTTTTTTTTTTTTTTTTTTTTTTTTTTTTTTGCGGTACGCGGGCCTCTCACTGTTGTGGACTCTCCCGCCGCGGAGCACAGGCTCCGGACTCTGGACGCGCAGGCTCAGCGGCCATGGCTCACGGGCCCAACCGCTCCGCGGCATGTGGGATCTTCCCGGACCGGGGCACAAACCCGTGTCCCCTGCATCGGCAGGCGGACTCTCAACCACTGCGCCACCAGGGAAGCCCAGTTTTGGTTTTTTTTTTTAATTAATTAATTAATTTTTGCCTGTGTTGGGTCTTTGTTTCTGTGCGAGGACTTTCTCTAGTTGCAGCGAGCGGGGGCCGCTCTTCATCGCGGTGCGCGGGCTTCTCACTATCGCGGCCTCTCGTTGCGGAGCACAAGCTCCGGACGCGCAGGCTCAGTAGTTGTGGCTCACGGGCCCAGTTGCTCCGTGGCATGTGGGATCTTCCCAGACCAGGGCTCGAACCCGTGTCCCCTGCATTGGCAGGCAGATTATCAACTACTGCGCCACAAGGGAAGCCCTCTGTGCCTCCTTTTTCATAGGTAATATGGGGATAGGATTGCTAAAATTGTTCATGAGTTAATGCACATAAAGTGATTGGAATAGTGCTTGGCATGTCATAAGAACTCAGCATTGTCTCTCTGTGTTTCTTGACTGCTTGCTTTCCCTTGGATTCATTCTTAGGTACATCTCCAAGTGGTGGTAAGATGAGCCCCACTGGCTGCTGGCTTATATGGTCCTTAAAGCCTGTGATCCCAGAGTCTCCCAGTCTCTGGTTTAATGGTGGGGTACTGACTGGTCCTGTTGGTTATGTGCCCATCTCTTGGACCAATCCCTGTACTGGGTGAGATAACTTGCCAGGTCTGGGTCGCACGCCCATCCCTGTGACCCCACATAAAGAAGGGGTTTATGCCTACAAATGTATAGATGTCGCCCTCATGCACTTTCCATTAATGAGTAGAAAGAGGCATTTAAAAATTTGAGAGGGAGTGTTTTTCCCAAGTGTGCTTATTAATTTAAAGGTAGTTTAGACTAACTTAACTTCATCCACTAGTCTTCAGTGCTACTGCACTTGTTTATACAAAATTAATTGTGGTCATTAGGTCTTGTTTTGGGTGCTAGCACAGTGACATTTAGGTGAATGCTCCCCGTGAGCTCTATCAGCCCAGTCTCTGAGGTGAGGTCAGCCTCTGGTTGGCTTTCTCAGGCCACTGGGCTCACTCACTCCTTGGGATCCCACTGCCCTCCACGTGTTGGGGAGTAATCTGACAGGAGAGTAGTAGGTAATTTCATGAGATCTCTCTTTTTATTCTCCATTGTGATACAAAATGTGTGATTCTTATTTTGTCACAAAGCAAATACAACTGTGATTGGTTTTGCATTTGATGTAGTTTTTTGTGTGTATTTTGTTTCACACTGAATCATGTTTGGGACAGTTAGAAAAATGAACATGGCTTTAGAAATTTTATTCTGACTATAAAAATGATAAATGCTCATTGTAAACAATTCAAGAAGTGTGGAGAAGTGTAAAGAAGACAGAAAAATGGCCCCAAATTCTGTCTCCCAGAGATAAATGCTGTTAACATTTTGATGAATATCTTTCTGTATACCCTTCTGGGTATTTTGCTATGCATATATATTATTACCTGTCTAAAAAAATTCAAGAATGAATGTTGCATTTCCTCAAGTGCATTTTGGAGCCCTTTGAAATGGTCATACAGCCTATTGAGCATTTTCTATATTGACCTATTGAAACAATGAAAAACAGTATTTGTCTACATATTTATTGATCTGTATATTTTTTCCTATAGAAGCTGATGGACTTCTTACAGAAAGACAGACTTAGTCTGGTTTTCGAATTCCTTAATTTCTGCTTTTTTCCTATTGTAAGTATTTCTTGTTTTCCTTAGGCTTTTGCTGTCCTTTTTCTGACTTCATAGTCATATATTATGGCAACCTAAGTTGAGTCCTGTTTTCTGACCCTCCTTTTACCACCAGAAGAAACTCAAGAGTTCATACTAAATATCTCTCTGTTTTGATAACTCTTAACTTGGAGTAAAGAGACAATGGGAGAGGCTGGTGACCTTTTCACATAGCCGGCTGTTAACAGATGGTATTGCCATTTACTTGTGTTTTGGAAGCTAGAGGCAAATAACCATAGCATCTGGGATGAGATCAGTTAAATTTAAGAATGGAAGAAAAGAATTTGGGTTTTTCTGCAAGATGAAGATGAAACAGTCCTCTCTAAATGTCAGCACCGAAGGCAATGTTACCCTCTGCATAAACTTAGCAGTGCGGGCTCACCCAGCAGGCTTAACAATATTTAGTATGGATTGTGGACTAAGGAGCCTGATGTTCTTAACAGAATTTGGGGATTTCTATGACCTGTTAGAACAGGATGTTTCTGGAAATCATATTTCCTCTGTTGATGTACTTAGTGTGGCCGGTCTTTTCAGCCTGAGGTCTTACAACCTCCAGCATAAGACCTGCCCTACAAGGGGGACCAAGAGTTCAAACTGGGGTCAGATAGAATCTGTGCTCAGTCACTTATGAGCTATGACCTTTCGAGTCTCCGACCTCTTTGAGCCTTCGTCTGCTCTTGCAGAATATAAGACTAACGTAAGAATAAAGTTGGCTAATGAGTGGAATACAGCACTGATTTTCAAAATATTCAATGGGGGCATTGACCAATCAGAAGACCCACAGGTCACAACGCTGAAGAGGGGTCCTAGCAGCAGCCTTTTATCTTTTTAGTTCCTGGAGGGAGGGGACACAGGAGGTTCTAGTAGTGGGGAGAGCTCAGATGATCAGGGCATTGGGGGCTCCCTAAGGATGCTCAGCGTAATAGCTGCTTGGTAATGGATGTGACAGCGTTTCAGTATTGTAATAGCTAGCATTTCAGCCTGGGGGAAAGCACTTAGCACAGTGTCTGGCATACAGTAAGCATTCAGTACATGTAAGTTACGGTTCCTGTTGTTACTTTAAAATGATGAACGTGATGACGATAACTATGCTTATTCCTGCCCACAAGCTTGTGCTCTCTTTGTTACCCTGCTTGAAGAATGGTGAGTAGTATAAATAAGCAATGTGGTCCGACACAGCTCTTTTTTTTTATTTTGCCAGTGGCATTTCCTATTTAGTCTCCTGTTTCTATCATGACCCTCCTTACCCCCAAGTTAGCTCTCCCCCTACTCCTAAGGATCACTTTTCACGTTGACAGGCACTACTGAATATTAAGTACCTCTGACGTGCTCAGCGCTATGTTGGCAGGCTGGATCTGGTCCTTGTTCTCAGGGCCCCGAAACACCTCTTTGATGGCCTTCTTCGGTTGTTTTAAAGCCTTCAGTGGCTCCCAGTGAACTCTGGATTCTCCATCAAAATTTCCAATGCTATCTTCTGGCACTCTTCACACTACAGCACTAGACAAAATGTCTTAGTCCCACGTTCTTGACTAATGGGGCTATTGGTCACTCTTCTCCAACCAATTAGGTAACTTCCTGCCTCGTTGACTATTCTAATTTTTCTACATGGCATATATCCTCCCCTCTGTCTTCACCAGCCTGGCTTCCTCCTCCTGTTTCCTGAAAATGCACTGAGAGTTTCTGATCTTTGCTGATGCTAGTTTCTCTATAGAATGTTTTTCTTACTGCCTCTCTGTCATGTCTCCCGTTCTTCTAACTTCCCCAACCTTGTAATTACATCCTCCATAGAACGGAGGTTATTTGGCACGGTTATTTGCACCATTAATTTGATACATTATATTACCTTGGTTTTACATCTTTTAAAACTTATGTCCTCTGTAATTTCCATAATTGTATCATAGGCTCCTAGAAGAGGTTTGGCATCTGTACATGCAAGCATCCATAGTAAGAATTCAGTAAATATTTGTGGACACGAGTGATGGTGAATCCACTGTTGGTTCTGAATAGGGGAATCACATGCCCAATGCAAGGGAGGCGGGAGAGATTTTGCAGTGATGTATGGAACAGACATGATTAAGAGAATGTGGAAAACAAGAGGCCAGTTAAGAGTCTGTTGAAGTAATATGTGCTAGGGCAAAGGTAATGGCATTGGGGACGGGGAGGATAGAACAAATCTGAGAGCTATCTGGAAGAGAAAACCTGCAAGATTGTAGTAGAGATTCCACTTAAGGGATAAAGAGTAGAGTCAGGAATAAGTTCTGAGGTCTCTTGTGTATAGAAAATTGAAAAAAAAAAAAAGGCAGGTAACTGAGGAAAATTTGGATGCAGAGATAGTTTTGCTTTGGACGTGTTGAATTTGAGCAGGCTCACGGACAAGTAAGAGCTAAACAATACAGTTAGAAATCATAGGCCTGGTATTGGGTAAGGCCACTAAGAGAAAGAATTACTAGAAAGACTATGTACAAAGAAGAGTAGAAGCCCATGCACTGAGCCAAAGATCGATCAAGGACTGGACACCGGGGAGAGAGAAGGGGCTGGGAGAAGATGTGGGAAGAGGCTGACTTTAGGAAGCACAATGTCATGGAAACCAACAGAGGACAGAGTGTGAAGAAGACTTGGTGGTCAGATTCTATTCGTACTTGTGGAGCATGAAGAATAGCAGACTGAGAAAACAGGACCTCGGGTGGGATAGGGGTACATCTACTGGGGGGCGGGTGAGGGTGCTTTAGTAGGGCGGACGCCAGCCTGTGAGAAAGGGGTGGGTAGGAAACCGATTTAAACCACAGTCTTAATAGCTATTGCTGATGAAAAGGAAATGTATTGAGAGTGTGGAGGGGTATTGCATGGAACCTGGGGTTAGGTTGTACAGCCAGGCTCTATGAGAGTCTGGGGCAGGAAAGGGACAGCCAGCGGTCTGCTTCATTCTTCATTCTCCACAGAATTTCTTAAAGTACTCTGGTGTGTGCATAACCAAAGCTACCCACCCTATAGCTCCTGGGTTTGAATGTCCTCAGGTCAAGTCAGTTCACACTCGGTTGTGTCCACCCGTAATCGAATAAGCTGTGGCCAGGGCCAAAGGGTCTTAAAACAAAAAGGAGGATGCTGGGGCCCAGCCTGTGAGTGGGGAGGCAGTTCTTAGGAAAAGGGGTGTTTACTATAACTGAAGAGTTAGATAGCAAAATGAAGAGTGGCAAGGAAACACAAGAGTGGCAAAAGGGAAGCAGCATCAAATACGTATGTTTAAGGTGGAGAGAAATGCATGTTCAAAGGGAGGAGAGATGGGATCCTTATAGAGGGACAGCTTAAAAAAATGAAGCAATTGGGAGTCCCAGAGAAGGAAAGATGATATTGAATCTAGTGAATAAGTAGAGGGACTAGCTCCCAGGAGAAGAGAGGAGATTTTTACTCTGGTGCTAGGGAGATGAAAAAGCAAAAAGTGATACGTTGATGTGAAGACAAGGGAAAGTAAGAGGCTCCTATTAGATATCTGTGATAGACAGAATACTGTCCTCCAAAGATGTCTTCATCCTAGCCTCTAGAAACTGGGAATATGTTACGTTACTTGGCACACAGGACTTTGCAGATGTGATAAAAGTTAAGGATCTTGAGATGGGGAGATTCTCCTCGGTTATCTGCATGGGCCCTGTGTAGGTACAGCAGTCCTTATGAGAGGGAGGCAGGAGTATCAGTGTTAGAAGAGATGTGATAATGGAAGCAGAGATCAAAGAGAAGGAGAGGGAGAGGGGGAGGGAGATGTTATGCTGCTGGCTTTGAAGATGAAGGAAGGGCCCACCAGCACAGGAATGTGGGTGGTCTCTAGAAGCTGGAAAAGGCAAGGAAACAGATTCTCCCATAGAAGCTCCAGAAAGAATACAGCCCAGCTTACATCTTGATTTTAGGAATTCTGACTTCCATGACTATATGATAATAAATTCAACTTGTTTTAAGCTGAAAAGCTTGTGGTACTTTGTAACAGCACAATAGGAAACTAATACAATCTATCTTTTCTGATAAATATGTAATATTATTTGCTAAATACTTATGTGTGAGGAAGAAAAAAGTGGGTGCATTGGAGGAGTAAACATAGGGGCTGTTATGGAGTCAGAGTCCTGAGTAGAGGGCAGACCATAGAATATGGATAATAATCATAGGAATAAAGTGCTAAAATAAATGCTAAAACTTATGGAGGGTTCACTATATGCCAGGCACTGTTGTAAGTGTTTTACCTAAAGTATCTCATGTAATACTTTCAGTAACTCCCTAAAATGAGTGCTATTATTAGCTCTATTTACTCATTAGGAAACTGATGTATGGAAAGGTTTAAGTGACTTGCCTACTGCTGTACAAAGTAACATCAGTGCCAGGACTTGAACCCAGGAAGTCTGGCTCTGAGGTCTATGCCCAAGCTCTACTATGATGAGGGGGGAGTCTATTCTTTTTTTTTTTTTTTTTTTTTTGTGGTACGCGGGCCTCTAACTGTTGTGACCTCTCCCGTTGCGGAGCACAGGCTCCGGATGCGCAGGCTCAGCGGCCATGGCTCACAGGCCCAGCCGCCCCACGGCATGTGGGATCTTCCCGGACAGGGGCACGAACCCGTGTCCCCTGCATCGGCAGGTGGACTCTCAACCACTGTGCCACCTGGGAAGACCGGGGGGTCTATTCTTTGCATCTCATTCCTGAAGGCTTGTGTCTGGGGTTGGAATCAGAAGAATGCCTGATACTGGGCACTACCTGGCCTCCAGCAGACATTGCTCTATCAGGTG
This sequence comes from Phocoena phocoena, assembly GCF_963924675.1. NCBI lineage: Eukaryota > Metazoa > Chordata > Mammalia > Artiodactyla > Phocoenidae > Phocoena > Phocoena phocoena. Next base: position 67,785,154 of record NC_089234.1, on the reverse strand, counting down.
AACTCGTAGTTCAGTGTGGGTTAGGGTTAGGCTTTGGTTCCCTTCCCCTTCTCTCTCCTCTTTGACAATCCCTACTCTCACTTCTACATCAGTTCCTCTGATTTTCTCTTTTTCCTGAATGTCTGCTTCTCCAGCTCCTCTTTGAAGAGCCAAACAGTAGAAGCAGGATAATAGCCAAAGCTTTTCCAAGTGTCAAACTTAAAAACAGAGTAGAAAAGGTTATATATCCTTCTCTGAGTTAAACACCTAATAAATGCTAATGATCTTTCTGTGGAAGGCTGTTTTGGTTAGCTTGAGCTGCTATAACGAAATACGATTGACAGGCTGGTTTAAACAACACATATTTGTTTCTCACACTCTGGAGGCTAAGTCTAAGATCAAGGTGCTGGCAGATCTGGTTCTTGGTGAGGGCCCTCTTCCTGGCTTGCAGGTGACCCCCCCTTCTCCCTCTATCCTCATGTGGTAGAGAGAGAGAGCTTTGGTCTTTTCCTGTTCATATAAGGATACTAATCCTATCATTGGGGCCCCACCCTCATGACCTTATCTAAATCTAACTACCTCCCAAAGGTCCCACCTCCAGATACCATCACATTGGGGGTTAAGGCTTCAACATATAAATTTTGGGATGGGGAAACACACATGCAGTCCATGACAAAGGTATATTTAGTAATTGGGAGGGAGTGCCAGTAATCTAATTGATTTCAGGGTTGAAGTTGCATAACATCTGTAGGATGCAACCTAGACTGCTACTCAAGTTCACTAAACTCAGCAATGTGGAAACCAAATGAGGACTATTGGGCAGATATTCCAGACCATTTTTGGTGCGATTTCCAATTCTCTTCCCCTAAGATCCTCACAGAGAATGTCATTTGGACCTTGACAGTCATTGACTAAAAATAAAGCCCAGACACTCCGATGCATTATGAGTGCTGACAGAGGTAATATTTAGTTGTGCTTTACAAACATGCATTGCATTCTGAGAGCAATGCCAGGCCCCCTATAGGGTGTATGGAGAATGAGCATGATTTTCCCGGTTTCAAGGAGTCCCTTTAGTAGCAGCTTCTGGTTTAGAATCAAAGAGGGCTAAGGGTAAACATTTAGTTATCTTTTGAAAACTCTGAGAGACAGATGGTTGGACATACCGTGATTCCAACAACATAGCACAGAGCAGATGAGTTTGCATTGGGAGGTACCATGCAATTGTCCTTACATCTTGGGCTCTGCACTTTACACACCCCAGTTTGAGTCAGGCTCCATTGCTTACTCATTTCATGAAGCTAGGCATGTTGTTTAGTCTCCGTGAGCTTCTCACCTGTAAAATGGGCCTAATAATAGTGGAATCCTTGTGAGGATTATTGGGATCATCTATGTTAAGTGATTATAATAGAGCATAAAGAAAACGCTCAATAAATTTAGTGTCATTATTGTAGGCAAGAAGGAGTCAATGCCACAAATCTACTGGTAGTTCTTGGGCTTGGAAACTCCTTGATGCACTATTATTTAACTCTTCTTTGAGCTCCTCCATTCCTAGTAGGAGTTGCTAGATTTAGCAAAATACAGGATACCCTGTAAAAATACAGGACATCCAGTTAAATTTGAATTTCAGGTAAGCAATGGATACTTTTTAGTACAAGTATGACCCAAATATTGCATGGGATATAATTATACTAAACATTATTTGTTGTTTGCCTGAAATTCAAATTCACCTGCATGTCCTGTATTTTATCTGGCATCCCTAGTAGCTGTGTGACTTAAGGCAAGTTACTTCTCTATGTCTCAGTTTCCTCATCTGTTAAATGGGTGATTAAATGGGTTATTATATGTAGAGCACTTAGAACAGTGGCTCATAGTAAGTGATCTGTGAATTATTAAAATAATTATTACCATTCAGGTGGGGGCTGTGGCTGAATAATGCCAGGTTTCTGGTGTTAAGTCCTGGAATCATAATATTGAGGATTCAAGTGACACTTAGGAAAATTACAGGTTCACTGCTATTGCATTTGGCATCCATTTGGCATCCATTTGGCATTGTCTTTAAAATGTAACCTTAAGACGAAGTCAAAAGAGACTCCATTCTCATAAGAGACCCCTTTGGCTTTAACGATTTTCAGTCTCCCATAAATTCTTACAACAGGATTGGCAACCATCCAGGAAAATTCAGTTCTCACTCTCCAGTTTTCCAGTTTTGCCCTCTGGAGCAGTGCTGAGCTAGAGTTGAAATTGAAATGAAATTCAGTTTCCTCCTTTTGCGCAAGTCGCAAAAGGCTTTTCTGAAGAGTTTTTTGAAGTTTCAAACCAGTTCAAAACTGTTTCTTGAATGGAGGTCACTGGCATTGTGAAACTTTAGATGGAAGGCTCTGAATCTGAGGTATAGCTGCAGTTCTGATGGGGGAGATGTTTATTTACTAATTTAACCCAGATATTTCAAATTTGTCAGAGGTTACTACTTGGCATTATTATTATTATTTTTCTATCAGAGTCTTTAGTAAAGTCAGTAGCTATACATGCCTTTGATCTGAGAAAGTAGCTTGACTAAAATTATTTCTCTTGCACTTAAAGTATCCCTCCAAACCCTCACTCCCCACAAACTCCACTGGTCAAAGTTCTGCTTATCTTTCCAGATTCTAATAAGTTCTACTTCCTTGAGGGCATCTCCAAGTCCTGCCAGAATTAATCTTTATGAGAACATTTATCATGAAGAATTAATCTTTATGAGAACGTGTATAATGTACATCCTCAGATGCTGCAGTACTCTCCCAGGGGGGAGGGACAGAGAACCGCTATAATTCATCTTGGAATTCTCTGTGATGCCTTGCAGGTAGTAGACTGCTCAAAAAATGTTTGTAGAAATGAGCTGAAAACATCTGAGCATTTGGTAGAACTTCAATGTCACGGCAAAAGACTCACATTTTAACAGATATTCACCTTTGCAAACCAATCTGAAGGAGCTACTTTCACTAGAATTGGTGAAATTAAAATACGGAAAGAAATAGAGATTTTTTTAAAAGTCCAAGGCATTATAGTACTTATAGTCTCATTATAAGATAGGTTGGAAAAAAAAAGACTAATTCACAATAGACACAGGAAATAAGTGGTTTGATGGAAATTCTCTGAGTTATTAATAAGAGGACTCCCTTTCCTCTTCCCAGAAGGAGAAGGGTGTTATCGATGGTGTGGACAAGGGCTGGCAGGTCTTAAGGCTCTAAGCCAATGTTAAAGGATTGGATCTCTCACTGGGTGGGTTGCTTTCCATTTGCCCAACTTGATCCCCCATCCACTCTCTGCCCTCATGCCCAGGAGGCTGACCTTTTCAGATTGCCTCTCCCTTGTTCACCTGCTGGCTGCCTTCCATGTGGGTTTGGCCAACAGAAGGCACCAGCTGGTCAGGAAGAAGGTTGGGGGTATTCTTTGTCTGTTTTTTCCTTGTTTTTACATTGCATTGCTGGCGGCAGCTGGCTCCCTCCACAGTGACAACTCCTGCAGGGCCCCTTCTCCATAGCTGGTTTAGCTCTCTTAGGTCTCATGGGAGGTAACAGTTCCTTCACCATTGCTAGTCTCTGGTAACTTGTCAACCCTGTTTCCTAAACAGGTGCTGCCTTCACCTCTATTACAAGTCCTTTCATTAATCTTTCTTTATTTGAAACATCTAGAGTAGATTTTTTTGTTGTCATTGCTGAGACATTAACAGTCACACCATCCAAAGCAAAGGCTTAATAAAAGGTTAAATCCTTGTAAGCAAAGGCTTAACATTCACGCAGTAAGTCTTTGTAAGGTCCCTACTATGTCCCAAACCTTTCCTTAGGGGCTGGCGGAAGAGGCGGTACAGAGGAAAACATTGTTTGGATGTTTTACAATATCATAACACACTCTGTGTATTTCATTCCATAACTTCATTTTTTGTTTCAAAATTATGATTGTGAGGTTCATACTTGTTGGTCTGTGTAGCTCTAATTCATGTCATTTTCAGAACTTACTCGGGCCTCTTACTGCTGTGGCCCCTCCCGTTGCGGAGCACAGGCTCCGGACGCGCAGGCCCAGCGGCCATGGCCCACAGACCCAGGCGCTCCGCGGCATGTGGGATCCTCCCAGACTGGGGCACGAACCCATATCCCCTGCATCGGCAGGCGGACTCCCAACCACTGCGCCACCAGGGAAGCCCAGAACTTACTCATTCTCTTGATGATGGATATTTAAGTTGTTTCAAGTTTTTTTTTTTAAACTACAGTTAATGCTAGCAATCACAGTAGTTTCTGTATGCCTCTGTTTCATGCATTTTAAAAATAAAATCAGAGCATCTCCTCTGCCTATATTGTAGTCTCCCTTACAATGACATTTTTAGAGCATTTTCCAGTTTACAAAATGCCTTTAAGTCCATTATAGCCTCCCACAGACGGAGACCAGATTCACACTGGGGTTTTCTGGGTCCCAAACCAAGGCTCATTATAGTACCTTACGCTATGAAAGCTCTTTATAAACTCTAAAGCCTTTCACCAGTGTGAAATAACATCATCATTGCTGAAAAGTACCTTTTGCAGTAGCTCAAAGCCCACTTGTTTTTTCTGTTTATCTTGCAAATAGGGTTTCAGATTCTACAGCTGAAGTTTCCCAAACCAAAGTTTTGCAAAAAATTTTCAGTTTTCCATCCTGAGGTAAAAAATAGTTCCTTTCAATAACCTTGGCATTTGCTGTCCGGTCAACGTGGCTTTTTCGTGAGTTTCTCCATAATTAAGATTTCCATGGATTTTTTTTTAAGTTGAGTTTTTACAACTATAAAAATGGTACAAGATTTTTATATAAGGATTTGGAAACTGTAAATGCAGAAAGAAGAAAAACTCACCCAGAAATGAGCACTGTTATCATTTTGGTACATTTCTTTCCAGTTTTTTTTTTCAATTTGTTTATATAGTTGGGTTTGTGCTATTGATCCAGTTTTGTACCCTGCATTTTCCGCTTAACTTTATAGTGTAAGCTTTCCCTCTGTGGACTTTTAGTGGCCAAAATTTTCCCAGAAAGGAAGTCTGTGTTGCCAAGGAAGCTCATTCTCAGAAAGGAAAAATTCTGTTCTTCGCAAGGTTATGGGAAAAATGCCTCTGGTGGTTCAGGCTGTCCCTGAGTAACTCTTTATTAAATGTGCAAGTAAACTTCTGTATTCTGTTGGAGTTTGGTTTCCGTAAACATAATAGCTGGAGTAAATAAAATATGTAAAATGTGTGTGTTTGTATATACATTTATACATCATATGTGTGTGCATGTGTGGGTGTGTATGCGTATATATGACTAGGTGTTTGCATTTACACATACACACACATAGACACGCACCCCTTAGGGAAGGAGTAACATTAAGACAGACGTAACATACCACGTTACTATTATTTTAGTTTTTTTTTTTTATTTTAGTATTTTTTAACGCTGAATCCTCTCTCGCCAGGAGGAGATTATTTATTTATTTGTTTGTTTGTTTGTTTATTTATGGCTGCATTGGGTCTTCATTGCTGCGCGTGGGCTTTATCTAGTTGCGGTGAGCCGGGGGCCACTTTTCGTTGCTGTGCGCAAGCTTCTCATTGCAGTGGCTTCTCTTGTTGTGGAGCATAGGCTCTAGGTGCACGGCCTTCAGTAGTTGTGGCATGTGGGCTCAGTAGTTGTGGCTCACGGGCTCTAGAGCACAAGCTAAGTAGTTGTGGCGCAGGGGCTCAATTGCTCCGCAGCATGTGGGATCTTCCTGGACCAGCGCTTGAACCTGTGTCCCCTGCATTGGCAGGTGGATTCTTAACCACTGCACCACTAGGGAAGCCCTATTTTAGTATTTTGAAGTCATCTTTATTCTGGCTCTGTGTTATGATCCTAATCTCAGGCTTCTTCCAGCAAGGGGGTGACGTAATTATTAATGACAGCTTGTAGTCCAAGTTTATTTGTTGTTGGAGGAACTAGTTATCCACTCCAAGGGTTCTCCATCAGTGTAACAAGACAGCAGGTAACAATCGGCTGTTTTGTTTATGATGAAGCTAATTAAAATTAAAAGATTCGAGTTTACAAATAATTACAAGTAATTAAGGTACACTAGGCTTGTAGTATGCACAGAACAACTACCTTTGAAACTGGAATCTAGTTTCCTCAGATTCAGTGGACATGTTTGTGATATAAACAGGAATCAAGTCAAGAAATTGGCCAAGGAAATTTTTTTGTAATCCACATTCAACTTTTTAAAAAGTTACATCATGGTTGCCTAATATTTTAATTCATAAAGTATGTAAGGGCATGAATTTCTCCAGGCGAGGTACAACATGCAGAAGAGCCAATGTGAGGTTATGGATTGGAGTATTTTTTGGAAATGTTGAAATGCTTTTGAAAGGTAGAGTGAATGATATTGAAAGATATTCTCTAGTTTACCTGAATTCTCTGTGGCTTCCTTTTGTGACTCCAGAGAATGTCACAGTTTCACCCCCATTGCCACATAGGAGGTAGAAAACATCTCCTGATTCCGGGCAGGAATTCTGTGCAGTGCTTGATGGGCTGATCCAGCGGAGAATCATTCTTCTCGTCGAGGCCTCTGGATGACCAGTCCAGCCCATCCCTGGGTTGTTTTACAGGGGTGAGCTGGGGGACAGACCAGTTGTTACTTTCTGACCCAAGAGCTCTGCTTGGCCCATGATTGGCATTGTCTGATGAAAGAGAAGTAACGTTGGTAGTTACTCCACTGAGAGTGTCTATTCTTAGAAAACCCTAGTTGGGTGGCTTTTGCAAGAGGCGGTGAGAGCCTGGATTAAGTCAGTGGCTGTGAAAATCGAGAAAAAGGGAAGACATGGGAGAGATATATGTTTGTAAAGTAGAAAAGATTTTGGCAATATTTGAATGTGGGTTGTATTGGACACATTTTGTACAGCGATTCAAATGTTATTGCCTACACCTTATTCCAGCCAGAGCAGTGGCGATGAGCTCCTCTTAGGTTTTGAGCAGCTTCATGTACTTTCAACCTGTCAGTATTCTCAGGCTAGAACTGTGCTTCTTGCTTCCTACCCTGGGGGTCTGTGCCCTTGAGGACCTGCTTGGCACTCAGTATTCATAACAGGGGAGTATTGGGGAGTTAAAATGCCCCTTTGGGCAACCCTTGACTAACCCTTGACATGTGCTTCTTTTCTCTTTTCCTGGTAGGGAGCCCATCTGATAAGGTGATGGAACACCTAGTAGCTGGTAGTGTTGGCCAACTCGGTCTCACATCTTTGTAGTGGTCCTCCTTCCTTTCCTGTTTCACTCTCCTGTCCCTCACTTCTGACCCCTGCGATCCCACTACCAAAGAAATTAGTTGAATGTAAGCCATTGTCTCTGGCTCTGCTTTTGGGATAATCCAGGTAAGACATGTTAGGCTTGGATGCATGAAAGGATGGTGGGCCTGTGATGAAGAATAGGAAACCATGGATGAAGGGCAAGCTGATGAGGTCAGTTTGGGTTATTCTGAGTTTGAAGCAGCAGATGGGACTCTGGTCACAGAAAGCTCAGTTAGCATATCAATGATATTGCTAGCCATAGATTTCCTGAGGTTAGAATCCAGGTTTCTTAGCTCCTAAACTAAATTTTTAGTTGCTGATACATGCAGTGATGATTCTTCAGTTGCTTTTATTTCTTCAGGGGTAGCAGTCTGTATTAGTTGTGTACTGCTGCATAAAAAAATTACTGGAAAGCTTGGAAGCTTAAAACAACAAACATTTATGATCTCGCACAGCTTCTGAAAGTCAGGAATTCGGGTGTGACTCAGCTGGTTCGGGGTCACTTATGAGCCTGCAGTCAAGTTGTTGGCTGGCGCTGCTGTATATGAAAAGTTGACTAGGGTTGAGGGGTCTGCTTCCATCTCACTCATGCTGCTGTTCTCAGAGACTTCAGTTCCTTACTCTGGGGGCCCCTCTGTAGAGCTGTTCATTGTGGCTTCCCACAGAGGGAGTGATCTGAGAAAAAGATCTGCCGAGAAAGAGAGAACATCCAAGACAGAAGCCATAGTCTTCTACTAAGCTTGAAAGTGACCTACCATCATTTCTGTCATATACACTTGGTTACAACAACCTTGGTCTCTCTGGGAGGGAGACCATACAAGGGTATGAATACTGGAAAGTGGGGGTTATGGGGGACAATCCTGGAGCATGGCAACCACACAGTCTTTTCATTTTCTTCTTTTAAATAGATATCTATTTTATTAAAGAAGTGCAAAGAAAATATCAAACCCTGCAGAATAATTTAAATGATGAGTAAAACTCTTCCTAATGTCCTGCTCCCAGGCTCAATCCTCATAGCTGATCACTATTAACTGTCTGATTGTTTTCTTCCTAGTGTTAAATAACTATAAATAGTCTACTTTAATTTCTCACACAACTCCCACTTTCATGACTCTTCTACTTCCCAAATGTGTTAGTTATATAATTATTTTTAACTCCTCTCCTGGTTGCCCTAGATTTTTTTTTTTTTTTTCGGTATGCGGGTCTCTCATTGTTGTGGCCTCTCCCATTGCGGAGCACAGGCTCCGTCCGGACACGTAGGCTCAGCGACCATGGCTCACGGGCCTAGCCGCTCCGTGGCATGTGGGATCTTCCCGGACTGGGGCACGAACCCGTGTCCCCTGCATCAGCAGGTAGACTCTCAACCACTGCGCCACCAGGGAAGCCCGCCTTAGATTTTTAAGATGTACTTAAACATCTGGTTTTGATCATTCATTTATAAACGTTATCTCTTGACTCCATGTTATAAGATGATATAAGCTGAGAAACTTGGTAACGCTTCTCCTCACTTTTGACTTCTGTCAGCTCTTTAATTCCTTTTAATCTTACGGAGGTTAGTAATATTTATATTTTGTTCTGTAGGCATACTCGCTTTTCATTCCTTGACCATAGATTGACTCTGAAATTTTAAAGCCATGAAACAGCACTTACAAGTATGTAAGTATTTGGAGTAAATGTCTTCTGCAAAACCAAGCAGTTGAACCAGTAGTAAAGGCACTCAAAAAGCAAGTGTACTAGGGGCAAGTGGATTTCTTTCTTTCTTTCTTTTTTCTCAAAGCCAATTGATTGCTTAAAATATATCACATTTTAATTTGCATCATGTTTGCATAATGGCTTTCTTTTATAATATTTTATTTTTCCTGGTATTTTGAATTGCCTTTCTTTTTCTTTTTTATAAAAGAGATGTAATGCTTTCATTTTATCTCTAAGAAATTTCTGATTCCTAATCATACATTTGCGTAACGGAATTCTTCTTCAGCTTAATGACATTCTTCACAGAACTGACCTCCTGTTCTAATCTGGAACAATTTATATCCTGTCCTGATGCGCGATATTTCTTCAGTAGTTCCCTTGAGTTAGCTCTTTCGAGTTAGTGTTTCTTCTCACTTTTAGATTCCTTTAATGATTTGTTATAGTGTATCCTCACATGGATACTTTTTGAACGGGGAGGAAGTAAACTTTCCGAGTTCTTTTATGTTTGAAAGTGTCTTTATTATGCTCTCACATTTGATTGATAGTTTGGCTTAGTACAGAATTCTAGTTTCAAAAAAATTTCTTAGAACTTCTAAAACATTTCTTATTGTCTTCTAGCGTCCAGTGATGCTGATAAGAAGCTGATATCAATGGAATTCTTGTTCTTTTGAAGGTAACCCTCTGTGGAAGCCTGTACAATGATTTTTAAGTCTTTAGTAATTGAATCTTTGGAGTGTCTGAGTATGGGTTTTTTTCTGTTAACGCTGTGTGGCTCTTGGTGGGCCCTTTTGATCCTAAGACTATAGCCTTCCTTCAGTCCAGCCTCTATGGTCTCATGTTCTCTCCTTCTGTAACTCTTGTTACCCAAATTGCTCATCATTACTCTAAGAGTTTTTATTTTGTATTTTTGCTTTGTATTCAGGGAAATAGCCCTGACTGTCTTTCAGATCATGTACATTCTTAACAGAATTGAATAACTTCCATTCCTTCTTTGGATTTGTCGTTATTTTTCTCTGGTTGTTCCTTTTTTGCAGAAGCGTGTGTGTGTGTGTGTCCTTTCCAATTTCTCTGTGGATACCCGTAAGCATTAAAAAAAAAAAAAAAAGTCTTTTCCTTGTATTACTTCTCTGTCCTATGGAAATGGTTGTTCTCTTGATTCATCTCAGTCTTTCTCATTTATCTTCTCAGACTTTGTTCTTCCTCCAGCCCCAGTACCTACATAATGTGCTCTCCTCAGCCCAGTCTTTTATTGCAGTTGTTCAGGTGTCTAGCAGGGTGATATTATTGAAGCCAGCCCTCTGTATATTCAGGGAAAAGGGGTCCAACTTTTAATTCTGACCTTCCTGGCAGCCTAACTCTTCATAGAGAAGACCTATTATCTGTTTTTTACAATGGAAAAATGTTAGCCTAGACTCCTTTCCTTAGAAGGAGTTGGGGATCTCTATCTATGAAGATCACAGGATTTAGCCACCATTTTACTAAGAATGCAACCATTTATGGAGTGTTGCCTGTATGTCAGATACATGACATATATATTATCTCTTCCTTTCAAACAACTTCGAAAAGTAATTACTATTACTCCATTTTATAAAGAAACAGGCTCAGCCAGTTAAAATAACTTTTCCAAAGTCATCTAGACGGTAAATTCAAAGCTAGGTTTTGAATCTAGGACTGCTGGAGGCTCCAAGCCATTACTTCTGAAAGCCTTCTCTCTATGACTTGACAAAAGATGAATAAATATTGCAACACTTCAAAAAGGCTCAATTCTTTTCTTAACTGTTTTCTCAGTTTGCAGAAGACAGTGTTTTCATAAGCAGCATTTGGCATAATTCCCATCTTCCCTCACATACAATACTATTTTAAGAGACCAAGACTTGTTGTTTATTGGGAGAAAGCTTGCATAGAATTTTAAAGAACTCTCTTGCTAATAGATGGAGCTATAATCCTGTGGGGAGAGAGGGGCAAGGTTTTTTGTTTTGTTTTGTTTTTCTTTGAAATGAGGCTGAAGTTTGAGTGTATCTCCAGGGAAAGGGAACTATACTTGATGAATTAGAGTAAATATTGCCTGAGTATTACTTAAAGTGAGACTTAGACAATTTGGCTAGCAAAAGATCTTTATCTAGATCTGCAAGCGGTAAGCAGCTACTATAATATGGTGGGGTGGGTTGGGATACATTATTGGTCATGGGTTTATAAAACGTAGACCTATGGGGAAAATGAGTAGCCTACTTGTCAATTAAAATTCTTATTTTGGACAGACATCCCAGCATAATGCATGCTAGCAAAACGAAACCACACACACACAAAATCAAACAAAAAATGGGGAGGAGTTGCAAATAAAGGGTTAAAGAAATTATGTTACACATAAAAAGAAATCTGTGGTGGCGCATACCCAATTGCCACTTCTCCAGTCTACTGATGTCTTACTGTGGGCATTTGGGCCCAAGCAGTTGAACCAACATAAGACCTATCATGAATAATCTGCCTTTACTCTGCATCTTGTTATAGGCCCTAATGAGTAAGCCTGTTCCTAGAATCCTCCCATAAACTCCCGTTTCTGAGGCTTTCTATTGCTAACTTGGCTTGCAGTCCACCTACTGGCAGAGCCAACTATTCTACCCAACTACTGTGGATTTCTCCATTGCCAAAATCACATTATGTTTGCTAAATATCAGAAAATTTTCTCTTTAATTTGTTATGCTGTTAGGACAGCCAGAGGGTGAAAAGGAAAACTTTTCTGAATGGACACTCAACCTACAGGAAACCCTCCATAGATGATGACTTCCTATATACGGGTTCATTCCATAATTGTTCAGAACAACAGTGCCCTAGACAGAAGACAAAATTAAAATGCATACCCAGTAAAGCTGTAATTTTTTAGTTCTAATTAACCAATTCTCTCTCCTTGAATGTAAGTGACCTCTCTTCCTACTCTGAAATTTTGCCACTTAAGATTTACTCAGTACAAATTGTAAAGTAGATTAAAAAACAAATCTCTTCAAATCTATTTCAAAGATAAATGCCTCCTACAAGTCTTGTCCTCAGATTCTTACTCACTAGATTCATGTGTGCCTGAGGCATTGTCAGTGATGCTTGGGGGTGGGTAGAGTTTTTATTTATATTTTATATTCTCTTCTCCCTGCCCTAACCATTTGAGTAAATGGTGGTGGGTAGATTGGCAGATAGCACCTCTCTCCTCTCCCAGGACTAGATGCAGAGAAGGTGAACATTCTCTCCACAGAACCTCCTTTTTTGAAAAGTGCAGCCCCTTCTTTCCAGGGGGGAGAAGTGGAGGAAAACCAGAATAACAGAACACAGCCAGCATCCTTTAAAATGGTTTATAACTGGACATGTGTGCAATAATAAGAAATATATATTTCCAAGTTTCTGACACAGACCTCCTAAAACCCTTGCAAATAGAGGTGCTAGGAGTATCTTTTATTCTAACATTTAGTCTTTGACCTCAGTTACCTTCACAGAGCTCCTAAATGCCTTGACATTTCCTAGGTGATAGCAGTATCTTTTGTGCTAATGAGGTCATTCTTGCTGGGCTCCAGGATGGGGACCGGTCACCAGAAAAGACCAAGCCATGATTAGAAGCTTGGAAAATGAAGCTACCTACCTCCCAGCCCTACCTCCCATTCATAGGAGAGGGGAGAGGAACTGCCAGTGGAGTTCATAATTGATCATGCCTACTGTGATGAAGCCTCTATAAAAATCCCAATAGTATGGGGATCAGGGAGCTTTCAGATTGGGGAGCACATCCACGAATTGGGAATGTGGTGCAAACCCAGCTCCACAAGGGAAGAAGCTCCTGTGCTCAGGACCCTTTCAGTCCTCCCCATGTACTGTTCATCTCTGTTCTTTATAACATACCTTATTGCATAATAAACTGGTAAACGTAAGTGTTAACTTGAGTCTTGTGAGCTGTTGCAGCAAATGATCACATCCAAGGAGGGAGGGTCATGGGAAGCTCTTAGCGGAAGCCAAGCCAGACAGAAGCTGTGGGTAGCCTGGGGACTTAGTACTTGTGATTGGCATACGATGTGGGGGACAGTCTTGTGAGACTGAGCCCTTAACCTGTGGGGTCTGTGCTAACTCTGATTAATGTAAGAATTGAATTGAATTGTAGGACAGCCAGCTGGTGTCATGGAATCTCTTGATGTGTGGAAAACCCGCACAGCTGGTGTCAGAGGTGTTGTGAGTGTGTTGTCCTTTCTCAAGCAATGTGATTTCTTACTTGAATTTCTGTTTTCTCCATAATAAAATGTAGAAATAAATAAAGATTATGTAAAATTTTCACCCTAGACTACAGGTGACTAAAAAGGCATAATTCATAAATATGAATGTAGTTTTAAATCTTGGTTGGAAATCATGCCTTTCTTCTGTCCAGTAAAACTGATTGAGACTTTTGCTACAGCAAAGACAAGATGCAAATAATTAAACCCAAATGAGAACTTGCCCAAGAAAAGATATTTTTTAAACAGGCTCAAAAATAAAAATAAAAACTGTCTAACAGTCTAACTTCCGTGTTGCACTTCTGCTTATTAGCAAGATACAGTGTACTGATGACAAATACCTCAAAAAACCGTGGCCCAAAGAAAAATTTTTTCCGGTAGAAGGAATTTCCCCAGAGGCAGGAACACAGTCTTAGTCTGAGATCAGAAAGCATTATCATAAAATAGACTCCCCTCTGTTTTCACAGAAATTGATGATTATCAAAAGAATTTTAGAATTACTTGGGGCCAATAGACCTGAGGATGGGAAAAGGGCAGATGCTAAATGCCTTTACTTGGGTCATTTGGGGGTCAGGAAGAATTGATTTGTTATATTTGTCTTTAAACTCTCCTTCCTCCTTCTTATGGTGCCTTAAATTTTCTGTCCTTTCTGTCCTAGGCGGCTGTTACAAGTGAATGAGCTTAGCTGATAATTAGACTAAATGATTCTTCCTTGGGAGTCATTAATTGTGCCAGGTTTTGTGGTAGAAGGACTAAACCCAAAAGGACTTCTTTGAATTCTCTGTAAGACAGGCTCTCATGTCTGCTGAAGGTGATTGAGGAAGAAGGGCTGGCCATTTGGAATGCTGCAGTGCTGTGTGTAAGAAATGTAAAGAACTGACTAGAAGAGATAGGAATAGTGGAACAAAATAAAGTATATGTCTACTTTTTCTGCCCAGTGAATGTAAGGTACGTCTCTTATTTTCTGTCCAGCATCTATGTTTTGGGGGATTGCCCCTCCTCCACTCTGTCATTCTGGTGGGGCTGTAGATCATGAGACCTTACCCATGACATTAGGGGGTGGGGCTAGATAGTAGGCACGTGACCCAAGCTAAGCCAATCAGCGTCTTCTTCTGGAAGTTTGCATCATTAGGGGAGATATCAGATAGAAAGTGGGTTGGAACTGGGCCATCTGATGGCTGGAGCCAGGTCAACTGTCCCTTCCTCAGGTGCCTGGGGTATCTCTGATTCCTGTCCTTCTGGTGGCTGTGTTGTTCAGTGCTTCCTTCACAATGCTAACTACCCCCCAAAATATTTCCAATAAACCCCTTTTTCTTGCTTAATATGGCAAGATCAATTCCCATGGTTTACCATTAAAAAAAACCCAACTTTTTGGTCGGTTATACTTTCAGGTATAACAGCAATTTCTGGATTAGAAATTAAATTTAGTGTATGCATGAGATAAAGAAATTATACAGTACAGTGGCTCCAAATTGTCAGTAGCTTATCTGCAGGCTTGGTTGGCATTACATCACCTTCAAATTCTATGTCATGTGGTCCTTGCAGCTCCAAAGCTCAGTCAGTGAGCCCAGAGAAGCTAGTGAGGCAGTAGGGCTAGTGCCATGTTTGCCAGTGGGTTCTGAGAAATATTAATTCCTTGAGAAAGTGTAAACAAACAAATAAAAACATTGGGTAGCTAAATAAGATGGAGAAACAACTCGACTTGTATGTGTTTTATGGAGATATATATTGCTCATAAAGTAAAGGCTCTGATGAGTTGTGTGGGAAAGTGTTTACCTTTGTCTAATCCAGCATTTCCTAAACTTGCTTGAATATAAAATGCTTTTCCCACAGAAAGCCTATTAATATCTCTTGGAACTAGGATTTTGTAAAACATAGTTGGGAAAAAACTGTATAGCGGGATTAGAAAATTAGGTATTTAAACATTTATTTGGTAGAGTGCTAACAGATGAATTTTTACTTTATTCCTTTATTTCCTAAAACAGTATTTCATCTTTAATCGTGATTTTTTTTGTTTTGTTTTGTGGTACGCGGGCCTCTCACTGTTGTGACCTCTCCCGTTGCGGAGCACAGGCTCCGGACGCGCAGGCTCAGCGGCCATGGCTCACGGGCCCAGCCGCTCTGCGGCATGTGGGATCTTCCCGGACCGGGGCACGAACCTGTGTCCCCTGCGTTGGCAGGTGGCCTCTCAACCACTGCGCCACCAGGGAAGCCCGTTTTTTTTTTTTTTTTTGGATGATGATTTGGAGTAATTTACTGAGGCCTTATTTGGGTCATTCATTGAAATGGGTATTTGATACAGTGACTATTATAATTTCAAATACCCAAACTCTAATTCCCCATTTTTTGAAGGAGACAGATAAATTCTTTCCAAGATCACTAGCCCAAAGCAAACAAGTTCCAATTTTATTAATCTGAGCATGTATTTTAAAATCTGGGCATTTGAGTGAGTTTATCACTTCTTAATGGAGAAAATTAACATATATCAGCTAGAACAGTGATTCTCAACCTGGGGCAGTTTTATCCTCCAAAGGACATGTGGTAGTGTCTATAGGTGTTTTTGGTTGTCACAGCTGGGTTGAGGGGTATGTGCTGGCATCTAGCGGGTAGAAAGGATGCTCTAAACATTCTACAGTGGGATGACGGCCCCTCTCAACACAGAGTTGTTCAGCCCCAAATGTTAATAATGGAGCTGAGGTTGAGAAACCCTGAGTAATGCAAGTGCCCCTTGAGAAGATGGAAAGAGAGCACCCTTTAAAGGCATTACCATATTCCTAAGCCATTAGATTCAGTGACACACTCCCCAAGGGCTTTGTGGCATTATGTTTGGCAACCTAAGTCTAAACTTTGTCATTAACTGAAATCTGACCTGCTCAAGTCACATGGGGCCTCAATTTCTTTACCTGAAATAAAGAATTAGATGAGGTGATTGAGAGGATTCCTGTGATATTGTGATTCATGAAGAACAATCCTGAGTCTTGATCGCTTGTGGTGTAAGATAAACAACACTGGGCTTAAGCTTTGGGGACATTTAATGTTGTAGAGAAGGTCTGCCTCCAGTGGTGTTGCCTCCTTGTGCCTGGACATGTCTGGTACAATCATGTAGTGATCATGGGCCAAGGGATGAATGGCTCCTTGGGGTCCCCCAGAGAACCCCATACATTTCTACTGTTCTACCCATGCCTTAAATGGAAGCTCTGATCTCAGTCCTCTCCTCAAACTACACCCATCTTTGGCCATCTTCTCCTCTCTTGTTATACTCAATCCTAATCTCTATGTTACTATAAATCCCCATTTCACATCCTCATCTTTCTCATGAGCAGTGATTCCCAACAGTCTTTTTGTTTTTGGCATCTACACATGGATGACAATGATAATGATGGTGATAATAGTAATAGTTAAAAATAGCTACACTGTTGATCTCTTGCTATGATTCAGGCATTGTACTAAGCTCTTTCATTAGCTTGTTCAACCCTCAGAGGCACTTACAGGTTAAGTAACTTGTTTAAGATCAAACAGTTAGTATATCGTAGCTCTAGGACTCAACACTGCCAGTGTTCAAAATCCCACATGTCCCTAATAGATTGATCAGCTTCTCTCTTACACAGTTCCTCTTGCTGCGCTCCCTAAAATGATAGAATCCATTAACTAGAATGTAGTTCTTAAATCCTTCTCCCATATCCTTATATTTACAACTGATCAGTCTGCAAAAATTTAACAAATTTATCAAATTCATCTTTTTTTTTTTTTTTTAAATTTTTTTTTTATTTTTATTTATTTTTGGCTGCGTTGGGTCTTCGTTGCTGCAGGCAGGCCTTCTCTAGTTGCAGCGAGCGGGGGCCACTCTTCATTGTGGTGCTTCCAGTAGTTGTGGCGCACGGGCCCAGCTGCTCCGCGGCACGTGGGACCCTCCCGGACCAGGGCTCGAACCCGTGTCCCCTGCACCGGCAGGCGGACTCCCAACCACTGCGCCACCAGGGAAGCCCTCAAATTCATCTTTTCTTTCACCAACCACTGTTACTGTCATTGCCTTGCCTCTACTGCAGATCATTATGACTCCCCATCTATAACCAACTAACAAAATGACCTGCTTTTATTTTTATTTTATTTTATTCTTTTTGGCTGTGCTGTGTGGCATGCGGGATTTTAGTTCCCTCACCAGGGATCGGACCTGTGTCCCCTGCAGTGGAAGCACAGAGTCCTAACCACTGGACCGCCAGGGAATTCCGAAAATGACCTGCTTTTAAACTTTTCCTCTCTGTTATTCTTTCTGCAACCTTAATTTCCCTATGTAACAGAAATCTAGTCACTTCATGTCATTCTTAAGAACTTCTAACGATCTTTCCCTGCTCGTAGGATAAAGTCCTTTCTCTGGCATTCAACACTCTCCATGACTGAGGCCCAACTGTGGTATCAGCTACAACACTCACCAAAGTCATTTTCATTATTTCTTTGATCGTGTCATGTACTTTTACATCTTAAATTTTTTCAGGGTAGAGTCTAAAACTTCTCACTCCTAATTGTAACACTAGAACATAATTTCTCTTGGTTGAGATATACCAGCTTACTTTTTACTTGCACTCATTAGAGGAACACGTTGACTCTTTGCTTAGAGGACCTAGAGAGCCTTCTTGTGGTGCTCAGAATGGGTCTGCTTTCCTTTGTTTATTAATGTTTCATTACACTAGAATACCCATCCTTTTCCCCCATCACTTCTTCTCTTTTCAAAGCCCAGATTTGAGACTTCTCCCATTTAACTTTCTCTGGTGTACCTTCCTCAAGTCAGAAGTATTTATTCCTTCTATGATCTCACAGAATATTTTAATGTCTGTTTCCCCTATACATTGTAAGCTTCTTGGGCAGGGACACTGTGACTTACACATTTTCGTGTTTCCTGAACTATCATCCATTACAGGGTGATATGTATGTATTGCTAACATGTAGAAAGGGCTCAGTAAATGTTTCATAATAAAGTCACATCTCTTGAAGGTCCCTTTAAGTTCTTTGATTCTAAAATTATTATTCATTCTTTATTTCTTTACACTTCTTATTGCATTGGGATAAATATTTCTCCCTGAGGGTGGAAATATGTTAGGGTTAATCTGCAAATTAAAAGTATGTAAGGGGCTTCCCTGGTGGCGCAGTGGTTGAGAGTCCGCCTGCCGATGCAGGGCCCGGTCCGGAAGGATTCCACATGCCGCGGAGCGGCTGGGCCCGTGAGCCATGGCCGCTGAGCCTGCGCGTCCGGAGCCTGTGCTCCGCCACGGGAGAGGCCACAACAGTGAGAGGCCCGCGTACCGCAAAAAAAGAAAAAAAAAAAAAGTATATAAGAATTTTAATCACAGTATAATTAAGACCTAGGGTTTTCTTTTGAAATGCCAGTCAGTATTGCCATAAAAGAGTAATGAGCTCCTTTCCGGACTTCCCTGGTGGTGCAGTGGTTGAGAATCCAACTGCCAGTGCAGGGGACATGGGTTTGATCTCTGGTCCGGGAAGACCCCACATGCTGCGGAGTAACAAAGCCCACACACCACAACTACTGAGCCTGCACGCCACAACTACTGAAGCCCGTGCACCTAGAGCCCGTGCTCTGCAACAAGAGAAGCCACTGCAGTGAGAAACCCACATACTGCAATGAAGAGTAGCCCCCACTCACCACAACTAGAGAACGCCAACGTGCAGCAACAAAGACCCAGCACAGCCAAAACAAAACAAAACAAAAAAACAATCCCACTTAAAAAAAAGCAAAAGAGTAATGAGCTCCTTTCTCATGAAAACAATAGTCTGTGGGAAGTTTTTTTTTTTTTTTAAGGAAGCAAGCTTGCAAAGTGTCAATTTTATTACCATTTCAATTAAAAATTTTTGTCTTTATTTTCTGTATGAGACTAACCTATACAAGATATTGATTAAGCATGAAGTCAGGACTCAAGATATCCCATCTATTTACTATAGTTTGTATCAGTAACTTCAATACTTAGAGAAAAAAAAAAAGTTAGTAGTGCAAACCAATATCCAGTTCTCCTTTCTTTCCTGGGAATACAAGGCTACAATTTGCAGTCTGCTTGCACCTAAGCGGAGCCATGTTACAGCTCTGGCCAAGTAAATATGAATGGGAGTGACGTGTGGCAGTAGAAAAGCAAACACCAGCCTTTCATTCTGTTCTCTTGTCTTAGCAATCATGAAGGAGGCTGCATGGTAAGATAACCACAGTGTGAAAGCAGCCTGAATTATTTTTTATTTTAAAGCAAGTAACTGTTTTATGTATTTACCATCAGTGTGAGGCAGATGTAAATGAACAGGAATATCTAGAGGATAATTCCTATTGAAAAACATTTCAAGGTGTCCACAGACTGGTCAGAATACTATGGTACTATATGGTATAAACAACTAGTCAGTGATATTTCCATTTATTTCACTTTTAGTTATAAAACATTTTTCTTATACACGATTGAACACGTATTTTATTTTAAAATTAATAGTCACAGTTGAAGGAATAATGGTTTATTTTTCTAATCAAGTGGCCAAGCTGCTCAATCTTAAAACCATAACAAATGTTGCACCTTATTATTTTAACTAAACAGTAAGACCTTCTGTTTTGATTATTCCTGGTAAATTGCAACTTTGTTTCTCACTAGTTTCCATTTGCCAAACAGTCATGACAAACAGTTTAACCTGGTGGCTACTGCTTTCAAGGGATTCTATCAGATGAATCCTCATTTCCAGTGCAATAGCTGTTGGCAGTCCTTTGCTGAAAGTCCATCCATCAGGACTTCTCTATTGTGGTTAGTTAAGAGTCGTGCTTTTGCTGCCAGGGCTTCATTCTGCTGAATATGATATTCCTGAAATTTAATGGATATTCTTTGCATCATTTAAAAATATTTCTATAAGCAATGTTCTGAACAGGTTATCTCAACAGGTATTACTTCTCTTCCTGTGAAGTCTTTAACATAATCCAAAAAGCATGTTTCTTTAAGTTTATAGTAGGTTCCAAGAAGTTCATTGAACTATTTTAACTGATCAGATTCTGGTATTTGTGCAGCCATATTCTTTTGGTATGTTTATCAGTCACTTTTTCTGATGCATGAGTTTCCTTTCTTTTCTGGAAAAGCAGCTAAACTTTGCTTGAATGTCTCCTGTGAGGCCTGATTTCTTCCTTAAGCACAGGCTCTCCCATTTGGTACCAGTATGAGGCAGAGAGGCTAGTCTTGGGACAGAGGGTTGGGGCATGGGTGGGTGCCCGGCAGCTGGATGGCAGAGACCCTAATGTTAGCACTTGATTTGTTGAGTCACCACATGGGGACAGCTGCCCCAGAGAGTTGCCAGGACCTACAGTGGTTTTTGCTTGAGTGTAAAATAATTTTTACATGTTTAAACCAGTGAGATTTTGGATTAATTTGTCCCTGAAGAATCACTTGTCCTAATCTGACTAATATGGGTGGCACTGGGAATTGCAGTCATTAGAGATAGAGAAGAAAGCCTGTAATAGCAATAGCTAGCCCTTATTAAGCACTTACTCTCCAGGATTTGTCCCATGTACTTGAATGAAGTGTCTTTTTTTTTTTTTTTTTTTTTGAGGTACGCGGGCCTCTCACTGCTGTGGCCTCTCCCGTTGCGGAGCACAGGCTCCGGACGCGCAGGTTCAGCGGCCATGGCTCACGGGCCCAGCTGCTCCGCGGCATGTGGGATCTTCCCGGACCGGGGTACGAACCTGTGTCCCCTGCATCGGCAGGCAAACTCTCAACAACTGCGCCACCAGGGAAGCCCCACACAGAGGAATTTAATAGCACACCTAGGGTCACAGAGTTTATAAGGGTTAGAGCTGGGATTCAAACCTGCATTTGGTATGATACCAAGGTTCCTTTACTTCCTGAATATGCTCTAGAGTCATCTGGTTTATTCACATGTTTGTAACTGTCTAAGTCAATGCAAAAATAAGACTTGTTTCTCAGGTGTCAGGTGAAATAATTTTTAGAGGAGCATGGTAGATTTTTGTCTTCCAAGAAATTTCTCAAGATTTATGGAACTTTATTTCCTTTGGGGCAAAAGGGGAAATTTCTGTTTCATATGACCTGCTTTGTTTTTATAGTATGTTGGGCCCATATGTTGGGCATAGAATAGGATTAGAGCCAAGTTCTTTCAGGATTTAGGAATGCTGATGTGATTAATTTGATCTGATTTAACAGTGATGACAGCATAGAACAGTCAACAATTTTAATAAATTAAATTTCATTTATGTGTCTTCTCGGAAGGACTCTGTCAGTTTAAGTAAGACTTGGTGCCTTGGTTGACTATGAAGTTTGTTTTTTCTTTTGGCTGCGTTGGGTCTTCATCGCTGTGTGCGGGCTTTCTCTAGTTGCAGCGAGCAGGGGCTACTCTTCATTGCGGTGCGCGGGCTTCTCATTGCAGTGGCTTCTCTTGTTGTGGAGCACGGGCTCTAGGTGTGAGAGCTTCAGTAGTTGTGGCACACGGGCTTAGTTGCTCTGCGGCATGTGGGATCTTCCTGGACCAGGAATCAAACTCCTGTCCCCTGCAGTGGCAGGCGGATTCTTAATCACTGCGCCACCAGGGAAGTCCCGCCTATGAAGTTTTGAACTGAGCCTGGCTCTTCACTAAGAGGATCAAATCCTGAAGTCCTGGCTGTACTCATCCAGCATGTCTTTGACTCCTTAAGGAATTATTACTTTAGTGAAGATGAAATCTATTACTTTAAACATTTTTTCTTGATAATAATTCAACCATGACCCTCATTAATGAACTGGCAAATTATTTTACTCTACCCTGTTAAATGTATTAGTTGGTATGGGTTGCTTTGGAGATATTTTAAAATACATTTTTTTTGATAGATATTTAAAAATATTGATTCTTCAGAGCTCCCTGAAGAATCTGGGAGAAGTCTGGGGGCAGGGAAAACACAAGATGAACTGAAACATCTTGTTGGGCAAGAAAGGAGGGAAATACTCAAAGACTAATGGGGGTGTGTGTGAAAAGATATTCAAGTCAGCTTGAAGGGATTACTCTTGGCAATACTGGGGGACTGTTTGAACATAAAAAAGAATATTGACTGACTGATTGTAGAAAGAGAAGAGGAGCCTTTTATAAGTAACTTAAGGGGAACAATTCACTGTAGAAGCAGTATATGCAGGTTAAGAGCTTGGTCTGGGTTCCAGTCCTTGGTCTGAGTTTACTCTTTGCTTGTAAGTTCTTAAACCTTTCTATGCCTCAGTTTCCACATCTGTAATGCGGGAATAATAATAATAATAACGACAGCAACAACTACCTCAGATGAGTGATAAGAGAATTAGCTAAGATAAAATTTCTAAGTAAAGTATTTAGAACAATCCCTGCCACATATATCATGTGCTAAATAATTGTTATGTATTATATTACTTTTATTATTATTGTCTATAATGCCCACTACCCATTAGGGAACAGCCATACCAGCCCTGGGCTTTTTGTTGTTGTTATGGAAAATTGTTTTTTTTTTCCCCAGCTTTTTTGAGATATAATTGACATATAACATTGTGCAAGTTTAAGGTATGCAATGTATTGACTTGATACACATATATTGCAAAATGATTACCACAGTAGTGTTAGTTAATACCTCTATCACCTCACATAATTACCATTTTCTTTTTGTGGTGAGAACATTTAAGATCTACTCTCTTAATAACTTTCAAGTATATAATACAGTATTGTTCACTGTAATCCCCATACTGTACATTAGATCCTCAGAACTTACTCATCTTATACCTGGAACTTTGTACCTTTGATCAACATCTGCATTTTCCCCACACTCCAGGCCCTGGTAACCACCATTCTGTTCTCTTATAGTATTCTTATCTGGCTTTGGTATCAAGGGAATGCTGGGTTTATAAAATGTGTTTGGGGGGTCTTTCCTCCACTTCAGTCTTTTCAAAGAATTGAGATGGATTGGTATTAATTCTTTAATGTTTGGTAGAATTCACCAGGGAAATCATCTGATTCTGGGCTTTTCTTTGTTGGGAGATTTTTTGTGTGTGTGTGGTACGCAGGCCTCTCACTGCTGTGGCCTCTCCCGTTGCTGAGCACAGGCTCCGGACGCGCAGGCCCAGTGGCCATGCCTCACGGGCTCAGCCGCTCCGCGGCATGTGGGATCTTCCCGGACCGGGGCCCGAACCCGTGTCCCCTGCATCGGCAGGCGGACTCTCAACCACTGCGCCACCAGGGAAGCCCCTGTGTGCAGGTTTTTGTGTGAACATAAGTTTTCACCTTTTTTTGGGTAAATACCAAGGAGTGCAATGGCTGGATTTTATGGTAAAAGTACGTTTAGTTTTGTAGGAAACCAGCAAACTGTCTTACAAAATGGCCATACCATTTTGCATTCTCACTAGCAGTGAATGAGAGTTCCTACTGCTCCACATCCTCATTAGCGTTTGCTAATGTCAGTGTTGTGCCTTTTGGCCATTTTAATAGGTGTGTAGTGGTTTCTCATTGTTGTTCTAATTTGCATTTCCCTGATGACGTAAGGTGTGGAGAATCTGTACATGTGCTTATTTGCCATCTGTATATCTTCTTTGGTGAGGTGTCTGTTAAAGTCTTTGGCCCATTTTTAAAATTGGGTTGTTTTCTTATTATTGTTTTTTAAGAGTCTTTGTATATTTTGGATAGCAGTCCTTTATCAGACTTATCTTTTGCAAATATTTTCTCCCAGTCTGTGGCTTGTCTTCTCATTCTCTTGACAGTGTCTTTCACAAAGCAGAAGTTTTAATTTTAATGAAGTCAAGCTTATCAATTATTTCTTTCATGGACCATGCCTTTGGTGTTGTATCTAAAATGTCATTGCCATACCCAAGTTTTTCTGGCCTTTTCCCTGTGTTACTTTCTAGGAGTTTTATAGTTTGCATTTTACATGTAGGACTGTGATCCATTTTGAGTTAATTTTTGTGAAGGGTGTAAGGTCTGTATCTAGATACTTTTTTTTTTTGGTATGTGGATGTCCAGCACCATTTGTTGAAAAGACTGTCTTTGCTCCATTGTATTATCTTTGCTCCTTAGTCAAAGGTGAGTTGACTATATTTATGAGGGTCTATTTCTGACTCTATTCAGTTCTGTTTTGTTTTCTCCTGTAAATTCCTCTTCTCTATTCTGTGACTAGCCTAGAGGAAAGGGTTGGCTTTGTTTATGCTACTGAGTATGTTGTCCAGTTCCCATGTCAGTGTTTCAACATAATATATTATTTAAGGACCATCACTTAGGACTTACCAAATTTCTATCAGAATTCAAGGTCCTTGATGAAATATATGGGTGGCATAGTTGCTCTTCTTAAGAAACCAACATTCTAACAGGAAGAAAAATATCCTCAAGAGCATCTTGCTTCTACTTTTGCTCCCCTAATCTATCTAGATTGTACGTGGCAGATAAGGAATTTTCAGCAGTACTTAAAGGAAGGGACAGACTCTGTTTCTTTTTCTTTCTCTGCCTTTCTATTCCTTTCTATATTTTGTCTCCATCTGTTTGAATCCTTGTCTTGCATTTACAGTAATATTCCTCTTATGAAACATTTGCATATGTGGATTTATTTCCATAAATTTGTCCTAAAACTGTAAGACTTTCAGTTCACATTTTATATAAGCTGCAGTCAGCATTCATATGAATTTGCAATCACTCAATGGACATAATTTTAAAAAGACATACCTGGGAGTTGGGAAAAGAAGGAGGGAAACCAGATGGCAAAGCAGGAGCAGGGTAAGAGCCAGGAAGCTTAGCCAAGGTGCACCTGAGCCAGAGGGCAGCTCTCCTGCTTGTGAGTGGGAGGAGGGAGCTGGCGAGGTGAGAGAAACTGTTGGAGGTAGGGCTTGGTGTACTGCGACCTTCTGGTATGTTTACAGCCTGGAAGGATCATGGGGGCACTAAAGCTGTACAACCCAGAGCATGGATGGGAAATCTGAGAAATGCCAAGTCAGTTATAGGGTAAGATAAATAATTTATAAAAAAATTTCCTCAAAATGTTTTCATAGTTTCAGGTAACTATGGAAACTGTTAGTGGCCTACTCAATGCTAGTCTCCTTTTCATCCTTAATAAACAGAACCTTCTCTTCGATCAGGGTGGCAATGCACCAGCTGAAAACTGCAGTACTCAGCGTCCTCTGCAGTTAGGTTAGGGGTGGACATGTGACTAATTCTGGCCAATGGGTATAGGGGAAGTTGCTGAGTGGGGGCTTCATGGAAAGTACCTTCAAAAGGGGGCTAACTCAGTCTGCAAGCTCCTTTTGCCACACTGTAAATGTGGTAGGACCTTGAGGTTAGAATACATGTGCTGAGGATGGTGGAGAAAAAAATAGGAGGCCAAGACTGATGACGTCATGAAGCCGCGGGATCAGCCAGGGAATGCCGCCTTCTTCTTCTTCTTCTTTTTTTTTTTTAAAAAACGTGAGAGAACGGTTGAGTCTCTGTCAAAGATGAATATAATTTCTAATGGAGAGAGATTCTCCATCTCTTAGGCCATCTTAAGATGTGGGAAAGAGGGGGATTCCCTGGCAGTCCAGTGGTTGGGACTGCGTGCTCTCATTGCTGAGGGCCCAGTTCCATCCCTGGTCAGGAAACTAAAATCCTACAAGCCGTATGGTGTGGCCAAAAGAAAAAAAAAAAAAGACATGGGAAGGAGAAAGCTTCCACTCTGAGTCATAAAACCATAAAGACATTTAAACTTGAATTAGGGGACCAGACACTGAAAAAGTGTTAATCTTTTTCTTTCAGGTTAGAAATCTCTGTTTTTCTTTCAAATTATTAAAAAAAAAAACAAAACCCAGGGACTTCCCTGGTGGCCCAGTGGTCGGGACCGTGCTTCCAGTGCAGCGGGTCTGGGTTCAGTTCCTTGTCGGGGAACTAGATCCCACATGCCGCAACTAAGACCCGATGCAGCCAAATAAATAAATAAATAAACGAATATTTAAAAAATAAACCAAATAATTGTTATAAGAACAAATTCAAACAAAGCTAAAGTGTACAAAATGAAAAGTGAGAATATCTTTTAATTTCATCCTCTAGAGTAACCACTGTTAACTGGCTTCTGTATTTTTCAAAGAATCCTCCCCCCTCTTTTTATATAAAAACATAAAGTAATTAAAAAATTATTTTGACAAGCATGTTTTCTACAAGGCAAATAAATTCACAAACCTCTTGAAGGGAGATCCTGATATTGAAAAACGATTGTGACAATCAATCAATAAAATTAACTGTATAATGAGTATTATTACTGTTTTAAGATACGTAAAATGTCATTGATAATCTCATTTTCCTGAGTGATTATTTCAAACCCAAGTTCTTCAGTGTCAGCAGATAGCCTGATTTTTTTTTCCCCCTCTTTTGAAGGTACTTTCCATGTGCCTTGGTGGGAGGTTACTGTTCCCAGAAGGGCAGGATTCTGGATAGGCAATAATTTGGGTTCTCTATTTTTTTCTACTCTGTGAAATAAGACTGTATTGTATTTGACTTGTACCCTCCAAATCTAGCACAGGACCTAGTATATGATACTGTATGCTTCTGCCAGTAAGTGTTCTCATTCAGAAAAGGAGTGCTCTGAGGGGGACCAGAGAGAGGTAGAGGAGCAGGAAAAAGTTCCAGTTATTGTTCCGAGACAGGAGTGGTCATAGCCTGTTTGAAGAGACAGTGAGAAGGTAAGATTCATATGGGGGGTAATTCTTTCTGAAGTTCCTTTTTGTGGCCAACTATGTATATATAGATATATGTATACACACACAAACACATACATGAGAAACTACACATGTGCAGAGGGCTCTTTGCAGATCAGATTATCTCTTTTTTTTTTTTTTTTTTTATTTAATTTATTTTTGGCTGCGTTGGGTCTTCATTGGTGCGCGTGGGCTCTCTCTCGTTGCGGCGAGTGGGGTCCTCTCTTGTTGCAGTGCACGGGGCTCTAGGTGCGTAAGCTTCAGTAGCTGTGGCTTGCAGGCTTTAGAGTGCAGGCTCAGTAGTTGTGGCACACGGGCCTAGTTGCTCTACGGCATGTGGGATCTTCCCGGAGCAGGGCTCGAACCCGTGTCCCCTGCATTGGCAGGCGGATTCCCAACCACTGCACCACCAGGGAAGCCCAGATTATCTCTTTACCTTCAGTTTTCAATTATATCAGGTCATCTGGTAGTTGATTATTGGTCTATTTTTATGTTCCATGGAACAACTATACTTCTACTCTCCATCCCCTGCCTTCAGGGCACATTCTTAATTCTTACCTAGCTTTTTATTCAGCAATTGTTCAATAAATGCTGTACAACAGTAAGGTACCATCCATGCTTCTATGGTATACTTTGATTTTTAAAAACATAACACTAAGTTTTTATAACAGATCATATAGGTATGCTTCCATCTTGCAAGATCTAGGAGGTTAATTTCAAGCTGGATAGCAATTTTAGTTTTTCACTGAGTTCAATCCCTTTTGTATTTTTTTAAATAAATTTATTTCATTTATTTTTTTGCTGTGTTGGGTCTTCGTTGCTACACATGGGCTTTCTCTAGTTGCGGCGAGCGGGGGCTTCTCTTGGTTATGGTGCACAGGCTTCTCATTGCAGTGGTTTCTCTTGTTGCGGAGCATGGGCTCTTGGCATGAGGGCTTCAGTAGTTGTGGGGCGAGGACTCAGTAGTTGTGGCTTGCGGGCTTTAGAGCGCAGGCTCAGTAGTTGTGGTGCACGGGCTTAGTTGCTCCGCGGCATGTGGGATCTTCCCGGGCCAGGGCTCGAACCTGTGTTCCCCGCATTGGCAGGCGGATTCTTAACCACTGTGCCACCAGGGAAGCCCCTCAATCCCTTTTTAAACTGATGAACTTTTCATGTTTCTTGGTTTCTGTGGGTTCATGCTGAGCTAAAAGAAATTTCATGCCACCACTCATTCAACTATTTTACTTTTCCATTTTTACTTAATGTAGCAGAAAAAAGCACAGAAGTTTTCAATCATGAAAACCTGAAACACCAAAGGATATTTGATATTCATGATTTGAATTTCATGATTTTAGAGGAAATTCTTCCCTAATGAAAATGGTCCAGAATGGGCTCCTTGAAAATGTAGCAATGGAACCACTTCTGCATGTATTCAGGAAGCTGCTACATTCCATTTGTAGATTTATATTCAGCATTTTAATTTAGTATTTAAGAGATGGTTTAGGGGTATCATCATCTTTCTGTGTTTATCCTTTTTTTTTTTTTTTTAATTTTTATTGGAGCAGTTTATCTTTGCTGAAAAGAAAGTTGAGGACTTCCTGGTTGGGATGACCAAATATATAATGAAAGCAATTCTCTCCAGCAAATGGCTTCCAGAGGCCATCTCTTGAGAAGAATAAAAGCAAAAGCTGTCGGAGGGATTCTCTATCATAAATGCTTTCAAATAGGAGAAGAAACAGAGAAGACCATGACTCTAGCCTTGTGCTGGATTATTTGTTGTCAACTTGGAATCAGCTTCAAACCCCTTGTATGATCTCTCTTTCAGGGCAGAAACCTGAGTTTCCCTGAGTCCTCTTTCCGCTTCTGACCCAGAAGCTGGGTTAGAGTCCACCAATGACGGGAGATGGGAAGGTTGGGGAGGAGAGGCCATTACTCTCTTAGGAGGTGCTGAGGGGAGATAAAGACATGGCATTTGAAGCAACTTCTTAGGGAGCTTCTTATAAGACATTCAAGCCTATGCTATAAGCACAGGTTTTTTTTTTCAACATCTTTACTGGAGTATAATTGCTTTACAATGATTTGTTAGTTTCTGCTGTATAACAAAGTAAATCAGCTATACGTATACATATATCCCCATATCCCCTCCCTCTTGCGTCTCCCTTCCACCCTCCCTATCCCACCCCTCTAGGTGGTCACAAAGCACCGAGCTGATCTCCCTGTGCTATGCGGCTGCTTCCCACTAGCTATCTATTTTACGTTTGGTAGTGTATATATGTCCATGCCACTCTCTCGCTTCGTCCCAGCTTACCCTTCCCCCTCCCCATGTCCTCAAGTCCATTCTCTACGTCTGCATCTTTATTCCTGTCCTGCCCCTAGGTTCTTCATAAGCATTTTTTTTTTAGATTCCATATATATGTGTTAGCATACAGTATTTGTTTTTCTCTTTCTGACTTACTTCACTCTGTATGACAGACTCTAGATCCATCCACCTCACTACAAATAACTCACTTTTGTTTCTTTTTATGGCTGAGTAATATTCCATTGTATGTATGTCTCACATCTTCTTTATCCATTCATCTGTCGATGGACACTTAGGTTGCTTCCATGTAAGCACAGGTTTTTAGCAGTGAATTTCTGGAGTTTCACTTCCCCAGCTCTTCTAGCTACCTCTAATTCCTGTGTTAAACCCTCCATACTTGCAGTACGTAGAGTGGTTACTGTTTTCCAGATTTGACCCTGACTGATATGCTTTTCATGCTGGTTACCTCAGTTTTGTCTGAGTATCAGGCTTCCCCACTTCCCCAACATTTGTCCACAAGGGTGTTAGAATTCTCCAGGATGATGGCAGAATTTAGAAGAGATTCAAGAGCTAATACCTAAAGTTGCTCATGAAAATGGAAGAATGAATAGGAAACCAGGAGATGGCAGCTCGAGCAGGACCAGAGGGTGGTGTGGGGCTGTAGAGAAAATATTTTTATGTTTCCGTATGGTTAGGGCTTTCTGAGCAAAGAAACCTGGGATCGGGGTCACAGGACAAGTCTTGTATTTAAAGGGTGGTTAGATAGTAAGTAAGAGACCACCCTGAGAAGTTTACCTCCCAAGGTAAATGCTTATGTTTCAGAAGAGGAATGAAACCTAGTATCATGGAGACGTTGAAGAGATTGTTAATTTGTAGATGCTTGGCTTCTTCCTGGAGTCATTTATTTACATTCCAAAGGACCAGAACTCAGGAGTTGTTCCCTTCTCTTCCCAAGGGTCATTTGTTTGCATTGGGGAGAAAAGTTTTTTCTCTCTCACAGGGGTAGGGGGACAGCTGCCCTCATCCTAGATAAGCTCGCAGCTTCATGTTTTGGGTTCCTTGCCTATAGTATAGATCCTGGTATAGGTAGGCTGACCTCTGGTTCTCATCACATAGCCGCAAAGGAAAGAACTGAGCCAGAGGAGAACTGATGTGGTTATTGCTGTAAGTAATAATACCTCTGCTCTAGAAAACTCACGTATACTTTTAGGATAATGTGAATAAATATAGATACTGAGACCTAATCAGGTGCTAGAATCAGATGGTTTGAGCTTCAAGGGTGGTGGTGGAGTTTTGAAGTACAAATAAGAACAACTTGGAGCAAGTCCCCAGGGAGATTGCCCAGGCTGACCCCAGGGATTGTGGAGCATGACGGGGATGGGCAGCCTCTCCTTGAGGGCTGCGAGAGAATTTTGTGCAATCATCTCAGCTCCAGTGGAAGAAGTCTTACTGAATGAGAGGCTTCAGGCTTTAAATGGAGTTTATTCTCACATTTACGGGGAGGCAGCACGCATAGTGGTAATAATTAGGCAATTTGGATTAGAAATGCAACTCTACCCATTATTCATTGAGGCAGTGTTTACTGAGCATCAATTATGTGCAAGGCTGTTCTGCTGAGGAGAGGAATGATCTCTGCACTTGTGGAGTTTACAGTCTACTGCAAAAACCAGACCGCATATAAGCAAACAGGAGTAAGTATATACTTACAAACTATAATAAATGTGATGAAGGAAAAGAATAGGGTACTGTGAGAAAAAATAGGGATGCCCCACTTTAGCCCGAGTGGCCAGGGAAGGCTGCTCTGAGACGGTGGCAGTTAAGCTGAGTGCTGAAGCATGGGAAGGAGCTGAGAGCTTGAGAAGACGGAGTGTGAGCTTCCCAGGGAGGGTGCCTTCATTTACTAGCTGGTTATAAAGTGCAGCCCCTCAGAGGTGTGTTTGAGTGAGGTGTTTAACAATTGGGGGCATTTCTACACTGGTTTTTCATCTGTGTAAAGGAGATAATAACATCTACCTCCTAGTCAGGAAGTTCTGCTGTCCAAGCGAGACTGATCTAGAAATGACCACCTTCCCCCAACTTCATGATCCAGGTGAACTCTGTCTCTTGTCTGAAGGCAGGTGACCGACCATCGCATTTCAGGAGGGGAGTATATACTGTTAGGGGAGTTTGCTTGGAGGTGAGGGAAAGTGGATACAGATGAGTTCTGTTGCTATGCAAGATCCTGGTTTCTGATAATGCCTTCTTCCTTTAGAAGGAAACTTTGAGTGTAGAAATTTCAGCCTTAGTACAAATGTCAGTGAGAGAGAATTTTCGGAGGCTGGAGGCTCTTCTCTGGGTCCCTCATAGTGCATACGACTATCAGTTTCACTTACGCCTAAGGCTGCTTTGACTTGGGCTTCTGGGACCATCTCCTATGACATATCTGACTTCCAGGCAAGCAGGCAGGCGAGCATAACCTGGGAAGGCTTGGAATGGAAGAGGGGTAATTAGTGATGATAGCAGAGGGATGGAGTTACAGCGCCTTCCTCAGCTCTGTATTTATTTCTAGAACTCTTTCACTCAAGAGTTGCTGTGAATGCATTTCTTTCCCTCACAATAAAGCAGATGTGGAGTGGGATTGAGGGTTATAGCAATTGATTTTAAGAGTCTAGGCAAGGCTGGAATCAGAGGGAATTCCTGCTGTGATGTATACATTGATGAATCAGGAAGCAACTTGGCGTTTGTAATGACTTCTTAACTCTAATACTACAGATGGTACCTTATTGGAGTTACAGGTCCCTGGGAAGTGTATTTGTTTCCTGTTTTTTTCTTTTTTTTTTTTTGTGGTACGCAGGCCTCTCACTGTTGTGGCCTCTCCCGTTGCGGCGCACAGCCTCCGGAAGCACAGGCTCAGTGGCCATGGCTCACGGGCCCAGCCGCTTTGCGGCATGTGGGATCTTCCTGGACCAGGGCACGAACCCGTGTCCCCTGCATCGGCAGGTGGACTCTCAACCGCTGCGCCACCAGGGAAGCCCTTGTTTCCTGTTTTGCTCAGATAAATAATGTCCCTAATGATCATGATACAATCCATAAATCTAACTTTGAAAGGATTAGATACTGGCTCTTATAATTTCATTGCTGATGGTTTTGATGAAGAAGGAGCTCTCAGTAGGGGGAATGGGAAGCAATACTAACTCCCCTGGCCAGAATCATTCATTTACTGAATGCTTATGAAAAGATTTCCTGGATACACCTCACATTCTCTTTGGCAGTTTTCCCTGTTGCTTCTTCCCTTTATCTTCTCTGAGTTCTTGGAGATTCAAATACATCACCTCTAAAATTGTGATTTGCTTCCCAGAATCTTTAAAGCTTTAAAAATTTCCACTTCTTCTGAGAAGGAAGTAGACCTGTCCCCCTTCTTTGTTCATTCTAGCTTGGTGTCTGCCCTTGTTGAGAGAAATCAGAGAAGACCAGATTGGAAGTTTCACTCTGTGAGTTAGAGCCTTCCACCAGTCACAACTCAGTCTTAATATTTTAAGCATGTCGGTAAATACTTACTTCCATTTCCTTCCCAGATATGAATAATGGTTCCTTCCTCTGTGCTCCCATCAAACTTAGTCCATCATTCATTCAGTAAACATTTACTAAGATTTAGCTGTATGCCACCAGTGTGATAGTCATTTGGTATACCATGGTGAACAAAACACAGTCTCTCCCTCTCCCTCCTTCTCCTCTTTCCTTGCTTCCCTTCCCTTCCCTTCCAATCACAGAGCCCAGTGGGACTGCTGGTGCAGGCTCATCCCTGTGTGATGTGGGACTCCTCTACTGGCCAGCTTTGCCTTGAGGACACTCCATCAGCATGGCTCAAACTTTTAGACTTGTCTGCAGTCTGAAACTCTTCCCAACTCATCCTCTTTCCTATCCTTTCATAGGTGCCAGCCCTGCATCGAAGTCTGACGTCTCTCCCTGAGTTCTCCTGCTTCCCCACCTTTACCCTTCACAGGCGTTTCCCCCAGTAAGGCTCTTGCATGTCTACTCCCATCTCAGGTCTGCTTCCCTGAGATCAACACATTTCATGCTGAAGAGTGGAAATGAAGGTGGAGAGGGCTAAGAGTGCCAGAAGAAGAGGGTGAAGGGTTTTATCTGCTAGGTAAAGCCTTTCGATGTTGCTCTCAGGTCAGTGGAAACCTATGGACAGATTTTAAACAGATGAGTGACAAGCTGTAGAACAGTTATTCGTGGGACTTCGCTGGGGGTCCAGTGGTTAAGACTCCAGGCTTCCACTTTAGGGAATGTGGTTTTGATCCCTGGTTAGGGCACTAAGACCCCACGTGCCATGTGGCACAGCTGAAGAAAGAAAAATTCTTCTTTTTTTGTTTTTCAAGTTTCGGATTATTCATCAGTGTAATCCCCAACACAATACACCAACATGATTTCATGCCTTTGGAGGGGAAATATTTCCTGGTTACATGGAAAATTGGGCTGATGGCTTCTGGAAGACCTTCATTCTAAGCAGCTTTATAGTGAAACATTTCATTTAGAAGTCTGGACCCTCTTCTTTAGTTTGCTGCCATCTATGTTCACTTGCACTGATCACTGGGACCTAGTTTTTTCCAGAGTTCTGGGTTATTCTTTCTGTCCCAACTGACATCTGCGTTGAACAATGGCAGGTGCAAGGCTGCTACAGTGCTGCTACGGTAGCTGCTGCTCCAGTAAATACGAAGAGGGGGATCAAGCTAGGACGCTTCTTGGCCTGAGTGATGATCTGGTGGAGCATGGTTGCCACAGAGGCCTTGAGTCCAGATAGAGAAAAACAAATCTGCAAGGCCTGGGACTAAGCAGTCTCCCCACCTAGGAGGAGCGGATGTCCCTAGAAAAATTATTCTTGTTGCAGGGTGAGAATGAACTGGAAGGGCGCAGGATGGGAGGCATGTGCATACTGTAGTCACCCCGACAAGCAGTGATGATGACCTAGATGGTAGTTCATTATATGAACTGTCTGTCCTGGGAGATTCTGAACAACCTGATGGCCAGGACTCAGTCTTACTGGCCTTGCTGCCCTAGCACAGTGGTAGCTAGTCAACACCTGTTTGCTGAGAATATCTAATTGTTTTTCTCTATATACAAATATATTTTAACATTTTTTATCTGTTTATGCATGTATGTTAGCCTAAAATCAATTGCTTTTCTTATACTGAGCTGTCAGCCTAAGCTGTGAGGCATCTTAGTAAATTATCTGTGATCGCTGTTCTTTGTAATTCTGATTAACTCTATCATAGGATCTACACTGTTTTGGTACCAGCTCTGAGAGAAAAAAATGTTAGCTATAATTTTGCATCTGAAAAGTCAATTTCAGTTTTGCTCTGTCAGGTATTTCCATAAGCAGTTTATTTGTATATTCAGCCATTCATTTTGGTTTTAATGACAATTAGATGCTAAAATGGCAAGGAGAAGGATTTGGTAAGAAAATTTGTTAAAATGGCATTTATTCTAGTAATAGATACCTTTGAATACTTACACGAACACAGTGACAGGTTGTTTTTTTTTTGTATATCATATATCACCTACCATATTCTATCTATCTATGTACCTATCCCTTAAAAATATGTAGGAGCCGTCTAGATACGAAGGAAGCTGTGATTAATGTGATTATCGATATGTATGTTCCTATTACCATTTTCTTAATTGTTTTGGGTTTGTTTTTGTAGGTCTTTTTTCTTCCTTTCCTCTTTTGTTCCCTTCTCTTATGGTTTGATGACCATCTTTAGTGTCGTGCTTGGGTTGATTTTTTGTGTGTGTATCTGTTGTAGTTTTTTGGTTTGCATTGGAAGCTGTGATTAACATTTACATTCATTTAAAAGTCTGGAAAATCTTATTGTGGGTAGCTAATGGAAACTTTTCCCAGTGATTAAGGATGCATGTACTACACTTACCATTTTCCTCCTTTATTTTGGTCTTGATTACTTTCTCTCAAAATTACACCCCCCTCCATACCATGAACCACTTATTGCTGTTCAGAAGTAAGTCTGGAATAGCTCTCATTGTCTAGTCTATATTTGTTGGTCAGATTGAAGTCCAGGAGCTTGTTTCCATTGCTTATTCTATCTCCAGAGGGATTGAGTTGTCATTGGGCAGGTCTAGAATTTATTAGAATCTCTGCTTTTTATCATATTTTGACTTCAGGCAGAAGGTAGGCTTATTATCGTCTTGTTTTGCTTACTATGGCATCATGTGCTTTAATTTTGTTTCTCTAGCTTGACCTTTAGGTGTGTAGGGAACACACCTATGCTCTTCTGTATCCCAGCAGTACCCTAGACAATGCTGAATGAAACAGAGATTCTTATTTCTCTTTGTAGTTAGTATTGCTTCCACTTTGGAATTATTAGTGTTTTCATAGAATCATAAAATATTAGAGATGAAAGAGATCTTTGAGCTCCTTTTAGTCCATTTCCCATTTATAGATGGTGAAACTGAGGCTCAGCGAGGTCTCATGGCTTGCCTACAAGGTCATGGTTGTATTAGTGCAGTGTTTTCATCTGGACAGGGCTAACTGCTGAAAAAGCCACTCTTATAATCCTCAATGGCTTATAAGAAACAATAAAGGCTTATTGGTTATTCACATGATAGTCTACGTGGGTCCTTGGGAATGGGGTTCACGTGTTCCATGCAGTCATTTAGAGACTCAGCATTTCTACTATCTTATAGGGTCTCAGAAACTGGATCCTTTGCATCTAGCTAGTAGGTAAGGAAAGAGAGAGACAGCATGGAAAAGGCTCACTTGCTCTCAAGTGCCTTAGACCCAAAGTGAAAAATCACCTCCACGCATATGCTATTGGGGAGAATTAGCCATGTGGCCCCATCTAGATGCAAAGTAGGCTGGGAAGTATAGCTTAGCTGTGTATCCAGGAAGAGAAGACAGGTTTGGTGAACATCTAGCCAGTCTCAGCCGTATTTAGTCTGTCCATAAGCAGCGATTTTCAAAGTGTCAGCCTAGCAGCCGCCGCCGTCACCCGAAGACTTGTTAGAAGTGCAAATTCTCAGGTCCCCCCATACCTACAGAATCAGAAACTCTGGGTGATTCTTGTGATTTATGCATGCTACAGTTTGAGAACTAGACATAGTTCAGTTGTTAACCCTGGCTGCATATTAGAATCACCCAAATAAACCTAAAACAGAATAAAACAACATTTCTTGGACCCCACCCTGATCAATTAAGTCAGAATTTGTAGAAGGGGGACCCAGGCAATGGTATTTTAGGCTAAAGGCTACCCAGTTATTCTAAGTGTGGCCAGGGTCAGGAACTATTATCCTGGATGATAATATATGTGTGTGTGTGTGTGTGTGTGTGTGTGTGTGTGTGTTTTATTGTATAGTGTAGCATGCAGCTTACTACCTGTGTGACTTTGGATAAGTCAGTTCACTTCCCTGAACTTCTGTTTTTCTCATCAGTAAAACCGGGCATAATCGTAGAATCTACTGAACTGTGAAGATTACGAGAAATTGTTTTCATAAAATGTTTGTATAACAGCTGGCACCCAGTGAGTGCTCATGCATAAAAAATAAAATTTTTATCACATTTTGATTGCTCTGTTGAGAGAACTCCAGAGAGAAAATAGAGTTGCTAAATCAGAAGTCAGGAGAGAATTCATCACATCTTCCTACATTTTCAGGTTATTTTTTTTTTTTCTCTTTCTTATCTTCCTCCTACACTGAAAATTGGAGATTTGGATTTGTAACTAACTCACCATTTGGGATTGTTTATATTATTCTTTGCTTTCATTGGCTACATTCCCATTGCTCCCTGTTAGACCTGTTTCAAGCCCTGAATTTGGGCAGGATATTGATCTAGTATGTTAAGTGAAAACAAGGGAGTGAGATCTTTCACCATGATAGATGCTTGGAGACCAACCACACAGTGCCTGATTGGCAGCTGGACAGGAGGGAGGCCTGGTCATTGTGAGTGACACCTCTGTAGTGCCTGAAAAAATGTAGAGACACTTGTGTCTCTGTATGTGGTGTGCTGCTGGGAAAGAAAAAAAAAAAATTATATGTCACGTGGTTTCTTTTACATGCAGTTTTCTGGTACGGTGAAATTGTAGTAGAGCCTGGATCACCTAGAAAAGTGCTCAGGACGTTCATCCATCTACTCTGGGCTTCTAGTGGGACAGCTTACTCCTGTAGAATTTTCAAGCAAAATAGCTCATTGACAGGGCAAAATAGCCAACTCATTTGTCCTTATCTTAATGAAATTAAAATTAGATTCTATCTTTACTTAGAATTAAATGATTTTTCTGGTGTATGTCTGCAAGCTTAGCTAAAATATTAGATAAAGGCTTATATTTGTTAGTGAAACTCTTATTGGTTACTCCAATAAGGCCCTCCACCAGCACGTGAGGGCCAGCTCCGAGGGAGCTTTTTTTATGGCTCGGCAGCAGGCGCATAAGAGCCAGCCCTGAGCCGGCTTCTTGTATTGTCGTTGGAAGGCGCCAGCGTGTGGGGAGAGAGAGGCTGCAACAGCGGCTCCTCCCCCTGCGTGTGACTCAGCATTAGCGCTTGCTTCCAGGGCAGTCCCGTCTTCCTCCATAAGCATTTCCTGCTGCAGATTTCCTCCCTCCTGTCCCCTCAGTCCGTCTCCCCACAGCCAACAGCAGTTCTCACTCTGGGCCTGTTCTCCAATCCCCATGCACCAGCTCCCAGCCCCCTTGCACACCTGTGAACACATGTCCCAGTCCAGGGCACATAAGGCCGAGGTACGGACCGGACCATCTGTGCATTTCTCATTCTGTCCCGTCTGCCACAGATCGGTCACTTCACCCTCTTCTGACAGCCTCAAATGCTTCCCTCCTGTCCCAATCGATTTCCCTGCGGAGAGGGGGTTTCCCCGAATTCGGGAACCTCTCCTCTGCTTTAGCTCCCCCAACCTGGGGTGCAGGTCCCATCCTGCTTCTTCTCCTCCTGTCCTACCCAGTTATGCAGGGATCTTTTTTTTTTTTTTTTGCAGGGATCTTTATAGTCTTTTCTGGTGTCCAAGGTCTTCTGCTAGTTTTCAGCTGGTGTTCTGTGAGAATTGTTGCATCTATAGATGTATTCCTGACGCATTCGTGGAGAGAGATGAACTCCATTTCCACCTACTCCTCTGCCACCTTAAATCCCCAATCCCCTCATCTTATCTGAAGCTGGCCCACTAATTTGATGCTCAACAGAAAACAGCCACATTAATTGTATATCCATCTTATTTCCACAGCTAGATGGAAATTCTCTTAAGGGAAGAGACTGCAGCTTATATTTCTTTGTGTGATGTAGGCTCTGAATAAGTATTTGTTGGTTGATTAGCTAGAAATAAGGCAGACTATATCACATTTTTTTTAGGATTCTAGTCTCATTCACATTAGACCCCCGAGTCAGTTTGTAATCTTAGCTAAATTTCTAAAGCTGAAAGATAGAAACTAATCGGACTTCATCTGACATGGGCACTTATTGGAAGGGTGGGTGTCTCATGCATATATATTTCAGATGGTAATACAAAGCCAGGTGCTCCGTTTGCAAGGAGATTTGTCTATTTGATTGTGCTTGGCTGAATCAGCTACACACCTGTTATGAACTCAGGTTGCCTATCTCTGGGGATACGGATAGCTTCATTCAGTCAAGGTCAGGTACCAAAACAGACCCACAGTTGCTGGCAGAATAGCTACATCAGTGCTTGTGGAGCTGAATCCTTATAAGTTGCCGTGAAGCTATGGTAGCATGCGATTGGCCCTTTTAAGCACTGCCCTTTACTGATTGGCTGTTACCGCCTTTGCCATACATGTGAGTAGTCACTAAGTTTTCCTCAGCCAATCAATGCAATGGATTCCCAGGACTGTTCTGCTGTCAGTCAGCTGGGGGAGTGTGTAGTCTTGATCCATTATGGCAACAGCAGGGTGTGTGTGTGTGTGTGTGTGTGTGTGTGTGTGTGTGTGTGTGTATACATTTGTGAGTGGCAAGTGTTAAGCATAACAAGGCTCTCTGACCAATACAGCCCATTCTAATTTCTTTTAGAGTCTGGCCACGTGTATCTGTTCATAGGAAATGAGATTCCGTGTGTGGGGCAGCTGGAATTTTATCATTTAAGGGAGACACAATAAATGATTTTTTTAAACATCTTTATTGGAGTATAATTGCTTTACAACAGTGTGTTAGTTTCTGTTTTATAACAAAGTGAATCAGCTGTACATATACATATATCCCCATATCTTCTCCCTCTTGCATCTCCCTCCCACCCTCCATATCCCACCCCTCTAGGTGGTCACAAAGCACCGAGCTGATATCCTGTGCTATGCAGCTGCTTCCCACTAGCTGTCTATTTTACGTTTGGTAGTGTATATATGTACATGCCACTCTCTCACTTCGCCCCAGCTTACCCTTCCCCCTCCCCATGTCCTCAAGTCCATTCTCTACATCTGCATCTTTATTCCTGTCTTGCCCCTAGGTTCTTCATGACCATTTTTTTTTTAGATTCCATATATATGTGTTAGCATACGGTATTTGTTTTTCTCTTTCTGACTTACTTCACTCTGTATGACAGGTTCTAGGTCCATCCACCTCACTACAAATAACTCAATTTCGTTTCTTTTTATGGCTGAGTAATATTCCATTGTATATATGAGCCACATCTTCTTTATCCATTCATCTGTCGATGGACACTTAGGTTGCTTCCATGTCCTGGCTATTGTAAATAGAGCTGCAATGAATATTGTGGTACATGACTCTTTTTCAATTATGGTTTTCTCAGGGTATATGCCCAGTAGTGGGGTTGCTGGGTCCTAAGGCAGTTCTATTTTTAGCTTTTTAAGGAACCTCCATACTGGTCTCCATAGTGGCTGTATCAATTTACATTCCCACCAACAGTGCAAGAGGGTTCCCTTTTCTCCACAGCCTCTCCAGCATTTATTGTTTCTAGAATTTTTGATGATGGCCATTCTGACCGGTGTGAGGTGATACCTCACTGTAGTTTTGATTTGCATTTCTCTAATGATTAGTGATGTTGAGCATTCTTTCATGTGTTTGTTGGCAATCTGTGTATCTTCTTTGGAGAAATAAATGATTTTAAACATCAGTTTAGAGAGAACATCTAAAGTCTCCTCCAACATACTCTGCTCTGCTCTTCACCAGCCATTCCTGATCTAAAAAGAATGAAGAGTTAGTAAAGTTTCTCTAAATAGAACATGTAAAATGATTAGCTGTGGCTCTTGATGTGTACATGATGGAAGGGAGTAGACGATAAAGAGCATTTGGAGTGAGAAATCCTCCCTTGAAATTCAGATTAATGATTGGTTTTATATTTAGACAGTGTCTGTCTTCCAGGAGCTTACCACAGTGCTGACTTTATAAACTTAATAAATAATTATTTATTTATGTGGTGTGATTTAGGAGGCACCGAGGATTCTCTGCCTCCATATAGTTTCTTTACCTAAATGATACAGGTTCTGAAATTCCACCATTAGAAAGATTCGTTCTTTTAGGT
Organism: Phocoena phocoena; assembly: GCF_963924675.1. Classification (NCBI taxonomy): domain Eukaryota; kingdom Metazoa; phylum Chordata; class Mammalia; order Artiodactyla; family Phocoenidae; genus Phocoena; species Phocoena phocoena. The sequence continues at coordinate 67,744,532 of NC_089234.1, read as the reverse complement.
TAAGTATTACCTCCTTAACTGGTTCTCTTTTTTGGAAGTAGATAATTCAGCATGTCACTTATACTTTGGTGTAAATTCTTTTATTTGGTATTTCTACCCCCTTTATAATGAGGTGTGTGTGTGTTTATGTGTCTGTCTGTCTGTGGTAGTTACAGGCTTACAGCTGTAGATCACTGTATGTATAACTAGAGAGAAGGCTGGTGGTGGGCTAGGTAGAAATCATCTGTGAGACATACTTCAAAATTTTGCACAGGGCCTCATTTTAGCTAAGACTCTTTTGGGGGGGTACAGCCTTAGAATTCTTCGTATAAAATAGAGAATTGCTTTCTCACAGTGATCACATTTATTTTGATTGGCCTAGCTGTTGTCATGTGCCCACCTCTGGGGCCAATCACTGTGGCCATAATTTAAAGACTTGTGATTGGTCAGTTTAGGCCACATGCCTCAGACACCCTGAAAGCAGGAGTAGGTGCTGCACCGTGATTGGCAGCCTCACCTGAGCCACATGGAATGAGAGAAGAGAGTTCCCCAAAGGCCGGTAACGTTGCTATATTTGCTGGAAAAGGGAGGATAGGAAGTCCTGGGAGGAAACAAATGGCACTAACCGCTGGACTTTTCTAAATCAAAAGCATCTCCACTTAGAGAGTTTTATGGTATAAAATAATTCATTCTAATGTGAAGGGCATAGTCAGTGTGTGGCAGTTACATGTGCACCCACGGGGAGAGGATGGTTCTGAAACTCTGCCTCTTTGATTTAAACCAAAGAAATCAACACCAAATAGATGCATTTGAACACGTGATGCTATCATGTAAACATGGATCATTTGTAAATATGCAAGTGATGATACCAGGATGTTTGATAATTCTGCATCAAAGGATTATCTTCTAGACTATACCTTCTCAATAAAGGTGCTCTTGCCTCCAAGGGGGTGAAGATTGGTTTGGGGAGGCAAAAACTTTACCTATTATGGTGTTCTGTGGCCTTCCAAAGGGCTGCAGTATATAAACAGATACGTAATATCATGGGGGAGGCCATTAGGAAAAAAAATCTAAAAAATCTCCTTTTGGGAACAATAGTAGTAAAACAAAGGTTGAGAGACACTGTTCTAGATGCAAGAAAGTTGATCTGTCTTAGGAAGATATGAACCAGAATGAAACAGATGTTATGAAACTTGTGATCAGAGATGCATCATGATTTGTGAAAACAGAATCTGAGTTGGAATCCAGCTTACTTTCTGGTGGAAATGGACAAGTAACTTAACCCCTTGGCATCTCAGTTTCTCAGTAGTGACCTTTTTTTTTTTTTTTTTTTAAGAAAGAACAGTGATTTTTCTTTATTTTCTTTTATTATTTTTTATTTTTTATTTTTTTTGTGGTACGAGCCACGCAGGCTCAGCGGCCATGGCTCACAGGCCTAGCCGCATGTGGGATCTTCCCAGACCAGGGCACAAACCCGTGTCCCCTGCATCGGCAGGCGGACTCTCAACCACTGCGCCACCAGGGAAGCCCAGTAGTGACCTTTTGCAGTCAATTCCTCCTTCAAGCCCTGGCCCCAGGCAACCGTCGATCTGCTTTCTGTCATGACGGTTTCCTAGAATTTCATATATATAGAATCATATAGTACATAGTCTTTTGTTCTGATGTCTTTTGCTCATCATGTTTTTGAAATTCATCTATTTTGTTGCCTGTATTAGTATTTCATTCCCTTTTATTGGTAAGTTGTATTCAACTTATTAATTTTAGAAAAATTTTATTTATTTTACTTGTTTATTTTTGGTTGCGTTGGGTCTTCATTGCTGCGTTCGAGTTTTCTCTAGTTGCAGCGAGAGGGGGATATTCTTCGTTGCGGTGCGCAGGCTTCTTATTGCGGTGGCTTCTCTTGTTGCGGAGCATGGGCTCTAGGTGCACGGGCTTCAGTAGTTGTGGTGCGTGGGCTCTGGAGCACAGGCTCAGTAGTTGTGGCACACGGGCTTAGCTGCTCCGCAGCATGTGGGATCTTCCCGGACCAGGGCTCAAACCGGTGTCCCCTGCATTGGCACGTGAATTCTTAACCACTGCACCACCAGAGAAGCCCCTCCACTTATTAATCGATGGGCATTTGGGTTATTTCCACTTTGGGGCCACAGAGCATTATGAATAATGCTGCAATGAAGCTTTGTGTATAAGTTGTCGTGAGGACATATCTTTCCAAACATCTTTTCATAGTTCTTGATTTTTGCTGCCATTAGCAAAATCCAGATGCCATTGGATATCAGATATGCTACTTGGTTAATACATAAACTACATCATGGAAAACAAACCAAAAACAAACCAAAGATAGAAAGAGGCAAGAAAAAAGTACAAATGGATGAATTTGATAGATTCTTTTTGAAATACTGCAGATTTTACAAGTATTTATTGCTAGAAATAGCATGTTTCAAAAAATATCTGAAATATAGAAAAGTATGTAAAATAGGAAAGGGGCATTCAAAAATGTCCAAAATAATCATACCGGTAAAAGCTATGCTGCAAAACTAAGGTATAATGAATGTAAAATAGAAAATTAGGTTCAAAGTATCTTTGGACAAATTGCTTATAAAAATCTTAATTTATAATCTCTAATTCAGAATTTTAGGCAAAAAAATTTCATTAGGAAGTTGGTCATTAGGCAAATACGTTTCAAGTTAACACGTCTTAGGCAAATTCTCTTCAGGCAAACTTCAGTGTTAATGGAAAGGGATTTGTTATTAATTGGACATAGATGACAAAAGTAGAGGTTAAATCTGGACTGGTTCTCAGATTTCTCTTGTTGGCTACCAGGCAGTAGAGGTGTCATTCGTGGAGATGGAAATCCAGGAATGGAAGGAGGATTTGTGGTGGGGATGGAAGGCAGATGATGAGTTGAGGTTTATTTGTGTTGAGTTTGAGTTGCTTGGGAGAGGCGTCTGGTAGGCAGTTAGATTGATGGTGTTCAGGGCAGATCTGGCTTGGAGATACATACAAAGCCATTAGCACACAGGTGCTCAGACATAAGTGGACACATGGGGAAAATTGTTGGAGCTGAAGGATCTCTGTAGAGGAGAGTAAGGCTTTGCCTCTGATCTTGCCTTCAGGAATCTTCTCTAGACTCTCCAATGCAGCAGATGTGTCCACAGGGCCCTGTGGTTCAGGTACACATGGCTTTGGCTCACAAGGACGGGGTGGGGTGATGCCCTTTTCATGGATCCATGTCTGAATTCAACCTCTAACTAGCGGTGGGTGTGTATTGGAGGCTATAAAGAAAAACGGAAAGGCCTGATTCTCTGTAAACCACACTGGGGCGTAAGTGTCACTGCTTTGGGGCTTTTCCTACAGAGCGTAACATTAAAAGGGAGCAGGATAGTGTGGCAGAGGCCTTTGGTGCCTATGTCATCTCCCTCCTGCCTACCCCTGGTTTCAGTTGTAGCTGTGGTGGACCCTTCTGGGGAACCCAGACTCACTTTGTCATTTTTCTGATGTCTGCCTTGGGGCCTTCTCTGATTCTGTAGAAGCCCTCTTGGCCTGCATGCAATTGCAGCCTAGGAATGCAGGAGAGTCAATGGTCCCCTCACTCAGTGGGCCTTGGGAGCAGCCATCTGTCCTTCAAGTGGACAGCATTGGAGGCATCCTCTCTGCTTCTCAGGGGCCCTGGTTGAACCAGTCCCTGCTGCTCACATTGGTGACCTGAAGAGCTCATCCTTGAACGTTCTTTTCTTCCTCTTCTGTCTCATCCTCTCATTCTTTAACTCTATATTCCTAGAGCACGTCCCAAATAAATCACCTGCACCCAAATCCTTGCCTCAGGCTCTGCTTCTGGGGGAACCTCCCCGAAGATGGCCTGCTATGCCCACTGTTGAACAGAACATTGTCAGCTTTGCTGCCTCCCACCAGCCTTGACTGAAGGAAGAAAATGTGGTGCCCAATGGATGTAGCAACACCCAGCCAAGGGGGGGGGGGGGTGTCAGGAGGTGAAGGTGAAGGTGGAAACTGAGGTTGACACCTGCAGGACGGTGGGCTGGATGTGTCTGTGAGCACATGTGAGTCACCCCTGGGGAACTCCAACAGTACTTGGTAACACCTTTGCTGGAGGCTGCAAATATGCATTCTCAGGAATGGGTAAGAACCAGTGGGACACTGGTTATGGGAAGACGTGGCGTCAGAATGTGTGTGGTTGTAGGGTCAGTGACCAATGACGATGAGTAAAATTTCCTGGGAATAGTGCAGCGGTTCTTAACTTTTGGTGCACACCAGAGTCACATGAGCAACTTAAAAAAACACAGATGTCCCCAAAGGAGAATCCCTAGGGGTCTGGCTGTGTGTATTTTGAAAATTCCCCTGCTAATACTATGCCCAGTAAAGTTGGAGGACCTCTGTTCAAAAGTGAGACAAAAAAAGACCAAGGACAGAAGTTGGAGCAGGCGTTAACACTTAAGACGCAGGCAGAGAAAGATGAGCCTGCGAATTAAGGTAAGAGGGAGCAGTCAGAAAGGTAGGAGAGAAAGACTCGAGCAGGCGGATAGGTCCATTAAGGGAAGGTTGAAAAAGGACAAGGGGTGGTAACGTTGGTAGGATCCCTTTCAGGGAAACAGTGGGGATGGATGTCAGATCACAGTGGATGAAGGCGTGGATGGAAGGGGAAGAAGTACAGAGTGTACTTTATCACTTTCAAATGGCTCACCAATCAAACCCTGCCGCCCACCAAATCATAACCACCCCGTAGTATAGCATCTGTGAGGGTGAGTGTATAGCCCTGGCGGCTAGTACTGTCTTTCAGCACCTGGGAGTCTGTGGTTGTACCATCCCTAGAAAAGGATCTGTGAGAATCTCTAATAGAGAAAAATCTCCAAGAAACTAAGAGGAAAAAAACTTGAAAAGAATCAAGCATTTCAAAACAGTGGATGGCTCTTGGATGGCTCACAGGCTGTCAATCCCTGGCATCATGCCCCATGGGAGGCTGTGGTGTCCTGGAGGGAAAAACTCCTTTCAGAACATCTCTTGGGTCACACTTGTATTGCACTGTGTCACTGTGTCCTCTAGATGGCGATAAATCTCCATCTCTGCAACCTCCTCCTCCTGGCTTTATAGGTCCCTAGGAAATTGCTTTCTGGTAGAGAAAAATGAGAGACATTTCTTCAGAATTGACTGGAAGCTGCTGAGAAAGCTCTTCCTTGCCCCTTAGTTCTTAAACGGGCTTTGCAATACTGGCAAGAGTCCAGTGTTTGGAATATTGAAATCTAAGCGAGGAAGGAGCTGCTGCATCTATGAATAGCTTGGCCCCGGGATTTGTTTTTAGGGAGAGTGGGCTATAAAGAGCTCCCAGAGCATCTTCCTTGCTCCTTGGGAACTGTCTCTCCCCTTGTGCCCAGCGTCTAAGAATTCTTACCCTTCTTAACAGGATCATGGCATTCATTCCACCACAAGGTAGCCACCACTAACATGAGCCAACATGTTTTTGGTTTCTGCACTTATCTGCCATATGCCACCAATGGCCAAGTGTTTAAAAAATCTCATTCAACCCCCCCCAGGTAGGTTCTATTATTCTGTTATTTAAATAGGTGAACTACTTGGCCAGAATCTGTCAGGGATTAGTGTTATGGCTGGGATTTGATTCCAGAGCTTGAATTCTTTTTATTTTTAATTAATTTTTATTGGAGTATAGTTGATTTATGACGTTGCCTTAGTTTCTGCTGTACAGCGAGGTGATTCAGTTATACATATACATATATCTACTCTTTTTTAGGCCATATAGGCCATTACAGAGTCCTGAGTAGAGTTCCTTGTGCTATACAGTAGGTCCTTATTAGTTATCTGTTTTATATATAGCAGTGTGTATATGTCAATCCGAATCTCCCAATTTATCCCTCCCCCTCTTTCCCCCTGGGTAACCATAAGTTTGTTTTGAACATTTGTGACTCTATTTCTGTTTGGGAAAATAAGTTCATTTGTACCATTTTTTAAGATTCCACATATAAGTGATATCATGTGATATTTGTCTTTCTCTGTCTGACTTACTTCACTCAGTATGACAGTCTCTGGGTCCATCCATGTCGCTGCAAATGGCATTATTTCACACTTTTTTATGGCTGAGTAATATTCCACTGTATATATGTACCACACCTTCTTTATCCATTCATCCGTCAGTGGACATTTAGGTTGCTTCCATGTCCTGGCTATTGAAGATGGCCCTGCAATGAGGTGCAGAGCTTAAATTCTTAATCAGTGTATTGCCTCAAGGACAATGTCTAAAAGCACCCTCAAATCTCCGGGAAAGGAGCCCTAAGATGGGTCAGGGATCAGTGTCTCTGGGGAGCATTGCTCAGGATATGGGGCTCAGGCTGTCTGAAGGGAGCATGAGGGCACCCTGGAGAGGGTCAGAGTTCTGAAGGGAGTCAAGGTGTGTGCGGGAGCCTAGGACAAGATGACTCTCCTTCCCACTGCTGCCAGGGACCAGCTCCACCTATGACTTGGGACTGGGTTTAACGGTGGGTGTATGACACCACCAAATGCATTCGGACTTTTTCGTTTGATAGTCAGTGACTTCCTTGGAAAGCAGTCAGCCCAATGGGCTCTTCAAAGCAGTAAGCACATACAGATCTGCTCTAGAAACGGAATTGGCAGTCGCTGGCCTATTATGTCTTTGGATGGGGACAGCTTTGGTTTCCAGCTGAGTGTCAGAGAAAGGTCATACGTGACACATGAACCAGGAGAGCTTGGGGTCAGGCTTGGTGCAGATGTCTCTACTGTGAACTTCTTACAGGGGAGTCACCAGGGTGAATGCTCAGGTTTTCCTTTGGAGAACACAGATAGCAAAATTGAGGTCATGTTCTCTGTCCTTTCCCCAGTTTGCCTTTAGAATGATTAAGAATGTTGAAACAGGGCTTTCCTGGTGACGCAGTGGTTGAGAGTCCGCCTGCCGATGCAGGGGACACAGGTTCATGCCCCAGTCCGGGAAGATCCCACATGCCGCGGAGCGGCTGGGCCCGTGAGCCATGGCCGCTGGGCCTGCGCGTCTGGAGCCTGTGCTCCGCAACGGGAGAGGCCACAACAGTACCGCAAAAAAAAAAAAAGAAAAAAAAAATGTTGAAACATTGTCATTTATTTGTTATGTGCTTACTATGTGTTTGGCTGTGTAGTGAGCCATTTATGTGCACTCTCTTATAGTTCTCACACAACATTGTGAGATAAGTATTATTATTTCTCTTCTGCAGCTGAAGAAACTGAGACTCAGGCAGGCAGTGGTGGGCAGGGGCAGAAAGAAAAAAAACTGAGACTCAGAGAGGTTAAGTAACTTCCCCATGATCACACAGAAAGTAAGTGGCAGGGGCCTGATCTGTATTACTCCATTCGGGGCGTTGCTCTTAACCACTCTCTTAGGCAGACTCCTCCTTAGTCAGTTCATTAGGTGGGACCACCAGAGCAATGAGCCTCAGAGAGACGGCACCTGAAGGCAGAAGCAGAGACGCGGGGATGGGTGCGTGATCTGAGCTGGAACTCCGAGGTCACAGGCTCCTCTGTGTCTCTCCAGAGCAGACAAGATTCAAGCTGCAAGGAAGTAAGTGAAATGTAAAGGGAGCTTTTGAAAACCCTAAAACCGCCAGGCCTAAAGGAATGACGGCATTTCTGCTCACTGACTGTGACTGTGGAAGAGAGATTTGTGTGGGCGGCAGGCCCTGCCCTTCTCGAATGAAATTGCGAGGTCGGCCACCTGCTTCTAGTCCCTTGCTTGGCCACATGGCTGTTGTTAACTCTATTGGCACCTTATTCAACTGAATGTACTTAATAGCAGCTTTCAATCCCGTGGTACCTTGACTGCAGCATGGGGCTGTAGTGGATGGGATAGCTCAAGCCTGGTGACCGATGGGGTGACTGACACTGCAGCCACATTTGCCTCAGCCCCTCTCAGTGCTCTACACGTATTACCAACATCCATCCTAAAGATGCTGTCAATAGCCATTTTCCCTTTTCCCTGAGGATCCTGAAATGCTTTGCAGTGTTCCTTCTACTGAAGGATAGAAGCTTGGTGTTATAGTTTATCCCCATTTATGAGATGGATAGCCTTAGGAACACATTGGAAGCTGAGCTGTACCTCCACACAGCAGCCTCCTTTCACATTCCATGTTTTTCTCTAGAGATATAAGAATATATAGAAATACAGAAGACTTATTTATGGAAATATAGAAGAAAACATTTTGAACATCCACTTTTATCTGCACTGCTTTTTTGTTCTTAACATTAATTCTTTGTATTCTTTACTAAAAACACATACCCATGTTAGCAAAGAAAGAAAATTAAAACCTTGTCAGTCATAAAAATGAGTTGATTGTCTAAATGTTTTTTTTAATCTAAATGCCTTTATCTGCATCACAGCCTGATTTTTCCTCTCCATATACTTTTTTTTTTCCCATATACTTTTTAAGAAAAAATTGTGTGTCTTTGAATCGAATTTATTAAGCTCTTTTTACGTGTATGGCACTACTGAAGGCTCTGTGGGAGATACAGGTTTGTGTATATTTTCCCTCCATAAAAGAGCTTACAGTCTAGCTGGGAAGAAACCTGCCTGTCCATTGCTATGTCAGTAGTCATTGCTTGTATTGTTAGCTGTGACAAATGAGAGGCACAGATCATTCCTTTAGAACTTCACAGGAAGGAAAGAGCTCCATGAATCGGCTGTTCAGAGACAGGTACTGTACTAGGAGGGGGGAATTTATCCATTCAACAAATACTTGTTGTGCCAGCTTTTGAGCAGCTTGCCGGGGCTAAGGTGGTGGATTAGAAACGCTCTTTGAGAAACTCACAGTAGAGGGGGAAACAGATAAATAAATAGCCGATTATAATCCAAACCTAGGTGACTGGCAAAGGCTGAGCAGTTTGTGCGCTGTGCGAACTTTAGGGAGAAAATGGAGGTGAGTGGGGCTAAAATCCAGCCTCTACTCTCTCCTCAAGGGGTACCTGGAAATATGAATAAAACAGGGAGCTTTGCAACCACAGGGGATGGCTTTTTGCAAATCCTGCTAAGATGCCATGTGGCCAGTGACTGCTGCCTTGAGTGTAATTGATTTTTTTTCTACTTTAAAATTTATTTTTAAATTCACATACAATACAATCCATTCCTTTTGGCATACCGTTTTAGAAAATTCATACTCATGTAACCACCATGACTCCCTCAACAGATCAGTGGTTTCCAGGGGCTGGGGACAACAGTCAAGCTCCATCTCATCCCCAGCTCCTGGAAACCACTGAAGTGTTCTCTGATCCTATAGTTTGTCTTTTCCAGAGTGGAAATCCTACAGAATGTAGCCTTTTCAATCTGGCTTTTTTCACTCAGCGTAATGCGTTTGAGATTCAGCCATGTTGTTTCATGTATTGATTGTTTGTTCCCTTTTACTGCTGAGTAGTATTCCAGTGAATGGGTATGACACAGTTTTTTTATCCACTCCCTTGTTGAGGGACATTCTATTTTTGGCTGTTATGGATAAAGCTGCTGTAAATATTTGGATATTGTTTTTTGTGTGAATGTAGGTTTTCATTTGGCTAATTAGTTAAAAGTAGGATTGCTGGGTTGTATGGTAAGTATATATTTAGCTTCATAAGAAACTGAAGATAAAATAAAACTAAGATAAGCTAAAAGTTTTATAATGACTCTCCCAGTTCGCATTCCTACCAGCAATGTGTGAGAGTTCCAGTTGCTCTGCGTCCTTGTCAGCACGTGGCGTTGTTGGCTTTTAAAAAAAAAAATCGAGCTGTTCTAATAGTTGTGTAGGGGTATCACATTGTGGTTTTAATTTGCATATCCCTAATGATGAATTATATGAACATCTTTTCCTCGGCTTATTTGCCATCTGTGTATCTGCTTGGTGAGATGTCTGTTGAAATCTTGTCCATTCAAAAAATGGGGTTGCTTCTTTGCTGTTGAATTTTGACGGTTCTTTACATATTCTGCGTACCATTTGTCTGTCATAATTCACAGTTATTTTCTCCCTGTCTATGGCTTATCTTTTCTTTCTTAGAGTAAATATTTAAAATTTTGATAAACTCCAATTTATCGTTTTTGTCTTTTATTGATTGCACTTTTATTTTTTTAAATTTTTAAATTTTTTTGCGATACGCGGGCCTCTCACTGTTGTGGCCTCTCCCGTTGCAGAGCACAGGCTCCAGACGCGCAGGCTTAGCGGCCATGGCTTACGGGCCCAGCCTCTCTGCAGCATGTGGGATCTTCCCGGACCGGGGTACGAACCCGTGTCCCCTGCATCGGCAGGCAGACTCTCAACCACTGTGCCACCAGGGAAGCCCCACTTTTCTTTTATTAATTGTCATATCTAAGAATTCTTTGTCTAACTTAAGATCATAAAGACTTTTTTCCCTATATTTTCTTCTATAAGTTTTATAGTTTTAGGTTTTATATTTAGGTCTATTATCCATTTTGAGTTAATTTTTGTCTATAGTTCAAGGTATCGATTGAAGCTCTTTTTTTTGGCCATGTGGATGTTCAGTTGTTTCAGCACCATTTGCTGAAAAAACTATCCTCTCTTCATTAAATTGCCTTTGCCTTTTTGTTAAAAATCAACTGGCCATGTTTATATGGGTCTATTTCTGAGTTTCTATTCTGTTACATAGAATGGACAGGAAGGGTTGGAGGCTTTCCAGAGCACATAACCTTTAAGCTGAAATCCATATCAGCTAGAGTGAGTCAGGAGAAGAGGATGGGCAGGTATTGTAAGTCATTTCAGGCCTTAGGAACATCCTGTGAACAGGCTGGAAGGCAAGAGAGAAGTGGGTGTGGCAGTGGTACAGTTCACAGTGTGGTTGGAATTGAGTGCTGGGGATGGGCTAGAGAGCCCAGGTCAGGTCAAGGTAGGTGTGGATTTGACCCCAGGGTAGGGTGGATGTGTTCAATTCAGAAGAGGGCAGTAGGTCTCCAAGATGATTAAAAACACCCACTCCAGAAGTTCTCTTTTGTCATTCAGTCAGTGCATCTTCCCTATCTCTAAAACAGGGAATCTGGCTTCTCAAAAGAAGCAGACCCAAGTTCCAGCTGCCCAATCACTGCCCAGAGGGAACAGTCCGCTCAGCCCAGGACTGACACTATCCTATTTATAGGTACTTGTAAGAGTTGAAACTTGCTCTCACCATACTTCCCTCTTGCCTCAGGTCTGTAATGAGGCTTAAGTGAGTCGCAGTGCACCTCTTGCAACAGACCTGCAGGTGGCAGCAAAACCAAGGCTCGTTGTGTGGAAGCCACCCAGTGCTTCACCTTCAATTCAGAGCGGCTCTAATATTGCAGTAGTTTGGTGTCTGCCTAATAGCAGGCTCGTTTTTCACATTCCCCCACCCCGCCAGAAATAATATTCTCTAAGTCTTTTGGAACCAAACCTACCAAATGGAGTGTAGCATGTTACTTAATCATTTGGGTCACATTCTCCCTTCGGAATGGGCGTTGCTTTCAGCGAGAATGTTTTCTGCCGCTGTGGATCATTGGGGAGATGGTCCCGACTTGCTCTAGGAAGCTGAAGAAACAGTCAGGCGCGTGGCATGAAGTGAAATAAGGACAAAAGCAGGAGACACCCCGTAGGCAGGCAAGTAGGGACAAACGAGAGGCAGAGAAGGCAGGATGGTGAAGTGGGTGCCCACCTGCCCAGTATTCTTGCTGAGCCATGCCTCAGCCAGGTGAGCCTCTTCCTCCGAGAATGCGCCTCCCCCGCCGCTCCAGAACACTCTGTCGTGGAGGACAAAGCTTTGCCCAGAATTCAACTGTTACTTCCTCAGGGAGGCTATTCGCCTGACAGTGTCCCTCTCCTCCCAGCGCAACCTTCTTTCCTGGTACTTTTCACAGTGTGTACTTATATAACTGTGTGATAATGTATTTAGCATCTCTATCCTCTGCTAGATGGTAAATCCTATGAAGGCAGGGGTGGTCTTGTTTTGCCCAATTCTTTTTTTTTTCTACAGACCTAGGGTAGCTCCTAGCACAACTGTGGCAAATTATTTATTAATTCCATGATTATCTAAACAGACGAGGAAGTATCATAAAAAGGTAGAGACTGATTTGGGTGGAAATCTTGTGTCTGTCACTTACCTGCTGTGTGTGCTTGGATACATTGCTTAAGCTCTCCAAATTTCAGTTTTCTCATCTGTAAAGCAGGGAAAATAATGCCTATTTTACAAGGGGGTCAGGAGTATTACAGTGAGCAAAACTATGTAAAGTGAGCACAGGGCTTGAAACTAAGCCCTCAAGTGTGACAGTCCCTTTCATTTTTATGGAGGCGTCTTCGGGTGCAGTTTGATGGGGCATCCTGCCTTCTCAGCACCTTCTCTTTTATCAAAATAACAAGTGAGACCTACTATAATGCTGTTCTGCACTTTGCTTTTTAAAATTCATAATAGATCTCAGATACTGTGCTGTACCAGTACATATTGATCTCCGTCATTCTCTCTAATGGAATTCCTTTGTATGAATGTACCACATTTTATTTAATGGCCCCTTATCAATGGGCTTTTAGGTTGTTTCCAGGCTTTTCCTACCTGAACAATGATGCTGCAATAAATTCTCCTGACAAAGAGCCACAGGTAAGGGCCCAATTGTGTGGTTCACACTGTAAGTGATTCTCATTTCACAGTGTATGTGCTAATGGCATTTTGGATGGGACAGTTTTTTGTCCTGCAGAACTGTTTTGCCCACTGTGTGATTTTTGGCATTCCTGCTCCCTCCCCCTTCCTCCACCCAAGTTCGAGTGTGCTTCCGCTGCAACAACCAAAAATGCCTGCCCCTCCCTCCCCATTTCTAAATGCCTCCTGGGGGATGCTATTGCTTAGAGTGGGAAACTGTAGCAAATGAAGGGAGTTAAGAGTTGGAAGCCTAAGGAAGGAGGAGAGGAAGGGGCATCAGAGCAGGACTTTGAGGACTGGCACAGGCTTTGGAAACAACCTGAGAAACATCAGAGGCAGAGTCACCTCATTGTGGGTTCCCTTCTCTCTTTGCGCCTACTTGCTTACTCCCAGAGAGATAGTGCAGTGTCTTTAAACTGCTGGGCCTGCCATATAGTCCTTAGCCCCTTGTGTGGGTACAGGAAGCACTCCGAGGTCCCTGCTTCAGCTTCTCCCTCCAGCCTTCCACATTGGCCCCAGGTCTACAGAAGCCTTCAGTCACAGGAGTGGAGGTGCTGGCCTGGTGACTGTTCACCAATGGAACATGGAAGAGCATCGACACAGCTAGATGGGACCCTCAACCAGGCTGAGGACAAATTTACTCAGTGCTTGAATTTTCACACTGCTGTTGCTCTCAGTGAATCATAAACTTTGAGGAAGTCAGAGCTGGAAGGGACTTAAAAAAAAATCATCTAGCCCTCTGTCCATATCCTTGGTTTCCACATCTTCATACCTGACCCATTCCAGATTGAAAATCTTTGGGGAAAAAAATTCCAGAAAGTTCCAAAAAGCAAAACTTGAATTTGCCATGCACTGGCAACTATTTACATAGCACTTACATTGTATTAGATGTTATAAGTAATCTAGAGATGATTTAAAGTATATGGGAGGATGTGTGTAGGTTGTACGCAAATAATACGCCATTTTATATAAGGGACTTAAGCATCTGTGAATTTTAGTATCGGGGGAGGGGGAGTCTTGGAACCAGTCCCTGTGTATACTGAGGGATGACGATATGCATCAGTTTGATGCGGGAAGAAATGTTGCAGAAAAGCCTGCTGGTAAGGGGTATCAGGGACTCAGAGAGGAGAGGAGAGATGGCTGACTGTGATGAACTCGCCAAGGGGAAAAATGATCAAAATCAGTGGTTTCCTAACTGAGTTTTACATCAGAATTACTTGGAAAAGTTAAAAAAAGAAAACAATGCAGATTCTAGGCTTTGCCCCAGAAAAATAAATTAGACTGCTGGGACCACGGTTTCAGAATCTGTATTTTAATTATGATACTCAGGTGATTCTTATGCCTGGTAATGGCTAGACAAGCAAGCTTGGGAAACTCTAATTTAAATAGAATCCAATTAAATAATTCCCACATCTCAAATACAAGCGTTAGAGGAGCCTGGAGACCTGCTTTGCTGGCTATCTGCCCTATTAGTAAAGAGAGTGAGCAGATAATATGCTAGGTGGTTAATTACACTGGCATTTATTCATTCTGAAATGTTTACAAAAATAATTAGAAGTCAGATTAGGTTTGATGCTCACTGACCTTTAAGGAAGGGCTTGGCTTCCAACAACCAACCAAAAAAAAAAAAGAAAAGAAAAAATGCTTATTTCAAAGGTTAATCAGAGTAAAACACAGCATGACTAGCTGGGATCTCTATCTTGCGAAAAGAAGTGTTTTATTTGGCATTAAGGATGAGAGTTCGGAAATGGGAGATCATCACACCTGGGTTGTTGTTTTTCTAGATTTCGAATGTGAAGGCAAACTTCTTAGACATAAGAATCCTTTTTAGTATGAGCCTCGTTCTATGCTGGTCTCAGCCTATCAATAACCAGTGTTGTGTTTGGATCAGCGCTTGTAGTTCTTATTATGATTGCAAGATGCCCTTCAGCAATAACCATCAGGGAGCTTTGAAAAAAAATAAAGGTTTATTACTTACAAGACCTGGAAATGACACAGCGCACCTGAGGCCACACAGTGAGGTCATGGGCAGAGAGAGAGAGTGCACAGGCCTGGGTTCTGATTTTATTGGCGTTAGGGGTGGGGACCTAGGGTTTCTCAGGCTCACTCTTTATTTGTGAATTTAAAATATAAGGAGTGGGAATTTATGGGAAGAGAAAAAAAAGCCAAGTAGTCCAAATGGTCCGTTATTGAAATCAGCCAAGATCTCTAAGAAACCTCAGTGCAGGGGGCAGCCTGGCTCTTTATCTAGTCCTGTGGCTGGCAATGTGTTTATTTGAGGTAGCTGTCTTTGAAATGGGTCCCTTGGCCATCAAAACTTATCAGGCGCTTAAATTACAGGGAGAAAGAAAATTCAACTGTCAGGACTTACACTACAGTCTACCCTGCGGTACTGAGGCATCAGAGTCAATGATGAGGACATAAATGCCTGGTAGCTGATATGCTAAAAGTCAGGGAGAGGGCATGTTGTAACCCTGAGAGTACACACCTAAGTAGGAGTATAGTAGCAAATTCTATTAATAATTATACAGGCAATAGTTTGAAATTCCGTCTGTAGCCATTGTCCCAAACTTGAAAGTGTCCAGCCATGAAACTTAAGTCAATGAAGTCAGGGTACCTAGGAATCTGTTAGGGTAACATTGTGGAATATTTTAACATCTTGAAGTCAACTATTTTAAGTAGGTTTGAACCTGTCCTGTGTTGGTGGATTGCTTCATATCTCATCGAACCAGTTTCTTAGTCCCGAGAATAGGTCAGTTCAGTTAAAGGTGGTGTCTCGTTTCAGGAGGCAGTGATGCAGGTGGGCTCCCAAAGTTAGGCCTATGTGGTGTAAGTATGCCAGTATTTAATAAGAGGTGTTTCTATGAAAACAAAGGAAAAACAGTGGTTAATGATTGGAGCAGACCATAATCCCAGTTTCTGAGTTCTGAAGGCGGCCAGTTGAGAAGATTTTTAGATGTCTGGCTTGAAGCATTTTCAGATGAAGCAAGGTCAGGCAGTGACAGTTTGATAGATTTTCCTGGTTTGTAGTTTGAATGTCTCTGGTGATCTTTCTGAGTGGCCCACACAGCAACAGGCACAAAGATTGTCCATACATGTGCTGTTATACTGATTTCTCTTTACTTTTTATCAAGTTTCCAACTTTTAGCTTGCATGGCTTCAGTAAAAGGGCTATTTTAGTTCTCAATGATTCCAAGTCAGAAGGTTGGGAGAAAAATTAGAAATGTTAGTTTGGAGACTTTAAGTCAAATATTGGAGGAAAGTAGAATAATTCAGGAGGATCTGGTCTGGTTTGCTGTTAGAAACTTAGAGAAAATTAACAGCACTGGAATTTGATATCCACAAAGGTATATTATGGTTTCTAATGAAATGAAAATTTTCTCTCTACAATCACCCCAATTTCTGTCAGAGATAATACAAAACGAGACTAATTTGTTTGTAAAGTAAGTCTTATCTCATTAAACTTGGCCTGGTTATTTACATGAGTGCAGCAAGAATAGTGATTGACCATACAGGCTCTTTTAAATCGGCTTTTCTGGAACTTTTCATAAGAGTCTCAGATTGAACTTTTGAATACGTCTCGAGGTCAGGAAACCAAGCCAAGCCAACTATGTGCCATCAGACTCACCTGCAATACCTATAGATTTAGGTAAATTCCTTCTCAAGGTCTGCTAAATATCCTGAGATTCCTGCACAAGCCAGGAAGTAACCTCCTTCTTCACCTGGTAAGGCTGCTGGGAACCCTGTAATCGAGGTGCTAGGCTTTTTCTCCAGGAGACTTTATTGGCTCCATAAAGTCAGTCTTAGTTCCTTAAAGCTGTCTGGTCATGTCTGAGTCTATGTATGTCTCTTCTCAAATATGACATTTCAAGCAAAACCTTGGCAATACAACCAATGTTTTCAATTGTGTCTTGTTACAAGGAAAACAGATTCTTATTGAACTTAGGCAAATAACGATATGGCCATGAAAATAAGAGTACTCACTAAGAGTTTTAGAATTCTAGAGGGATTAGGTAGGGAGAAAAAGATAAATGGTTCAATTCTGCTTACAAAGGCATAATTTACCAAGTTGCTCTAAGTCATAGTTTAAGAAGAAAGTTTCTTAAGTCATGGCTTAAGAAGAAAGTTTCCTTATAATCTGGAAAATGAAAGATTAAAGAATCAGCAATAAAGAGTCATAGAAAATCACAGTCGTCCTCTTCAGTTCATTCAGTCCCATGTAATTAATACTTGTTCTGCTTGAATCTAGCTTTTTCCCCTGTTAGTTTTGGAAATTTTTACCCCTTTCAGGTTTACAATCTTAAAGTCATCAGAAACGTCTATCCTTGAGTCTTTGCTGAGAATCTTCTTGAAGGTGAAGCATTTTTGCAGGAACACTTTTGTAAAAGCACAACTGTCTGTAAATGACAAAAGACTTAAAAGTGACTATTGTTAGGTATCTGATTAATTATACTGGAATTGACAAGGAAATTTGGTTATTTTGATGACATTTTAAGATAACTGGAATTTTGACTGATAACATTATACCAGGACATACTGATTTCCAGGAATTTCACATAATTTCTGAAACATTTATAACATATACCTATAAAACACAACATTAAGAAGGCTTTGTATTACTTCTTATTTGACAGTGCCCATGTGATTTAGCATATCAAATAAGCCTAATTAGTATGATATCTCCCCCCCAACTTTTTTTTTGTGTGTGTGGTTCTCGGGCCTCTCACTGTTGTGGCCTCTCCCGTTGTGGAGCACAGGCTCCGGACGCGCAGGCTCAGTGGCCATGGCTCACGGGCCCAGCCGCTCCGCGGCATGTGGGATCTTCCCGGACCGGGGCACGAACCCGTGTCCCCTGCATCGGCAGGCGGACTCTCAACCACTGCGCCACCAGGGAAGCCCGATATCTCCCTTTTTTATAAGGAGAGAGAATAAATCTTTGAAGTGTTCCAGGGGCCCCCTGGAAAATTTCAAAGTTAGTTTGAGGTTAAAAAAAAAAGACTTTATTTAGATTTTGACATTGGGAAGTTTGTCAAAAATATCAGAGGTTTTAAAATACGTGGTCAAATAGGATCATAGGTCACTCTGAAACAATATTTAGTTATCCATTTAACAACAGTGACAAAGATCTTAAAGGCAACTACAGAAAGTCACATAGTTCTGGGCAAACCTTAGCTCTTAATATTGAGAAGGCTAGGCTTACTTAAGTAAATAAAGACCTGATGATAAAGGTAACACAAATCACAGTAAGTTATTTTTGTCAGACACAAAAATCTTTGCTTTCCAAATAGACTACCCAAGAGAAAGAAAGGGGGAAAAAACTTTTCATAATCATTTATCAAGAGCAGACCAGTAATCCAATTACACTTTGTCCCTTTAGCAGATGAAGAAAATTTTTAGTTTTACATAAGTAGACTATTGGTATTAAAGCTCAATTAAAAACACTCTTATAATAACAATTCAATTTTTAGCCAAGTTGACCACACAAGATTTCCTCTTTTTCTTTCTCTCTTTTCATTTACGGCCACTGCTTCTTTATTGATTATCTGTCTGATGACCTGTCCATTGATGTAGGTTGGGGTGTTAACGTCTCCTACTATTATTGTATTGCTGTCAGTTTCTCCCTTTATGTCTATTAATATTTGCTTATGTATTTAGGTGCTTATAGGTTTACAAATGTTCCATCCTCTTTTTGGATTTATCCCTTTATCATTTTTAATGCCCTTCTTTGTCTTTTGTTAAAGATTTTGTTTTAAAATCTATTTTGTCTGATA
Source organism: Phocoena phocoena (assembly GCF_963924675.1). Lineage (NCBI taxonomy): Eukaryota > Metazoa > Chordata > Mammalia > Artiodactyla > Phocoenidae > Phocoena > Phocoena phocoena. Next base: position 67,726,161 of record NC_089234.1, on the reverse strand, counting down.
TGACTACAGCCTCCTTTTCATTTCCATTTGCATGGAATATCTTTTTCCATTGTCTCTCTTTCAGTCTCTGTATGTCTTATACTCTGAAGTGAGTCTATTGTGGGCAGCATATAGATCAGTCTTTTTAAAAAATCGTTTCAGCCAATCTGTGTCTTTTATTTGGAACATTTAGTCCATGTATATTTAAAATGATTATTGATAGGTATGTATTTATTGCCATTTTGTTTCTTGTTTTCTGGTTGTTTTGTAGGTCTTCTCTGGTCTTTTCTTCTTCGTTTAGTCTGTTTCCTTGTAGTCTGATGATTTTCTTTAGTGTTATGAAACACTAAAGAGTTCCTTTCTCTTTGTTTTTTGTATATCTATTGTAGGTTTTTGGTTACCGTGAGGTTCATATATATTAACCTGTAAATATATCTATTTGTTTTAAACCGATAGTCATTTAATTCAAACACATTCTAAAATCTCTACATTTTTTACTCCTTCCCCTATGTTTTGTCATATTTTACACCTGTATGTGTATCCTTTAACTCTTTATTGTAGTTATAATTGATTTTATGACTTCTGTTGTCTAACCTTCATACTAGCTTTTAAGTGGTTGATCCACTACTTTTATTACTTATTTGCCAGTGAGATTTTTTTCCTTCATATATTGTTAAAATTTTTAGTTTTGAATCAGTTATTACAATATAAAATTCACTAGTTTATATATAACAGTTGGAATGAGTTAAGTTTTCCTGCCATCTAGATGGCTAAAGTTTTTCTGTTTATGAGGAAGACTTTTTTTTTTTTTACATCTTTATTGGAGTATAATTGCTTTACAATGGTGTGTTAGTTTCTGCTTTATAACAAAGACTTTTAAGATTTGTATTTGTTCTTGACAAGCAGTCTTAAGGAGGCTGTTTAGAGTTTGGGCAAGAGAGTCCTTTCAGCAGTTTGCATTTAAAAAGGACTCTTTCCACTTTTTTGTTTTTTTCCTTTAGTCTCAAGCCAGTTTTAGTTACCTCCTGGGGTGTTTACATTTCAAAGACATGGTAAGATTTACATTTTTATATGGCAGAGAAGGAAAATGTAAGTTTTCTCAGGAGTTTCTGTACTTTTTGGATGGTTTTGGCAGTCCCAATTAAAATGTAGTAGCACCACCCTGTAAGTAGGGAGAGCACCCTGTAAAGAATAATTTTCTGGGCTCAGGGCCCAATGGGGCCTCTTCAGGGCTGGAAATGAAGGGGGGGGTCGTTTGGGTCACTGTGGTCATGGTAGTGATAAATCCAGTTTTGCACAGCAGGAGATGAGCTTTATCTTAACGTTTTCCTTTCATTGTGAGCCTTAGCAGTGATCACTGTGGCAGAAGGATGGGCATGGTGCCAGGCAATAAGTATCCAAATGAGGAGAGGGAGGGCCATGGTACAAATGTCAGTGGCTCTTGAAGGCTTTGCTTTCCCATTTCCTTCTTCCTCCTCCCAGAGGCCTTTAAAACCCTGTCAGCTTTTCCCTTGGTGGCAGGAATACCTCATGAGGTATGTTTCTTAGTTTTGCCTCATTCAGGGGAAAACTGAGGGGACTCAGGATCTGTGGTATCTCGGAGGAAACAAGCATGAAGCCTGAATGAATCTGTATGGATTTTCAAGTCTTTAGAGATACCAGTCAGTTGATGCATTGTGGTAGCCATGAGTGACAATTCAGAGAATATTACAAACAAACAAACAAACAAGAAACCTGCAGTAGCCAGTTAGTTCCCCTCTCTCCCCTCCCTCCTTCCTCTCTCCTTCCTACATAAAATCTTTAAAAAATGTTTGAATTTCAGTTTATGTATAGTTTTTTGATCTCAGTTTCTACTTGTTTCCCCGCCCCCCCCACCTTAATCTTACGTGTTGACATCATTTTGGATGCTGTCACTGTGAGCCCCCTTCATAGGTGGCAACTTCCCTTTCCAGGGTGTCCCAGGAGATCTCTCTGGCATTGGAGTCTGCTTCCATTATCAAATATGCACAGGGTCTTTGGGAAAAGCCCCTTGGCCTCTCGAGCATAGTATCAGAGTCTTAGAATCTTGGTATACATGGCATTGAATAACACCCAGGAAGTGTCCTTGGGGTTTTTGCCTTTATCAAGGAGCTGGGTACCCCCTCAGAGTTCTTTAGGAAGTGCTGACACTACCTGTCCAAGACATTTTTTTTTTTAAAGTAACATAATGCCAGGATTAGACCTATCATGTCCTATCGGGTCAGATGAAGAGCAACAGTAGTGAGTGAAGTGGTGACACAGAGGCTGTAGACCTCTGTCATATTTTCCCTCTGCTGGTGCCATTGGTTTCTGGTTGCAAGGCTATTTCACTGTTCTGGGTTAGGACACGTAGTCTGTGCATGACCCACTGACTCCGTGATTGCAGGAGGAGGTCTCCCATCCCCTTCACCTACTGGGATGTTTTCCTTTTAGCCCAGAGCCTCTCCTTGGGTGGTGACAGTAGCCTTGGGATCCAGTTCACCCTCCTTAGCTCCCTTTCGCCTTGAGGCATGGAGGACTCTTATGCACATAAATAGTCAATTAAGGTCTTTATACTTAGTGGTCTTATCATCTCATTAGATCATATGGTCTTGATCACACTGCTCTGGGGACATCACTGGATTATTATAGCAGCTGTGACATTTTGGGTTGGATACCACAGGCAACACACAACAGAGCCAATCTGAGAAAGCATATAACAGTCCAACAGACCCTCAACAGGCAGGTGGTGTTGGTAACTGAGTTAGCTCATTAGTACGCAAGTTGCAGGTAGAGCGATGACCTTCACTTAATTGCAAGGGCAATCATGCAATCCTGCCAACTACACCGATTGTTTTATGCTAGTCTCTGCCTGTCAGTAATCAGTGATGTGGTTGGACTGGCCTTTGCGGTTCTTATTATGATTGCAAGATGCCTTTCTTAATAAGGGAACTTTGAAAAAATTAAGGTTTATCACTTAGAAGACCTGGAAATTACATAGCTCACCTGGGGCCACACTGTGAGGTCATGGGTATAAAGAGAGAGAGAGGGACAGAGAGAAAGAAAGAGAGAAGGAGAGAATGGGCCTGGGGTTCTGTTTTTATGGGGGTCAAGGGTGGGGTTTTGAGGGCTAACTCTTTATTGGTGAATTTAAAACATAAGAGCAGGAATTTAAAGTACAGGAAGAGAAAAAACACCCAAGTAGTCCAAATGGTCAGTTACTTAAATCAGACATGATCTCTAAAACAAAGGAGCTTCCATGCAGGGAGCTGGGCCTGGCTCTTTAGTCCTGTGTCTGGCAAAGTGTTTACTTGAGATAGCCATCTTTGAAGTGGATGCCTCTTTGAAATGGATGCTTGGCAATCAAAGCTTGTCAGGCACTTGCATTCAGAAAAGAAAAAGGAAAAACAAAAGCAAAAACACCCAACTGTCAGGGCTTACACTACAACCTGGAGTGGTACTGGTGTTCTGAGGAAAGGTATCAATCAACTCTTCTTAGACCTGAATCTTTCCTGGCTGGCCTAGCAGTTTTCAAATTTTTGCCCGTTTGGCTAGGAAGATCATTTCAATTGTAAATTCACAGCTTTTGCTCTATGTGGGCACATAATCAAACAGGACCGTTGTCTAGTCGTACCTCAAAGGCTAGAGTTTACCACCCTACCTCTGATGGTGCTAAGTCCTCCGGAACTGCTCACTCCTTTGCTAGGGATGTGTATTTGGGATCCTTCCTTGGCAATAGGGTGAGGCTGGCTAACTATACAAGCTTAGGTAAGTCTGCAGCTTTTCTTTACTGGCCTTTTGCTCTTGCAGATCCATTTTCCACCCTGCTCTGTGCCTTAGGAGGCTGACTTCGGTAGACCACATCACTTGGGTTTCCTTGCCAGCTGACTTCCTGCTGGGTTCAGCCTGCTGGGTTCCCTTCCCTGCCTGGTTGGTTGCCATGTCTGTAGGGGTGGCTTCCATTCTCCTTGACTGCATCTCCCCTGAGCAGCCACATCTGCACACCTGGGGCTCTCACAGAGCTCCCTTTGCACCTTCCAGCCTAGAGGTGGTAATGGTGCCCCCTTTTGGTAGTTGCCGGGTACTTCATCCATCCTTGGTGTTTCCCTGATCTTTGTGTACCTCAGTAAATAATCCCTTTAGGAAGGTCTTTTCAAGTTGAATATCTTGAGGAAATCTCTGTTTTTGTCTGATTCCCTGCCTAATAGGCTTTTTAAAAGCTATCAAATGGGGAAGCAAATCTTCCTCTTCCTGTCTTGGTGTAATCGAGAGGGTAATGTGAGATCCCATGTGAGAATGTGCTTCAGAAGTGAAAGCATTCAACTGCAGGGTGCCATCGTAGTTACTGCTATGGTGACTATTAATAAAGTCTTAGATATCTTCATAATTCTAAGGCATTTTGGGTAGTTTTTAAAAAATATTTATTTAATTAATTAATTTGTTTTTTTTGGCTGCGTCAGGGTCTTAGTTGTGGTGTGCGGGCTTCTCTCTAGTTGTGGCACGTTGGCTTCTCTCTAGTTGTGGCGTGTGGGCTCCAGAGCGTGTGGGCTCTGTAGTTGTGGCATGTGGGCTTAGCTGCCCCGTGGCATGTGGGATCTTAGTTCCCTGACCAGGGATTGAACCCGTCCCCTGCATTGGAAGGCAGATTCTTAACCACTGGACCACCAGGGAAGTCCCTGGACAGTTTTTTTTTTTTTTGCGGTATGCGGGCCTCTCACTGTTGTGACCTCCCCCGCTGCGGCCGAGCACAGGCTCCGGACGCGCAGGCTGAGCGGCCATGGCTCACGGGCCCAGCCGCTCTGCGGCATGTGGGATCCTCCCGGACCGGGGCACGAACCCGTGTCCCCTGCATCGGCAGGCGGACTCTCAACCACTGCGCCACCAGGGAAGCCCCCTGGACAGTTTTTAATGTTTGATATTTACATATTCTTGGTTAAATCAGGGAGCAGAATGTGGGGAAAGAGGGTAAGACCATCTACTTATTTTCAGCTACACAGATTATGTTTCTGGGAGATACAGGAGTATCTAGTTTTATTGTCTTTGTTATTAGTGGGAAAAATTTCCAGTTTCTGGTAACAGGTTGGTATATAGCCCTAGTTTTCAGTTTCCTTAAGTTTTCATTTCTGTCTGGGTTCCAAAGGTATTTCTTTGCAAGTCAGAAGATATATTAGGGGTTACTGGCAAGATTTCATTTTAACATAAAAAACCTTGAAAGCCTAAGGGTAAAGTAAGCTAAGGGAGATAGAGAATGGATTGCCTGTTTAACTAGGGCAATCACAGAAAGACTTTCTGATACGGTGACATTTGAGCAGAGATCTGAATGACACAAGGGAGCAAGCCAGGCACATATCTGGGGGAAGGGCATTCCTGGCAGAGGGAACAGCAAGTGCAAAAGCCTGGAGGCAGGACTGTGCTTGAGGAACAGCAAGGAGGTTCATGAGACTGGAGAGGAAGAGTGAGGGATAACAGTAAGAGCTGAAGTCACAGGGAGAACTGGGGGAAAGATCTTGAAGGGTCCTGTAGGCCATTGGAAGGGCTCTGACTGATCCTTACAATGACGGGAGGCCTTGGAGGGTTTGGGGTGGAAGGGTGATGTGATCAGAATTTTATTTATTTGTTTATTCACTTAAAAATTTTTATTGGAGTTGATTTACAATGTTGTGTTAGTTTCAGGTGCACAGCAAAGTCAATCAGTTATACATATACACATATCCACTCTTTTTAGATTATTTCCCCATATAGGCCATTACAGAATGTTGAGTAGAGTTCCCTGTGCTATATACTAGGTCCTTATTAGTTATCTATTTTATAAGTATATAGTAGTGTGTATATATCAGCCCCAATCTCCCAATTTATCCCTCCCGCCCTTACCCTCTGGTAACCATAAGTTTGTTTTCTACATCTGTCTCTCTGCTTCTGTTATGTAAATAAGTTCATTTCAGACTTTCATTTAAAAGGCTGTCTTTGGCTGCTGCATAGAAAAAGCTCTGAAGGGGGCAAGGGTAGAGTGAGGGTGACCAGTTAGGAGACTTCTGGGGTAGTTCAGGTAGAGATGATAGTGGTTTGGACTAGAGTTCTTGCAGTGGAGATCCTGAGAAATGGTTGGATTCTGGGGATATTTTGAAGGCAGAGGTGGCAGATTTTAATCATGGATTGGAGGCAAGGTATGAAAGAAAGGAGTGAAGCCTGACTCTGCGTTTTGCCCTGATTGGTGGTAGTTGAAGTGTAAATCAATGTCTGTCTAGTTAGGGCAGTAGTTCTCAACCCAGGCAATTTTACTCCCCACAGGACATTTGGCAATGTATGGACATAGTTTTGTCACAACCGGGGTGAGGAGTATGTATTACATAGTCTTGTCACAACCGGGATGACGAGTATGTATTACAGAAATCTAGTAGGCAGAAGCCAGGGATGCTGCTAAACCTCCTACAATGCATAGGACATTCCCCCCACAACAAAGAATTATCTGGCCCCAATGTCAATAGTGCTGAGAAACCCAGAGTTAGGGAGATCACTGCTTCTTTGTTTTCTCAGCCTCTTTCTTCTCTTGGCTTTCTTCTCTCCCCTGCAGGTGGGTTTCTCTGCTGCCTCTTGGACAAGTTAGGAAATGATTGGCCCAGCTGTTCCCCCTCCCTCCTACCAAATGTGACCTTTAGACTCCCACATCCAAAGTGAACTCACTATACATCTTCTCTTTGTCCCAATTTCACATTATCAGGAGAGAAAATTCCATCGGCCCAGGCATTTCCTCTATTCCAATCAGGCATGTTAAAAGGTGGCCTCATGTGGGTCCCTGTCCGCTTAAGAAAGACTGCAGGAAAGATATTCTGGGAAAGAGTGCGGGTTAGGTAAGAAAATTAACTGGAGTGTCTATTGTATGAACTTGGAGGACTCAGTCTGACGCTTTGACTCCTGGGGGCCCTGCTTAGCCCACAGAATTGTCCAGCCTTCTGCAATTTTAGCCCATTCCTTTCAAGTAGCAGGAGAGGGGAACCATGGTTAAAGACCTCCTGGGCCATGTTCGGAATCTAGCTGTTTGCTGTGTTTTTCCTTTCCCCTTCTGATTGAACTTGAATCCAGCATATCTTCAGAGGAAATCATCTGGAGCAACAAACACTCACAGCTAGTGACAGGCATGAAAAATAGTAGCGAGGAGAGAGCATGGAATGCAGTATGCATTTATTGTGACATATGGCTCTCCTGGTTTTTCATTGGCTGTATTATCCAGGCAAGAACTTGTTTTTAGAGAGAAAGAGGTATTCTGCAGATGGCAGCATATTGGAATCATTGTCAAAAAGAGGAGAGATTATATCAGACTCGTATTTAATCAAACGTTCAGTTAAGAATTCGTCTGAGATCATTTTTCCATGCAGTAATGAGCATTTTAATATTTCCAGCCTGCTGTTCCACATGACTAATGCCTTTCTCACAGAGGGATGTCTCTGAGGGCCTCAAAATAATGCTAATACAAACTGTCATAGGAACAGAAGGATGCTGGTGAGGAGAAAGGCAGCCTGGTCCGGCCCAGGGCTGTGCTGGCAGACTCCTGGCATGCGCAGGGCAGGAGACCCTGGTGACCTCAATGTCTCCTTGGCTCCTCGTGTTCATTGAAAGTACCCACATTTCTGAGACCTTTGAGGCAAGGCTTTGAAAGTCCCTGCACCGGGGCGTAGAACATCTAATAAGTCAGGCATGAAAGGCCATTCGCACTTAAAATTTTTTTATTGAAATGGAATTTACATACATTATAAATCACCCTCTTAAAGGGTACAATTCAGTGGTTTTTAATACATTCACAGAGTTTTGCCTCCACAACACAACTGATTTTAGAGCATTTTTATTACTCTCAAAAACCGCCCCCCAAAACCAAACATGTTCCTTTCCCCCAAAACTTTAGCCCTAGGCAACCATTAATCTACATCCTCTGTAGATTTGCCCATTTGGAAGATTTCATATAAATGGTGTCACGCACCAGACACAGTATTTTGTGTCTGGCTTCGTTTCATTAGTATAACATTTTCAGGATTCATTCCTGCCATAGCATGTATCAGCACTTCATTCTTTTTTACGGCTGAATAAATATTCCATTGTATGGACGTATCACATTTTATTTATCCATTCATCAGTTGACGGACATTTGGGCTGTTTTCAGTTTTGGGGGTATGAGTAATACTGCCGTAAGCATTCACATATAGGCCATTTGCACTGTAGCAGCACTAATTAGTTTATCAACTCAAAAAGACAACTGCTCTAGACGTCTGCTATGATTTGCCTGCTTCCCTCTTTGCCCTTTATCTCTGCCCCAGTTAATTACTCTCTCTGTTCTCATAGCATCTTGTATGTTTTTCCATTATTAGTACTTGTCATACTCTAGTGTGATGATTTTCTTATTATCTCACCTGTCATCTCTGTGAAAGCAAGGGCCATGTCTTATTCATCTTTCTATCCCCAGCGCCTAGTAATATTAACTTTACAACTAGTTCTACTTCTTAACTAACTGCTGGATTTCCAGGTATGGCCTTTAAAAACAATGAGTTTTTATATTGGACTCTTAAAAGGAATTTAAGAGTTTCAATTTGACCTAAAATTCCACATCTTTTTCTCTAGTCTCCACAGGTTCTTTTTGGCCAAAGGTGGCTTGAATCTGTCTGTCCTGGTGAATCAGAGGGAGGCACCAAGAGGATTTGGAAAATCAGATTTTTTTTTTGCTTATTGTTATAATGATAAACTGTCTTTTTGTGTCTCTCGCTTTATTTTTTCTTTTTGAGCTCTGAAGGCAGGGGGAGCATCTAATGGGGATGTTGATTCATTGATGTATTGGGGTAGGTGAATAATAACCATCATACAGGTGGGCTGCAGTCAAAGGGGAGGCTTCTTGGACCTTGCCGAGGACAATTTTGCTGTCAGTGACAAAGCTGAGCATCTGCTCAGCTGGAGCTGCCATCTTTTGTATTTTTTTATATAGGAAATGATCAGCTCTCCCTTTAGGACCTCAGGGCTCTGTGTGCTCAATGTGGCTTTTTTTTTTTAACATCTTTATTGGAGTATAATTGCTTTACAATGGTGTGTTAGTTTCTGTTTTATAACAAAGTGAATCAGTTATACATATACATATATCCCCATATCTCTTCCCACTTGCGTCTCCCTCCCTCCCACCCTCCCTATCCCACCCGTGTAGGTGGTCACAAAGCAACGAGCTGATCTCCCTGTGCTATGCGGCTGCTTCCCACTAGCTGTCTATTTTACATTTGGTAGTGTATATATGTCCATGCCACTCTCTCACTTTGTCCCAGTTTACCCTTCCCCCTCCCCGTGTCCTCAAGTCCATTCTCTACGTCTGCATCTTTATTCCCGTCCTGCCCCTAGGTTCTTCAGAACCATTTTTCTTTTTTTTTTTTAGATTCCATGTATATATGTTAGCATACAGTATTTATTTTTCTCTTTCTGACTTACTTCACTCTGTATGACAGTCTCTAGGTCCATCCACCTCACTACAAATAACTCAATTTCGTTTCTTTTTATGGCTGAGTAATATTCCATTGTATATATGTGCCACATCTTTATCCATTCATCTGTCGATAGACACTTAGATTGCTTCCATGTCCTGGCTATTGTAAATAGAGCTGCAATGAACATTGTGGTACGTGACTCTTTTTGAATTATGGTTTTCTCAGTGTATATGCCCAGGAGTGGGATTGCTGGGTCATATGGTAATTCTATTTTTAGTTTTTTAAGAAACCTCCATACTGTTCTTCATAGTGGCTGTATCAATTTACATTCCCACCAACAGTGCAAGAGTGTTCCCTTTTCTCCACAGCCTCTCCAGCATTTATTGTTTGTAGATTTTTTGATGATGGCCATTCTGACTGGTGTGAGATGATATCTCACTGTAGTTTTGATTTGCATTTCTCTAATGATTAGTGATGTTGAACATTCTTTCATGTGTTTGTTGGCAATCTGTATATCTTCTTTGGAGAAATGTCTATTTAAGTCTTCTGCTCATTTTTGGATTGGGTTGTTTGTTTTTTTGATATTGAGCTACATGAGCTGCTTGTAAATTTTGGAGATTAATCCTTTGTCAGTTGCTTCATTTGCAAATATTTTCTCCCATTCTGAGGATTGTCTTTTGGTCTTGTTTATGGTTTCCTTTGCTGTGCAAAAGCTTTTAAGTTTCATTAGGTTCCATTTGTTTATTTTTGTTTTTATTTCTGTTTCTCTAGGAGGTGGGTCAAAAAGGATCTTGCTGTGATTTATGTCATAGAGTGTTCTGCCTATGTTTTCCTCTAAGAGTTTGATAGTGTCTGGCCTTAGATTTAGGTCTTTAATGCATTTTGAGTTTATTTTTGTGTATGGTGTTGGGGAGTGTTCTAATTTCATTCTTTTACATGTAGCTGTCCAGTTTTCCCAGCTCCACTTATTGAAGAGGCTGCCTTTTCTCCATTGTATATTCTTGCCTCCTTTATCAAAGATAATGTGACCATATGTGCGTGGGTTTATCTCTGGGCTTTCTATCCTGTTCCGTTGATCTATATTTCTGTTTTTGTGCCAGTACCATATTGTCTTGATTACTGTAGCTTTGTAGTATAGTCTGAAGTCAGGGAGCCTGATTCCTCCAGCTCCGTTTTTCTTTCTCAAGATTGCTTTGGCTGTTCGGGGTCTTTTGTGTTTCCATACAAATTGTGCAACTTTTTGTTCTAGTTCTGTGAAAAATGCCAGTGCTAGTTTGATAGGGATTGCATTGAATCTATAGATTGCTTTGGGTAGTAGAGTCATTTTCACAATGTTGATTCTTCCAATACAGGAACATGGTATATCTCTCCATCTATTTGTGTCGTCTTTAATTTCTTTCATCAGTGTCTTATAATTTTATGCATACAGGTCTTTTGTCTCCTTAGGTAGGTTTATTCTTAGGTATTTGATTCTTTTTGTTGCAGTAAATGGGAGTGTTTCCTTAATTTCTCTTTCAGATTTTTCATCATTAGTGTATAGGAATGCAAGAGATTACTGTGCATTAATTTTGCATCCTGCTACTTTACCAGATTCATTGATTAGCTCTAATAGTCTTCTGGTAGCATCTTTAGGATTCTCTATGTAGAGTATCATGTCATCTGCAAACAGTGACAGCTTTACTTCTTCTTTTCCGATTTGCATTCCTTTTATTTCTTTTTCTTCTCTTATTGTTGTGGCTAAAACTTCCAAAACTATGTTGAATAATAGTGGTGAGTGGGCAACCTTGTCTTGTTCCTGATCTTAGTGGAAATGGTTTCAGTTTTTCACCATTGAAGATGATGTTGGCTGTGGGTTTGTCATATATGGCCTTTTCAATGTGGCTTTTGAAGGTGGTGCAGTCCCTCATGGCCAAGTGACAAAGGTCACAACGACAGAACTGAATTCTGTGACAGGTTGGCTTCTGGACTGTCATGGCCAATGCTGCCACTCCCCACTGTTAGGTCACTGTCCCCCTCAGTGCTCCTGAGTCCCTACAATGATGGGAGAACCTGGCAGGTATGGAGTAGAGGAGCGACATGATCAGACTTTTGGGGGCAAGGTGACCAGTTTGTAATTTTGTGATAATTTGGGGAGAGATGATGGTGGCTTGGACTAGGGTTGTCTCAGTGGAGGTCGTGAGAAATGGTTGGATTTTGGGGCTATTTTGAAGGCAGAGGTGGCAGATTTTAATCATGGATTGGATGTAGGTTATGAATGAAAAGAGTTAAGGATGACTCTGGGTTTTGCCCCGAGAAATGGAGGATATATAAATGTCTTGTTAGGACAATAGTTGTCACCCTTACATACCCTCTCAGAGTGCCTACCACCTGTTTTGAGTCTGCTTGTTTGCTGGCTGTGGCCTCAGTGGTGTTCATGGTCCTGGACCTTCAAGAGTTTGTTTCAGCTCTGTGTTCAGGGCTGGACACTCTGTAGGTGACTGTTTTTGACTGGGCCACTTCCTGGCATCCCTTTAGGGCTTGCTGAGGACATAGGTACAAGTGGGAAGGGCTCTCTGGGTGTGGAAGCAAAGTATGTATAAGTGTAGAATGAGACTAGAGACCTTGGCACATTTTTGCTTAGAGAGGGGCAATCCTGGAATTCAAACTTGTTCTGGTGAGCTAAATGGTCTTTTAGTTTGGATGGTATCTCTCCATCTCTTCATGGGGAGCTACACATTTGCATAGGGCTTCTAAGAAGATTTCTAGCTCTGAACTTTTAGGAGTCATGGGCTTCAAAATTATTTTCCTCTCCTGATCTGAAATTGCCTCAGCTTGTTGAAGGTACCTTAAAGAACCTGTTTATTTCCGTCCGAATAGTAGATCTTTGGGCATGTGTTGCATTGGGTACTTTTTCCAAGTGCTTTTAAAGAATTCTTTCATGGGACACACACAGCCCCATGGGACTGAGACCATATCTTATCCTTCCATAATCCTGACTGCTGACATGCTGCTGCCTACCTGGGAGATCCTCATTAGGTCTAGCTTCTGGGAGTATGTGGCAAGGATTTTCTTTTCCTTTTCACGAATAAAGCAGTGAGGACCAGAGAGGTGATAGCTATTTAGAGACAAATATAGGCTTTCTTTATCGTTTTTCACCATATCACCCATCTCTAATCACCTTGCTGATAATTTGTGTTGATGACATGTGACTGCTTCAAATAGTTGGTATATTCTGGAAATAAATCCATTCTTGTCTTTTCTTTGGGCTCACTCTTTGGATCTCCTTTGCTTTCCCATTCTACCATATGCCATTGGAGAATGAATAGCCAGGTAATCAAATCAGTGAGGCATCTGTTTAAAACAAAACAAAAACCCCAGATAAGTAAGGGTGATGTTCATCTGCACGTTTTGAGAGAGTCCCACCACAGAGCGCTAACCTACTGAATGACATTGAATTCCAAGGCTCAGAAGGCCCATCCTTCTATTCCATAGCAGCACCAAGGGGCATTTTAAATGCATGGAACACTAGGAATGACTAATGTGGACTTTCCCCTCTCCTTCAAGTAATCACTACTGATACCATTCACCCTGCAATTAATCAAATCCAGTCGAGGAGGAGTTGTGCATCTCTTCTGATGTTCGCCTATCTTTCTGCTCCCAAAGACTGTAAGCTGCATGAAGTCATGTCTTCTATGTCTGTACAACTCTCACAGTGCCTCTCATGGACTGGAACCCAAAGAACAGCTGATTTTAAACATTTATATCAATTGGGTATATCCACTGGAATAGTCCACCTTCAGTTTCAAGCTCAGTATGAGTTAACTCAGTCCCCTCTTTGTTCTAGAAAGGATTTAAATCTGCTTACGTGGATGTCACATGGCAGGAAAACAGATTAGAGGAAGGTAGGACAAAATAAAAAAAACAAGGATAGGGCCGTAAAGTGGAGCCCCCATGAGGCACACATGCTATTTTTAGACCACAGATTTGGTTTTACAAGACTAAATAGGAAACCCTGCCGGTTACACAGTTCATTGTCCGTATGATAAAAGCAAGCCAGCTTCTCAGGAGGAGCACAGCCACTGGCCCCTAGGAGTCTAAAGGAGTTTCTTAAAGGCTGTTCGTGAAATTCACAGCTCTCTGCTGTCCTGGACTCTCCACGGGATAGATTTTCAAACAGAGTGGAATGAATAGACTGAACAGCTTTCAACCAATCCTTTATAATTTTATTTCTCTCAGCTGAGCTTTTGTTCAAATGCAGTTTATTTTTAAGAGAACATAGTCATCTTGCTCCCAAACTAACTCTTCCTTCTGCTTCTCTTTTTTCTGAAAGAAAACTATGATTGTATAGCCACATCAGTCTGTATGACTATAGTTGTATAAAACTCCTTTGTTTCTTCCCATATCCAACCAGTTATCCTTCTTTTCTTCTCTCCTTCCTCCTCGCTCCCTTCTTTCCTTCATCACTTACTATGTACCAGAGGCTGACTGTGCATATGAAGGCATGATATTACATATATGTAACAATTGACAAGAGGACTGACCGATCAGAAAGAATATCAGCTTTGACATAGGAACAAGGTTCTCAAAGCCTTATCCTGTGTCAGGCATAAACTATTTGGTTGCTAACTGGGAAGGGGTGCAGTTCTGGAAAATTCCAGGGGGGTGCTGGGATGGTGGGTGGTGGTTTCAAGTAAGGGACTACTTTTTACTCATAAAAGTGTTTCCGTATACTAATAGCTGATACAGCTGCACTGGTGGATGCTGATGCATATCATCCCTGGGTATATGTTGTCACAAAGATGACTCAGCCATGGTTCGTATCCCAGAGAACACTGGTGTTCACTGTCTTCAGAATGTGTTTTAGGAATATCCTTTCCTCTTTCTGTCTGTTGCCATAACTGTAGTTTGGACCCTTTCTATCCCAGGCCTGATTAATTATAATTACCTCTTAACTGGTGTTCTAAGTTTCCATTTCTTTATTCTTTTATTTTCCCTCTTTCCAATGTTTCAAGTATGTGCTGCCAGAGAAAATTTCCTAAAATTTACTGCTTCTATCATGCTATTACTTTCTACTACAGAACTGTCCATGGCTTTTCTCTTCTTTCTAGGATAATATTCACACTCTTTAGCTGGGCATTCACGGCCTTCTATTTACTGTGTCAAGGTGTATGATGTCATAGAAGGACAAGCTGTGGTCCTCCCTGCTTCTAAGTAGCTTAAAATGGGCAGTGAAGGTATGTTTGTAATGATTATATTTATTCATTTTAAAAATATTTATTTTGGTTGCACCGGGTCTTAGTTGCGGCACATGGGCTCCTTTGTTGTGGCAGGTGGGCTCCTTAGTTCCGGCATGCGGGCTCCTTAGTTGTGGCCTATGAACTCTTAGTTGCGGCATACATGTGGGACCGAGTTCCCTGACCCAGGGATCGAACCTGGGCCCCCTGGATTGGGAGCATGGAGTCTTATCCACTGTGCCACCAAGGGAAGTCCCTGTAATGATTATTATGTAGTAAAAGTGAATGTGGGAAACAGGTAGGTAATGGGGTGTGAGATGGAGTAGGCTGACACCACTAACAGGATCGGACAGTCAAGAAATAAAGTCCCCTCAAGTCTGACTTCTCTCGGGAAGCCAAGAACAATAGATTCTTGGGCATAGGCCCCTGATTTCTAGGTCGTTGATCCTGGGATGGACGAGGGGGGTTTGTCAACTTCAAAATAAAACTTTTTATAATTTCTGAGATGCATATCCAGGGTGCAAAGCCTTTTCAAAGTTTAAGACCCTGAATAAATTCCAAACAGGACAGTGCAAGTACATTCAAGATTCACTTTCACACATCTTACCACCTCCCTCATAATTTTACCCTCAGCTCTCAGTGGACATCTGGCAGTCCTGGGCCTGATTAGATTCACAGGATAAGCCCTGCAGGGAGCGTCCAGGGTCCTTTCTCTGAGCTTTTTAAGAAAAAGCTTGGCTCAGCAGTCCCTGGGCTTAGACGAAGAGAAACCGTTCCTACCTACCATGTACTGAGAACCTAAAATAACCTTATTGGGTACTCTGAGTTAGGCATCTTACTAACATTTTCATGCACAATCTCATTTAATCTTCACCATTATTTTGTAAGGTAGGTATTATAAGTAAACTGAGGTCCAAGGCTAATTTATCCAAGATCACCCAGAGGATATATCCTTAGCCAAGATTGTAGGGCTATCAGAGTTTAAGTTCCTTCCACTCTATCATTTTGTACTTCTAGAGTTAATACAGATTTCCTCCATTCTCTGAAAGTAGAGCATTCGTACGAAAGCTTTCATAATCAGAAATGGCGTAATGTGAAGAAGCAGTGACCTTAGGGCACAGCTTGCTAACGATGCACAGATAAAGCATAGATGCTCACAGACACAGTTCAAAGCTATGGTGGCTTGATGCTGAGATGCTGAGTGTAGTTCCCAGGGAAGGAGCTCAGTGGTACCACTCTTGCTGTTGGGCGCACCGCTTTGTTTGCAAAACAAACAGTGAACACTGTTCTTGCTTTCACCTTTTTACATTATTAAAGTTAAACTCATCTGGCTTTCTTTTGGTTAGTGAAAACAGATACTAACAGAGGTGTCTTGTAAAGGCCAAGTGGTATAAAGGGAACTTTTTAAAAGTGGGGGATTGGGATTGACATATACACACTACTATGTATAAAATAGCTAACTAATGAGAACTGACTGTACAGCACAGGGAACTCTACTCAATACTCTGTAATGGCCTATATGGGGAAAGAATCTAAAAAAAGAGTGGATATATGTATATGTATAACTGGTTCACTTTGCTGTACACCTGAAACTAACACAACATTGTAAATCAACTCTACTCCAATAAAAAAAAGTGGGGGGCACCTGCGCTCTCTGGGAGTATAGGCAGGACAAGGATTGCAGATGTCTTTTTGGTACGCGGGCCTCTCACTGCTGTGGCCTCTCCAGTTGCGGAGCACAGGCTCCGGACGCACAGGCTCAGCGGCCATGGCTCACGGGCCCAGCTGCTCCGCGGCATATGGGATCTTCCCGGACTGGAGCACAAACCCGTGTCCCCTGCATCGGCAGGTGCACTCTCAACCACTGCGCCACCAGGGAAGCCCTGCTTGTAGATTTTTTGATGATGGCCATTCTGACCGGTGTGAAGTGATAATCTCATTGTGGTTTTGATTTGCATTTCTCTAATGATTAGTGATGCTGAGCATCCTTTCATGTGTTTGCCATCTGTATATCTTCTTTGGAGAAATGTCTATTTAGGTCTTCTGCCCATTTTTGGATTGGGTTGTTTGTTTTTTTGATATTGAGCTGCATGAGCTGCTTGCATATTTTGGAGATTAATCCTTTGTCAGTTGCTTCGTTTGCAAATATTTTCTCCCATTCTGAGGGTTGTCTTTTTGTCTCATTTATGGTTTCCTTTGCTGTGCAAAAGCTTTGAGGTTTCATTAGGTCCCATTTGTTTATTTTTTATTTTATTTCCATTACTCTAGGAGGTGGGTCAAAAAGGATCTTGCTGTGATTTATGTCATAGAGTGTTCTGCCTATGTTTTCCTCTAAGAGTTTGATAGTGTGTGGCCTTACATTTAGGTCTTTAATGCATTTTGAGTTTATTTTTTGTGTATGGTGTTAGGGAGTGTTCTAATTTCATTCTTTTACATGTAGCTGTCCAGTTTTCCCAGCTCCACTTATTGAAGAGGCTGCCTTTTCTCCATTGTATATTCTTAACTTCTTTATCAAAAATAAGGTGACCAGGGCTTCCCTGTTAGTGCAGTGGTTGAGAGTCCACCTGCCGATGCAGGGGACATGGGTTCGTGCCCCGGTCTGGGAAGATCCCACATGCCGTGGAGTGGCTGGGCCCATGAGCCATGGCCACTGAGCCTGCGCATCCAGAGCCTGTGCTCCGCAACGGGAGAGGCCACAACAGTGAGAGGCCCGTGTACAGCAAAAAAAAAAAAAAAATGTGACCGTAGGTGCGTGGGTTTACCTCTGGGCTTTCTATCCTGTTCCATTGATCTATATTTCTGTTTTTGTGCCTGTACCATACTGTGTTGATTACTGTAGCTTTGTAGTATAGTCTGAAGTCTGGAAGCCTGATTCCTCCAGCTCCATTTTTCTTTCTCAAGATTGCTTTGGCTATTCAGGGTCTTTTGTGTTTCTATACAAATTGTGAAAAATTTTTTCTAGTTTGGTGAAAAATGCCATTGTTCGTTTGATAGGGATTGCACTGAATCTGTACATTGCTTTGGGTGGTATGGTGATTTTCACAATGTTGATTCTTCCAATCCAAGAACATGGTATCTCTCTCAATCTGTTGGTATCATCTTTAATTTCTTTCATCAGTGTCTTATAGTTTTCTGCATACAGGTCTTTTGTCTCCCTAGGTAGGTTTATTCCTAGGTATTTGATTCTTTTTGTGGCAGTGGTAAATGGGAGTATTTCCTTAATTTCTCTTTCAGATTTTTCATCATTAGTGTATAGGAATGCAAGAGATTTCTATGCATTAATTTTGTATCCTGCTACTTTACCAAATTCATTGATTAGCTCTAGTAGTCTGCTGGTAGCATCTTTAGGATTCTCTATGTATAGTATCATGTCATCTGCAAACAGTGACAGTTTTACTTCTTCTTTACCGATTTGGATTCCTTTTATTTCTTTTTCCTCTCTGACTGCTGTGGCTAAAACTTCCAAAACTATGTTGAATAATAGTGGTGAGAGTGGGCAACCTTGTCTTGTTCCTGATTTTAGTGGAAATGGTTTCAGTTTTTCACCATTGAGGATGATGTTGGCTGTGGGTTTGTCATATATGGCCTTTATTATGTTGAGGTAAGTTCCCTCTATGCTCACACTCTGGAGAGTTTTTGTCATAAATGGGTATTGAATTTTGTGGAAAGCTTTTTCTGCATCTATTGAGATGATCATATGGTTTTTAATCCTTCAGTTTGTTAATATGGTGTATCACATTGATAGATTGCGTATATTGAAGAATCCTTGCATTTTTGGGATAAACCCCACTTGATCATGGTGTATGATCCTTTTAATGTGCTGGTGGATTCTGTTTGTTAGTATTTTGTTGAGACTTTTTGCATGTATGTTCATTAGTGATAAAAGAACACTTTCTAATCTTAGATTTCCACGTATTTTAGCCCTAGAGTAGTGAATATATTTTTGGAGTTTGTAGCAGTCATGTGGTAGATTCTGTTGATTGTGTTATTCAAGCTCCATTTTTACTTAACCCTCCTTTTTTGGAGAGATTAGAAAGCTAAAAACTACATTTCCAATAGCTCTTACCATCGATGGCTCTGGATATGAAATAGATTCTTCCAGTTGGATGCAAAAGATATAGAAGGTGAGAGGATGGTGGAGGCCATTCTCCTGCCTCTTTTGTCTGTTTCTGCTAGCAAGCAAGGAAGGGGAAACACAAGTTGTTTCTGCATCAGTATTCCAGTGTCTAATCTCCAGCTTCTTGAGTATCAAGAGGCAGTGATAGCATCAATGTGTTCTTGATTCACCTCCTTGATTCTAGGGCTCCAGGCACATGGATATGACTTTGTATTTATATCTCCAGTGGCAGCATCAGACGTGGATCAGTTTTATATTTTTCTGGGAGTAATTCCTGGAGGCCCATCTTGGAACCTGCTCCCTTATCCTTTACAGCATTGTGTAAACTTTGAATTCCCTGCATTAAATCCCTTCCTGCTCAAAATCCCTACAGTGCTTTATACTTTCTGTATTGAAACTTGACTGTTAGATCCTTCGGGTGGTTTATATTAAACTTACTCCTGAACCTGTTCCTACTCCTAGAATCTGAGTCCTAAGTTTGAGATGAAAGTGGAGATGAGAAATAAGGGCCCCATTCGGAGAGAAGACAATGCAAGTGTGGGAACTAAGTGCCACAGATTGTGGCATTGACTTGAGTCTGGCTCAGTAATTAGGTTTTACTAGACCAGGTGTTGTCTGCTGTGAATGTCACCAATGTCTTGTAGAGGGTTTAGGTCATTGCAGATTGTATTGCCAGCCATGGCTTTTATTTTTTAGCTCTCTTGGGGCTAAAATGCAGATGAGCGTGGCCTAAATAGGTGATGGGTATGTGTGTTTGCCTGTTGCTTAGCCCCCCTGCCCCATTTTAAGATTTATTTATTTATTTTATTTATTTTTGGCTGTGTTGGGTCTTAGTTGTGGCACGCCGGATCTTCCTTGAGGCATGCGGGATCTTTTGTTGTGGTGTGCTTCTCTCTAGATGTGGCGTGCGGGTTTTCTCTAATTGTGGTGTGCAGGCTCCAGGGCACATGGGCTCTGTAGTTTGCAGCACGCAGGCTCTCTAGTTGAGGCGTGCGAGCTCAGTAGTTGTGGTGTGCAGGCTTAGTTGCCTCGCAGCATGTGGGATCTTAGTTCCCTGATCAGGGACTGAACCTGCGTCCCCTGCTTTGTAAGCCAGATTCTTTACCACGGGACCACCAGGAAAGTCCCCGCTTAGCGCTTTCTTAATTGTTGAGATAGATCAGTGAGGGTAATGTAGTCATATTTCCTAGTGGGGAATGTAGTGTGGTGTGGAAATAATTGAATTGGTAATGGGAAGGTGGAAGTGTTGTTTTGTGTTGAAATATTCATTTCTCCCATAACAGTTGAGTAAATGTAGCCATTAGTGTATGCATATAATCTTCTTTACCTGCTGCTAGAACACTCAGAGGGTTAGACACTTCCTGCTGAGAAACATATTTGAGAAAGATGAGCATTTTAAAAAGAGCATGAATCTGTTCGCCATCTGGGGAGGCAAGAATTATTCTTCCATGTTTAGCACGAATTCAGGTGAGTTCAGGAGAGGGGGAGCAGTGATGTTGCACTAAATTTTGTCTGCCTGCTGAATTCAGCTTTCCTTGTAACTGAAGATCCTCCTGAGCAAGCAGTAGCTTAAAGGCAGAACATCATGGAAAGTGAGGCATACCTCTGAGGTCTTTCAGACAAGGAGTAGTTAGAGGTGGTGTCAATTTTTGTACTAAAGGCATCATCCTTTCCAAGATGGCCCTGTAAACATTTTTAGTTTTCTGTAGAAATTGTCTTAAATGCTTGGTTGCTTTATAGAAAATGGCTTTGCCTCACATAGAGAAAACATTTCCACTCTCTTTATTATGCTTTTATTTATTTCATTGAATTAACCCTCATGTAAATGGTTATTACTGAGCACCAAATATTAACTCGATTCTTAGAGCAAACTTTGGAGGTAGGTGCTATCATTTTCCCCATTTTACAGATGGAAAAACCAAGGAACAGAGAGATCAAGGAACTTAGCCATAGTCGCACAGCTAGTAAACCAGGATTCAAAACCATGTAGTGACTCCACAGCCCCTGCTCTGAGCCACTGTGCTGTAGACTGCTCATCTTTCCCTTTTTCTTCATCTCAGAGAACGTACCATTTTGCCTTCTTTCCAAGGCCAGGAACGCTGCATTTTGTACAGATTGTTCACTCCCTATGAGGGCCCAGTCAAGGGGGCTTGGAGAACGAAGTCTAGCCTGTGCTCTATTCACCAAACTGTGTGTTCTGGTGTGCTACACCCACCCAGAGTCTGATTTGGACTAAGGTGCTCTATGGGGTAGCAGCAGCTTACTCTAAGGCTCACTCTTCTATCCGACACTGGATCTCACCCCTTCCTGTCTCTTCCAGCACCTTGTATTTCAGTGATTTCCCAAGCATGGGCAAGAATTTGACATTTATGACACGAACCTATACTTCCTAATATCTATTTATTTTCTGAAGGTAGTTTTAGCTTCTCTTGTCTATACCACAGAACTAATGTCCAAACCCTTTCATTATCTTCATAGCCTTTTTCCAGGTATCTTTTGAAGTCCTCTGGGTCCTTCTTAATTATAAAGCTGCTCAAGAATGAAAAGCAAAGTCATCATAAAAGTTAATGTGTTCATTAAACTATGGAACGAACCCAAGGCCTTTTACAGCATTGTTTCCTGGGAAAGTATGTCCTGAGTGTCATTTGAGGTTGCCTAGAGAGTTTTTCCCTTTAACCTAAGGGGTCGACAATGTAGAGTGATTGGTGCTGACGGTGAGGTGGTGGCTGTTTATGTGACTTGGCCATCTACAGCTGGGTATTCATAGTTTGGTACACCTCTTCCAGCTGGTTTCCCAAAGCCACTTTTGCCATCCTCTATTTCATTTTTGACATAGACAACCAGACTGATCTTTAGAAATACAAGGGTGATTATGACACTTCTCTTCTTAGAATCCTGGAATGGCTTGTAACTGCTATTAGGATAAGATCCTTAACACGGCTTATGGAATGATCTGGCCCTTGTCCAGCTCTTCAGCTGCATGTTGATCTATTCTCCTCTCTGTCACTTTGCTTTAGCCATATTGGTCTCCTTTTTGTTAGTTCTAGTGTTCTAAGCTCTCTTCCACTATAGTTTCTTCATATGTGCTTTTCTATTTACCTGAAATATTCTCCTTCCTTCTCCTCGCCTGGCCAATTGGCACTCATCCTTCAGATCTTTTACTTGAACGTGACTTTCTCAGGAAAAAATGCTTTTGTACTCAAGGCAATGTGTGGTTTTCCTTTAGAGCACTTATTACAGATTACTGTTAAATGTATTTAATGTCTCTCTTCCTTCATAGACTGTAACCTCCACGAGGCAGGGGACATGATTGTCTTATTTTTTTCTTCTGCACCTAATACGTTTGAATAAATATCTGCTGAATGATTAAATGAGTGAATCAATGAGTGAATTAACCAGATTTGGCTTGCATAATGCCTGTTTTTTCCCCCCAACTTAGGCTTCAAATTTTCTGAAGGCAGGGGCCATATCTTTTCTCATTTTTATAGGGCCTAAATTGTCCAGTGCAGTGCTTTGCAAACATGAGCCTCAATGAAGAATTCCTTATTGACCTGCCAAGCTCAGATGAATTAGGTAAGGTATGGAAAAATAAGGAAAAGGTGAGGGTGAAAAATATGGGGTCATTCTAATGAAAGAGTATGGTCTGGTGTTTCAAAGTACAGTGATATACGGGTCCCTGCTTATGGCCAGTGGTCAATAAATTAGTAGATAATGCCCTATATCAAGCCCTCTATTTTCAACCTGATTGCTTGTTTAGCTGATGATTTTTGTCTCCATTAAAAGTCTTTGGTTAGCAGAGGTGAAGGTCTTTGGCCTGGGTTAGTAACAGCTGGTACTTGTATTTACTCTTTTGTTTCTGAGAGTAACTGCTGTTTTTCATCAACTTGTTGAGATGCCAAGGACCACCTGTAATAGGCAGCTGATTAAACTCATTGTGATGATGGAAACAAGATGTCTCAGGTTTTATCTTTTAATTTACCGATTTTAGATGGGGACTGATGTTCATGGCTACAGACCATGCTTGTTATCTCCACAATCATCTGTCTTCAATTCTTTCTGTTGGAAGAAGTCAGGACAGGATCCTGAGCCTCTGGTTCAGAGGGTCACAAATCAATCTTTCTCCTACGCCTATTGATTCCAACTTAAATTAGTGAAGTTCTACTCTATGTCTTCTTTTTCTTTCCTTCTCCATTAAAAAAAATTCTCCCCTATGCTGTGAAGACAGACAGGAAAGTAGAAAAGTAATGGGAGTAGATTTTGCAT
Source organism: Phocoena phocoena (assembly GCF_963924675.1). Lineage (NCBI taxonomy): Eukaryota > Metazoa > Chordata > Mammalia > Artiodactyla > Phocoenidae > Phocoena > Phocoena phocoena. Next base: position 67,703,143 of record NC_089234.1, on the reverse strand, counting down.
CTTCTTTTGGTCTGTCTGAATTATCATCATCGCCTTCTTTTCAATGCCATCTTGGCATATTGTACTTTAAAAGCCCTTTCACATGTGTTTATCTCATATGCTTCTCTTTCAATGGTTACCCAATTTATAGCTGAGGAATCTTAGGCTCACAGAGGCCAAATGACTTAGCTAAGTTCATATGGCTAGATAATGAGTGAAACTGGGTATATTTCTTAGGACTCTTCTGGTTGTAAGGAACAAAAAAAAATCAATTTCAACCAGCTACTAGCTTAATAGAGAGGAATATACTGCAATGAGTTTGGACTTGTTTACAGACTAGAACAAAGAGTTATAGAATCAGGTCAACTCTGAAGACTTTCGGAATTAGAAACAGATCTGAAGCCTGCAGGAATTTTTTAGTCTGTCTCATAATCTGTTTCTTTTGGGGTACCGACATCATTGGGTCCAACTTCCCCATGTAGTAGGGGACATGGGTGTCAGTAGAGCTGCCATGTATTGCATGCAGTGTACAATTCTGCTCCATCTAAGGGTTACTAATCATATCTTAGAAATCAAAGATTTGTATGTTTATTATGGCAAATTTCCAGCAGATGGCACTCAAGTGTCTTTTCTAACAAAAGTCAGTAAAATGATTTGAGGAAGCGGTACATTTATCTATTTGCACAAAGGTGCCTTAGTGGGTAGTGGGGACCTTGTCTTTCTGAGATCATGCTTTTCCTGATTATAACCAAAGAAAAAAGAAAAACCTTCCCCATAACAGAAAGAACCTAGACAATAACTTTGGTGGATTTGGCTTGGGCTCCATCTTGGATCAATATCTATGGTTGGGAGTGGTTCATGATTGACCCCTTTAGACATTACAATTTTCCCTGTGGAAACACTCTTCTTTCTATGTATACAATTCCGCTGCTGCCTACATAAAGCAGTGAATCCACATGTAATCACAAGTATACTCCCCACCCCCAACTCTGTCAAGAGAGGTATTTCAAAGTATCACCAACTACTGCATTTACTAACAAGTTCAGGGTGTTTGGGAGACATGGCTCCTCAAGATTCTGAACGCTGTGGGCATTGGGACTAATTTAACCATTTCCAACCCATCTAAGATACAATAGTACAGGAAGAAGAAAGTAGCCAGAATAAGAATTCAAGTTTGGAAAAGAGGGAGAAGGATAAGCAACATGAGTGGGACAACTCCAGAGGATATGCCATACTCCACTGAATAGGACTAGTAAGGCATATCCATTTTTCACTCACTGCCTTGGCTGCTGTTAGGTCTGTGGCATTCTGTCCCCAGGAAGCTTTGCCTTGATCATTTCCCTTCATGGCCACAGTAAACAAGAGGACAGCTCGTGGAAGGCTATATTCTTCCAGAAGCCTAGTTGCTATCATTGTTGCACAGAGACCCAGGAATTGCCTTAGAGATGGAGCAATTGCAGGCTTCTAATTGAAGAATTTCTTTAGCGAAGCACATCTTTTAAAGAGCTAGTTGGCTGTCGGTGTTGAGTTCATTTTGATGGGCTCTGTTGACTTACAACAAACCAGCAGTTTTGTTGATTCATAATATTTGGCTCTACACACTGCCTTTGAAATTTATGTCTTCTAGAAACATACCCATAGGACTTTGACAGTCCTCCTGTGGCCTCTGTTTAATAACTTCTCCCTTGGCCCCTGCCTCAGGGCAACTGAAGCAATAGGCTGAGTCGGTAAAACAGAGCTCTTCTGCGCTCTGGCCCCTCGTTGCTTCCCAGTTATTTGCACTTGATGATGGGAAAAATTACTGCCTTTTCTTTGGGGCAGGGGCACAGCAGGAGCTGTTTGGGAAAAGTCTGAGTGGTCAGGCTTTTCCCATTTCTAGGTTACCCCTGGGTATCCCCTCTCCTTGATGGTGAAATAACTTCACTGTAGGACACAGAATTCATCTCTAACAGTTGAGCGGGCAGCATGGTTTTCTGATCCTTAGCAACTTTGGATCAGTAGCTACATATAGATAAGGCCTCTGTTTTAAAAGCACTATATATCTATCTTCTTATTTCCTATCCATTTTAAGAAATGCCAGCTTAGATTGAGGTTTATTTTCCTTTTAAGGGACCTTACCAAAGGCCATAAGAAGTATCAAGTGTGCTCTTGTTTCTTTTTTTTTTTCTCTCAAAGTTTAACCATTTATTAAAGCAATTGTTTTATCAGCCATTTTTCTGGTACAGATATAAACGAAGTCCCCATAACATCTCTTGACCTCCTGTCAGTGTTCTATTGATACATTCTAGTTTTAAAGTTTTAAAATTGAAGTATAGTTGATTTATAATATTATATTAGTTTAAGGTGTATACAATAGTATTCAATATTTTTATAGATTAAAAAAAATTTTAATTTAAAAAAATTAAAAATTTTATGCATTTAAATTTATTATAAAATATTGACTATATTCCCTGTGCTGTACCATATATCCTTGCTTATTTGTTTTATACATGGTAGTTTGTACTTCTTAATCCCCTACCCCTATCTTGCCCCCTTCCTTACTGGTAACCTCTAGTTTTTTCTCTATATCTGTGAGTCTGTTTGTTTTGTTACATTCATTTGTTTGTTTATTTTTCAGATTCGATGTATAAGTGATATCATACAGTCTTTGTCTTTCTCTGTCTGACTTCTTTCATTAAAGTATAATAGGTCTCTCCATGTTGTTGCAGGTCTCTCCATGTTGTCGCAAATGGCAAGATTTCAGTCTTTTTTATGGCTGAGTCTTATTTATTATTTTTCTACCAAGCCACCAAAATATTATTGTCTGTCTGCCAAGATACAGCAGGTAATAGTTAATATCTACTTTGTTTTCATGTAAGAATTGCCATCTTTCCAGCTGGGAGTAGTGTGATTCTCACTTCCTCTACCTCGTATCAACTAAACCCAGTCTACATTTAATACTAATTTCTGTAGTAATTAGTAATCTTTGTATTGCTAGTGAGAGAAACTCAAGTGTAAGTAGCCTAAGGGAAAAGAAAAGGAGGAGGAGGAAATTATTGGAAGGATCTTGGGTCACTCACATAAGAGCTACAGAGAGAGGCAGCTCTGGAAACTTCTGTGGCTCGAACTGGGGAGCTGACTGTCTCCTATTCTAGATTCTCTCTGTTGGCTTCATTTGCCAACAATGTTTACCTTTTCAAGGCACCTCCATTGTGTTTTCACTGGGGCTTTTACCACGTCCCACTTAGCACCAGGGGTACGAATTTCTTCACAACCTCTTCAGCATTCATTGTTTGCAAAATTTTTGCCGATGGCCATTCTGACTGCTGTGAGCTGATAGGCTTTTGTAATTTGGATTTGCATGTCTTTAATAATTCCTAATGTTCAGCATTTTTCCACGCCTTTTTCTTTTGTACTAAAAAAAAAAGAAAAAACGGTGAGTAAAATATACCTCTTGAAACTGTCTTCTTTAAAGGTTGCCCTCTTTTAAATTTTCAGGTAGATTTTCGACCCCAGGATTTTTTTTGAGGGCAGGTGTCATTTACAGGCCTGCCATGATTGTGAATGTTTAGTGACCATTAGCACTGGCTTAAAGCTGCAGTTGTGGGAAACGGCCACAAGGCGGCAGCATTTCTCCATTCCAAAATCTGGTTACTAGGGCAGCAGAGCCTTTCTAGAAGTCGTGTTCCTAGGTAGTAAATTAGAATGGAATGTGTCAGGAAAAACCCCGATAGGTTTATGTGTCATTACTTCTTGTTCATTGTTTTAATTTTTTAAATCAGGGTAATGAATAGAATATTGTTTGTCCTAGGTGTACAGAATCTGGTTCATTTGTATATTATATATACTATTCATATACAGATCCTATTCCCATGTAACTTACTACAGAGTGTTCTGTAGACCTCCCTTGCTATAGAGTCGGTCTTTTGATAATACGTATTAAATATGTATTTATATATGTATGGTAACCCGAATCTTAATTTATCAATTCCCCCCACCTTTCCTTTTAGATAAGCATAGTTTGCTTTCTAACTCTGTGGGTGTCTTTCTGTGTGGAAATGTGTTCACTGCAGCAGTATTGCAATAGCCAAGACATGGAAGCAACGAAAAAGTCCATCAAGAGGTGAGTGGATAAAGAAGAACTGGAACATGTACAGATGGAATATTAGCCAAGGAAAAAAATGAAACAACGCCATTTGCAGCACCATAGATGAGTCTAGAGGTAATCACGCAAATTGTACTAAGTCACAAAGCAAAAGACACATATCCTGTAATATCACTTATAGGTGTTACCTAAAAGTTGATACCAATGAAGATATTTCCACAGGGAAACGCAATCACAGATTCATTAAACAAACTTATGGTTCACCAAATGGAAAGGTGTGAGGATTGGATCCATTAGGATATTGGGGTTAACAGAGATATAGAAACACATGTGAAACATATAATCACCAAAGACCTATGGAATACCAAGAGAAGACTACTCAACATTGTGTCATAACCTACATGGGAATAGGACCTGAAGAAGAAGAGATATATGTATATGTGTAAAAGAACCACATCTTGTACACCGAGAACAAAACATTGCAATCAAATTTGCTCCGATAAAAAATAAAAAAGAACAAGAAGTAATGAGACATAAACTTAAGGGGCTTTTTGCTGGCACATTGCATTCCAATTTACAACCAGAACACGACTTCCACTAAAGCTCTGTTGCCCTAGTAACCAGATTTGGTAAATGAGAACTGCTGCCGCCTTGTGGCCGTTTCACACAATAGCAGCTTTAAACCCAGCGCTAATGGTCACTTAATATTCAAAATAATGGAAGGCCTCTAAATGACACCTGCCCACACAAAAAATCCTGGGGTCGAAAATGGACCCAAAACTTCAAGACGCATCAACATTTCAAGAAGAGAAGCTCAAGAGGCATATGTTACGCACATTTTGTCTTTTCTTTTCTCTTTCGTTTAAGGAAAAAAAAAGGCATGGAACAATGCTCAACATCAGGAATTAATAAAGCCATGCAAATCCAATGTACAAAAACGTTCACCTCTCAGCCGTCAGAATGATCACCAGCGAAAAAGTCTTCAAAGAATAAGTGCTGAAGGGGTTTCAGAGAACTGTGTACCCTCTAGCTGTTGGTGGGATGTAAACCGGTAACAGCCAGGGTTGAGAAGAGAATGGAGGTGTGATTAAAGGTAACAATTGAGCTACCATGTGATCTGGTAGGCCCACTGATGGGCGGATCAACTGAGCAGAGCAGAGTCGAAAAGACACAGGCTGGCAATCCTGCATTGCAGCAGCATTTACCATAGCCAAGACTTGGAAGAAACCAAAATGTCTATCAACAGAAAAATGCAAAAAGAAGAAGTGGTCCATCTTCACAATGGAATACTAGACATGGAAAAGAATGAAACAGTGCCGTTTGCACCACCACTGAAGGACCAGAGATAATCACCCAACTTGAAGTGAGAAAAAAACTGAAAGACAGACATCCTATGACATCACTTATAGGAGTTACCTAAAAATCGATACCCATGAACTTATTTCCAAGAGAAGGACACGCATGGATTAAGAAAACAAAATTACGTTTAACCAAATGGAAAGGTGTAAGGAATGGATGAATTAGGATATGGGGGTTAACGGACATGTACTAATACCTATGACATAAATAATCACAAAATACCTACGGAATACCAAGAGAGGTCTACTCAACACTGTGTAAATAACCTACACGGGAAAGGATCCAAAGATGAATAGATAGATACATAGATATAATGAACCAGATTGTGTACACCTAGAACACACACAACATTTTTATCAAATTGGCTCTGATAATTCATAAAAATTAAATGTAAAAAACAAGAAGTAAGGAGATATAAGCTCTTGGGGGTTTGCCCTGGCACATTCCACTCTAATTTGCAGGCTACTAACACGATTTTCAGGAAAGCTCTGTTGCCCAAGAACCCAGAGTTGGAAAGGAAGAGATGCTGCCGCCTTGTGGCTGTTTCCCGCAAGAGCGGCTTTAAGCCCACAGCTAATGGTCACTTGACATTCACAAGGACTCAGGGCTGTAAAGGACACCTGCCCTAAAAAATTATGCGGATGGAGGGAATGGAGAAAAAAATTTGAAACAGGAAAATGTTTCAAGAAGATAGTATGAAGAGGTAAGTTTTACCCACTCTCTTTTTAAAAAAAGGAAAGCGGATAAAAGCTCAACATCAGGAATCATTAGACTCCTGCAAATCTAATCTACAAAAAGGTTTCAACTCACACCAGTCGACTGACCACCAGCAAAAAGGCTACAAACAATAAATGCTGAAGGGGTTTGAGAGAACTGTGTCCCCTCTAGCTGCTGGTGAGATGTAAAGCGATAAGAGCCAATAATGAGAACAGAAAGGAGCTGCCTTTTTAAAAGTAAAAATTGAGCTACCATTCGATGCAGCAGGCCCACCGCTGGGCCTCTCACGTGAGAGGACCAGAATCGAGAAGACACAGGCTGCAAAGGCTGCACTGCAGCCTTATTCACAATAGCCAAGACATGTAAGCAACCGAAATGTCAATTAACAGATGAATGGATAAAGAAGTGGTCCATGTACCCAATGGAATATTAGCCACGGAAAACAATGAAACGCTGCTCTTTGAGGCACTGTAGATGAGCCTAGAGATAATCACAGAACATGAGGCAAGTCGGAAAGCAAAAGACATATATCCTATGATATCATGTATAGGTGTTATCTAACAACGGACACAAATGAACATATCGCCACAGGGAAAGACACTCACAGACTTAGAAAACAAACGATGCTCATCTAAAAGGAAAGGTGGGGGGAATGGATAAATTAAGATTCGGGTTACCATATGCATACAAATACCTATTCAATACATACAACGAAAAGACCGACCATATAGCAAGGGAGGTCTACGGAACTCTCTGTAATAATTTACATGGGAAGACGATCTGCACATGCATAGACATATATAATGTACAAATGAACCAGATTGTGTACACCTAGGACAAACAATATTTTAATCATTAAACCGATTACAAAAATTAAAACAACCAACAAGAAGTAATTAGAAATAAACTCATGGGGGTTTTTCCTGGCACATTCCATTCTAATTTACAACCTAGGAACACGACTTCCAGTAAGGCTTTGCTGCCCTAGTACCCACATGGGGGAATGGAGAAGTGCTGCCTCCTTGTGGCCTTTTCACACAATAGCAGCTTTAAACACACAGCTAGTGGTCACTAAATATTCATCAAACTTGCAGTCCTGTAATGACATCCGCCCACCAAAAAATTCCTGGGGTCGAAAATTGAACAAAAAATTCAAAAGAGGGCAACCTACCAAGAAAAAAATTCCAAGACGTATATTGTACTCACACTTTTTTCTCTCTCTTTTTTTTTAACAGAAAAGAAAAAGGCCTGGAAAAATGATGAATTTTAGGAATTTATACAGATATGCAAACCCAAATTACAAAAACCTAGCAGCTCACAGCCATCAGAATGGCCATGAGCAAAAATGCTGCAAGCAATAAATGCTGAAGCGATTTTGGAGTTCTAAGGGGGACGTGGTAAGAGCCACTAATGAAAACACAATGGAGGTGCTTTGAAAAGGGAAACATTGAGCTACCAGTCAATCAGTCATAGCCACTGCTGGGCCTATCACATGAGAAAATGAGAATCAAAAACTCACAGACGGGCAATCCTGCACTGCAGCAATATTTACCATAGCCAACACTTGGAAGCAACGAAAATGTCCATCAACAGAGGAATGCACCAAGAAGAAGTGGTCCATGTACAAAATGGAATATTACTTCAATAAAAAATATAAATTAAATTTCAAAAACAAAGCACATCAGCATTGGTGGGTTTATCCGGCCACATTCCACTCTAATTTATAACCGAGGAACACCCCTGGCCGGAAGGTCTGTTTCCCTAGCACCGGCGTGGGGAACGTAGAAAGGCTGCCACCCTCTGGTCATTACCTGCAAAAGCAGCTTTAAAGCCTGTGCTAATGGTCACTTCGTGTGAACAAGTCCTGCAGGGGTGTAACTGAATCCTGCCCTCAAAATGTCTTGAGGGAGGTAATGGTCAAAAAGTTTCAAAATGTGACTCATACTTTAAGGAAACACTTTGAAGAACTAAGCTGTAATCACTGTTTGAAAAATAAAAAGGACATGCCTTAAAGCTCAACTTCAACGGATTACGAGACCCATGCCAATTCAACCACAAAGAGGTATCAGCTCACACCACTCAGAATAACCATCAGCTGGAAAACTATAAACAATAAATGCTGAAGGTGTTGTGGAGAAATGCGTACCCTCAACTTGAAGTGGGACGTACCCTGGAAAGAGCCACTAATGAGAACAGAATGGAGACGCCTTTAAAAGGTAAACATTGAGCTACCGTATGATCCAGCAGGCCCATTCCTGGACCTACAACCCAAGAAGACAGAATTGGAAAGAAACAGGCAGGAAAATCTGCACTGCACAGTATTACAATAGCCAAGATACGGAAGTAACCAAAAAGTCCACCAACAGATGGGTGGACAAAGAAGACCTGCTGCATGTACAGATGGAACACTAGCCTTGGAGAAAATGAAACAATGCCATTTGCAGCACCATAGATGGGTCCAGAAGTAATCACGCAACTCGCAGTAAGTGAGAAAGCGAAAGACACACATCCCATCGTATCACTTATAGGTGTTACCTAAACGTTGATACCAATGAACATATTTCCACAGAGAAAGGCAATCACAGATTCATTAAACAAACTTATGGTTCACCAAATGGAAAGGTGTGAGGATTGGATCCATTAGGATATTGGGGTTAACAGAGGTACAGAAACACTTGTGAAATATATAATTACCAAAGTCCTACGGAATACCAAGGGAAGACTACTCAATACTGTGTCATAACCTACATGGGAAAAGGATCCGAAGAAGGATAGATACCTGTATATGTGTAACAGGACCACACCTAGAACAAAGAAAACATTGTAATGAAGTTGGCTGTGATAAAGAATAAAAATTAAATTAATAAACGAACAAGAAATAATGAGACATAATCTTAAGAGGCTTTCCCTGGCACTTTCCGTTCTAATTTACAACCTACAGCGCAACTTGCAATATAGCTCTGTTGCCCTAGTAACCAGGTTTGGTAAGGAGAAATGCTGCCGCCTCCTGGCCGTTTCACACAACAGCAGCTTTAAGCCCAGCGCTAATGGTCACTTAATATTCAAAATAATTGCAGGCCTGTCAATGACACCTGCCTTCAAAAAAGTCCTGGGGTCGCAAAGCGAACACAAAACTGAAAAGACGTCAGCATTTCAAGAAGACAATTTCAAGAGGCATATGTTACACACGTTTTCTCTTTTCTTGCTTTTTTTTTCCTTAAAAAGGAAAAGGGAATGTAAAAATGCTCAACAGGAGCAATTAATAAAGCCTTGCAAATCCAATCTACAGAGACGTCCACCTCACAGCCGTCTGAATGGTGATCGGGAGAATAGTCTACAGTGAATGAATGCTGAAAGGGTTTTAGACACCTGTGTCCCCTCTGGCTGCTGCAGGGAGATAAACTAGTAACAGCCAGTAGTGAGAAAAGAATGGTGGTGCGTTTAAAGGCAAAAATTGAGCTACCATGTGATCTGGTAGGTCCTTTGATGCGCCTATCCCCTGAGCAGACCAGAATGAAAAAGATACAGGCCGGCAATCCTGCGCTACAGGAACATTTACCACAGCCAAGACCTGGAAGAAATCAAAGTGTCCATCAGCAGAAAAATGTACAAGGAAGAAGTGGTCCATGTACACAACGGAATATTAGCCATGGAAAAGAATGAAACTGTGCCGTTTGCACCACCATAGAAGGACCTAAAGATCATCACCCAACTTGAAGTAAGAAAGAAACTGAAAGACAGATATCCTATGACATCACTCATAGGTGTTACCAAAATATTGATACCCACGAACTTATTTCCAAGAGAAGGAAAAGGATGGATTAAGAAAACAAAATTACGTTTAACCAAATGGAAACGTGTAAGGAGTGGATGAATTAGGATATGGGGGTTAACGGACGTGTGCTAATACATATGAAATATATCATCACAAAATACCTATGGAATACCAAGCAATGTCTACTCAACGCTCTGTAATAACCGACACGGTAAAGGATCCAAAGATAAATAGACAGATCCATTGATATAATGAACCAGATTCTGTACACCTAGGAGAAACAAAATTTTTTTTTTTTATCGAATTTGCTCTGATAATTCATAAACATTAAATGTAAAACACAAACAAGAAGTAAGGAGATATAAGCTCTTGGGGGTTTGCCCTGGCACATTCCACTCTAATTTGCAGGCTACTAACACGATTTTCAGGAAAGCTCTGTTGCCCAAGAACCCAGAGTTGGAAAGGAAGAGATGCTGCCGCCTTGTGGCTGTTTCCCGCAAGAGCGGCTTTAAGCCCACAGCTAATGGTCACTTGACATTCACAAGGACTCAGGGCTGTAAAGGACACCTGCCCTAAAAAATTATGCGGATGTAGGGAATGGAGAAAAAAATTCAAAACAGGAAAATGTTTCAAGAAGGTAGTATGAAGAGGTAAGTTTGTCTCACTCTCTTTTATAAAGAAAAGGAAAATGGATAAGAGTTCAACCGCAGGAATTATTAGACTCATGCAAATCTAACGCACAAAATGTTTTCAACTCACACCCGTCGGCTGACGATCAGGAAAAATCTACAAACAATAAATACTGAGGGGGCTTTAGAGAACTGTGTACCCTCTAGCTGCTGGTGAGATGTAAAGTGGTAACAACCAATAATGAGAACAGAAAGGAGCTGCCTTTAAAAGTGAAAATTGAGTTACCATTCAATCCAGCAATCACACCACTGGGCCTCTCACTTGAGAAGACCAGAAGCGAGAAGACCCAGGTTGCAAAATCTGCACTGCATCCTGTTCACAATAGCCAAGACAGTGAAGCTTCCAAAATGTCCATCAACAAATGAATGGATAAAGAAGAAGTGGTCCACGTACACAACGGAATATTAGCCGTGGAAAACGATTCAACACTGCTCTTTGAGGCACAATAGGTGAGCTTGGAGATAATCACAGAACATGGGGTAAGTCGGAAAGCAAAAGACCTATATCCTACGATATCACTTATAGGCGTTATCTAATAACTGACACATATGAACGTATTTCCACAGAGAAAGACACTCACAGAATGAGAAAAACACTGTGCTTATCTAAAAGGAAAGGCGGGCGGAATGGATAAATTAAGAAGAGCGTTACGATACGTATACAAATACATATTATATACACATATCAAAAGACTGACCATATAGCAAGGGAAGTGTATGGAACACTCTGTAATATTTTACATGGGAAGAGGATCTGTACATGAATAGACACATATAATGTACAAATAAACCAGACTGTGTACACCTAGGACAAACAATATTCTACTCATCACCCCGATTAAAAAAATTTAAAAAACCAAGAAGAAGTAATGAGACATAAACTCATGGGGGCTTCTCCTGGCCCATTCCACTCGAATTTACAGCCTAGGAACACGACTTCCAGAAAGCCTCTGTTGCCCTAGTAACCAGATTTGGGAATGGAGAAATGCTGTCTCCTTGAGGCCGTTTCCCAAAACAGCAGCTTTAAACCCGGTGCTCATGGTCCCTAAATATTCACCAAACTCGCAGCCTTGTAAATTACACCTGCCCTCCAAAAAAAATCCTGGGGGCAAACATCGACGAAAATTCAAAAGACGGCAACCTTCCAAGAAGACAATTTCAAAAGGTATGTTGTACTCCCACTCTTTTCTTTCTTTTCTTAATAGAAAAGAAAAAAGCATGGAGAGATGATGAATTTTAGGAGTTTTTAAGACATGCAAACCCAAATTACAAAAACCTATCAATTCACAGCAGTCAGAACGGCCATTAGCAAAAATGCGGCAAACAATAAATGCTGAAGGGACTGTGGAGAAATGCGTACCCTCGGTTCTAAGGTGGACGTGGTAAGGGCCACTAATGAAACACAATGGAGGTGCTTTGAAAACGGAAACATTGAGCTACTAGTCAATCAGTCACACCCACTGCTGGGCCTATCACCTGAGAAAAATGAGCATCAAAGCGTCACAGGCTGCCAATCCGGCACTCCAGCAATATTTACCATAGCCAACATTTGGAAGCAACGAAAATGTCCATCAACAGAGGAATGCACCAAGAAGAAGTGGTCCATGTACAAAATGGAATATTACTTCAATAAAAAATATAAATTAAATTTCAAAAACAAAGCACATCAGCATTGGTGGGTTTATCCGGCCACATTCCACTCTAATTTATAACCGAGGAACACCCCTGGCCGGAAGGTCTGTTTCCCTAGCACCGGCGTGGGGAACGTAGAAAGGCTGCCACCCTCTGGTCATTACCTGCAAAAGCAGCTTTAAAGCCTGTGCTAATGGTCACTTCGTGTGAACAAGTCCTGCAGGGGTGTAACTGAATCCTGCCCTCAAAATGTCTTGAGGGAGGTAATGGTCAAAAAGTTTCAAAATGTGACTCATACTTTAAGGAAACACTTTGAAGAACTAAGCTGTAATCACTGTTTGAAAAATAAAAAGGACATGCCTTAAAGCTCAACTTCAACGGATTACGAGACCCATGCCAATTCAACCACAAAGAGGTATCAGCTCACACCACTCAGAATAACCATCAGCTGGAAAACTATAAACAATAAATGCTGAAGGTGTTGTGGAGAAATGCGTACCCTCAACTTGAAGTGGGACGTACCCTGGAAAGAGCCACTAATGAGAACAGAATGGAGACGCCTTTAAAAGGTAAACATTGAGCTACCGTATGATCCAGCAGGCCCATTCCTGGACCTACAACCCAAGAAGACAGAATTGGAAAGAAACAGGCAGGAAAATCTGCACTGCACAGTATTACAATAGCCAAGATACGGAAGTAACCAAAAAGTCCACCAACAGATGGGTGGACAAAGAAGACCTGCTGCATGTACAGATGGAACACTAGCCTTGGAGAAAATGAAACAATGCCATTTGCAGCACCATAGATGGGTCCAGAAGTAATCACGCAACTCGCAGTAAGTGAGAAAGCGAAAGACACACATCCCATCGTATCACTTATAGGTGTTACCTAAACGTTGATACCAATGAACATATTTCCACAGAGAAAGGCAATCACAGATTCATTAAACAAACTTATGGTTCACCAAATGGAAAGGTGTGAGGATTGGATCCATTAGGATATTGGGGTTAACAGAGGTACAGAAACACTTGTGAAATATATAATTACCAAAGTCCTACGGAATACCAAGGGAAGACTACTCAATACTGTGTCATAACCTACATGGGAAAAGGATCCGAAGAAGGATAGATACCTGTATATGTGTAACAGGACCACACCTAGAACAAAGAAAACATTGTAATGAAGTTGGCTGTGATAAAGAATAAAAATTAAATTAATAAACGAACAAGAAATAATGAGACATAATCTTAAGAGGCTTTCCCTGGCACTTTCCGTTCTAATTTACAACCTACAGCGCAACTTGCAATATAGCTCTGTTGCCCTAGTAACCAGGTTTGGTAAGGAGAAATGCTGCCGCCTCCTGGCCGTTTCACACAACAGCAGCTTTAAGCCCAGCGCTAATGGTCACTTAATATTCAAAATAATTGCAGGCCTGTCAATGACACCTGCCTTCAAAAAAGTCCTGGGGTCGCAAAGCGAACACAAAACTGAAAAGACGTCAGCATTTCAAGAAGACAATTTCAAGAGGCATATGTTACACACGTTTTCTCTTTTCTTGCTTTTTTTTTCCTTAAAAAGGAAAAGGGAATGTAAAAATGCTCAACAGGAGCAATTAATAAAGCCTTGCAAATCCAATCTACAGAGACGTCCACCTCACAGCCGTCTGAATGGTGATCGGGAGAATAGTCTACAGTGAATGAATGCTGAAAGGGTTTTAGACACCTGTGTCCCCTCTGGCTGCTGCAGGGAGATAAACTAGTAACAGCCAGTAGTGAGAAAAGAATGGTGGTGCGTTTAAAGGCAAAAATTGAGCTACCATGTGATCTGGTAGGTCCTTTGATGCGCCTATCCCCTGAGCAGACCAGAATGAAAAAGATACAGGCCGGCAATCCTGCGCTACAGGAACATTTACCACAGCCAAGACCTGGAAGAAATCAAAGTGTCCATCAGCAGAAAAATGTACAAGGAAGAAGTGGTCCATGTACACAACGGAATATTAGCCATGGAAAAGAATGAAACTGTGCCGTTTGCACCACCATAGAAGGACCTAAAGATCATCACCCAACTTGAAGTAAGAAAGAAACTGAAAGACAGATATCCTATGACATCACTCATAGGTGTTACCAAAATATTGATACCCACGAACTTATTTCCAAGAGAAGGAAAAGGATGGATTAAGAAAACAAAATTACGTTTAACCAAATGGAAACGTGTAAGGAGTGGATGAATTAGGATATGGGGGTTAACGGACGTGTGCTAATACATATGAAATATATCATCACAAAATACCTATGGAATACCAAGCAATGTCTACTCAACGCTCTGTAATAACCGACACGGTAAAGGATCCAAAGATAAATAGACAGATCCATTGATATAATGAACCAGATTCTGTACACCTAGGAGAAACAAAATTTTTTTTTTTTATCGAATTTGCTCTGATAATTCATAAACATTAAATGTAAAACACAAACAAGAAGTAAGGAGATATAAGCTCTTGGGGGGTTTGCCCTGGCACATTCCACTCTAATTTGCAGGCTACTAACACGATTTTCAGGAAAGCTCTGTTGCCCAAGAACCCAGAGTTGGAAAGGAAGAGATGCTGCCGCCTTGTGGCTGTTTCCCGCAAGAGCGGCTTTAAGCCCACAGCTAATGGTCACTTGACATTCACAAGGACTCAGGGCTGTAAAGGACGCCTGCCCTAAAAAATTATGCGGATGTAGGGAATGGAGAAAAAAATTCAAAACAGGAAAATGTTTCAAGAAGGTAGTATGAAGAGGTAAGTTTGTCTCACTCTCTTTTATAAAGAAAAGGAAAATGGATAAGAGTTCAACCGCAGGAATTATTAGACTCATGCAAATCTAACGCACAAAATGTTTTCAACTCACACCCGTCGACTGACGATCAGGAAAAATCTACAAACAATAAATACTGAGGGGGCTTTAGAGAACTGTGTACCCTCTAGCTGCTGGTGAGATGTAAAGTGGTAACAAGCAATCATGAGAAGAGAAAGGAGCTGCCTTTAAAAGTGAAAATTGAGTTACCATTCAATCCAGCAATCACACCACTGGGCCTCTCACTTGAGAAGACCAGAAGCGAGAAGACCCAGGTTGCAAAATCTGCACTGCATCCTGTTCACAATAGCCAAGACAGTGAAGCTTCCAAAATGTCCATCAACAAATGAATGTATAAAGAAGAAGTGGTCCACGTACGCAATGGAATATTAGCCGTGGAAAACGATTCAACACTGCTCTTTGAGGCACAATAGGTGAGCTTGGAGATAATCACAGAACATGGGGTAAGTCGGAAAGCAAAAGACCTATATCCTACGATATCACTTATAGGCGTTATCTAATAACTGACACATATGAACGTATTTCCACAGAGAAAGACACTCACAGAATGAGAAAAACACTGTGCTTATCTAAAAGGAAAGGCGGGCGGAATGGATAAATTAAGAAGAGCGTTACGATACGTATACAAATACATATTATATACACATATCAAAAGACTGACCATATAGCAAGGGAAGTGTATGGAACACTCTGTAATATTTTACATGGGAAGAGGATCTGTACATGAATAGACACATATAATGTACAAATAAACCAGACTGTGTACACCTAGGACAAACAATATTCTACTCATCACCCCGATTAAAAAAATTTAAAAAACCAAGAAGAAGTAATGAGACATAAACTCATGGGGGCTTCTCCTGGCCCATTCCACTCGAATTTACAGCCTAGGAACACGACTTCCAGAAAGCCTCTGTTGCCCTAGTAACCAGATTTGGGAATGGAGAAATGCTGTCTCCTTGAGGCCGTTTCCCAAAACAGCAGCTTTAAACCCGGTGCTCATGGT
The DNA here is from genome assembly GCF_963924675.1 of Phocoena phocoena. NCBI lineage: Eukaryota > Metazoa > Chordata > Mammalia > Artiodactyla > Phocoenidae > Phocoena > Phocoena phocoena. The sequence continues at coordinate 67,687,047 of NC_089234.1, read as the reverse complement.
CCCTAAATATTCACCAAACTCGCAGCCTTGTAAATTACACCTGCCCTCCAAAAAAAACCCTGGGGGCAAACATCGACGAAAATTCAAAAGACGGCAACCTTCCAAGAAGACAATTTCAAAAGGTATGTTGTACTCCCACTCTTTTCTTTCTTTTCTTAATAGAAAAGAAAAAAGCATGGAGAGATGATGAATTTTAGGAGTTTTTAAGACATGCAAACCCAAATTACAAAAACCTATCAATTCACAGCAGTCAGAAAGGCCATTAGCAAAAATGCGGCAAACAATAAATGCTGAAGGGACTGTGGAGAAATGCGTACCCTCGGTTCTAAGGTGGACGTGGTAAGGGCCACTAATGAAACACAATGGAGGTGCTTTGAAAACGGAAACATTGAGCTACTAGTCAATCAGTCACACCCACTGCTGGGCCTATCACCTGAGAAAAATGAGCATCAAAGCGTCACAGGCTGCCAATCCGGCACTCCAGCAATATTTACCATAGCCAACATTTGGAAGCAACGAAAATGTCCATCAACAGAGGAATGCACCAAGAAGAAGTGGTCCATGTACAAAATGGAATATTACTTCAATAAAAAACATAAATTAAATTTCAAAAACAAAGCACATCAGCATTGGTGGGTTTATCCGGCCACATTCCACTCTAATTTATAACCGAGGAACACCCCTGGCCGGAAGGTCTGTTTCCCTAGCACCGGCGTGGGGAACGTAGAAAGGCTGCCACCCTCTGGTCATTACCTGCAAAAGCAGCTTTAAAGCCTGTGCTAATGGTCACTTCGTGTGAACAAGTCCTGCAGGGGTGTAACTGAATCCTGCCCTCAAAATGTCTTGAGGGAGGTAATGGTCAAAAAGTTTCAAAATGTGACTCATACTTTAAGGAAACACTTTGAAGAACTAAGCTGTAATCACTGTTTGAAAAATAAAAAGGACATGCCTTAAAGCTCAACTTCAACGGATTACGAGACCCATGCCAATTCAACCACAAAGAGGTATCAGCTCACACCACTCAGAATAACCATCAGCTGGAAAACTATAAACAATAAATGCTGAAGGTGTTGTGGAGAAATGCGTACCCTCAACTTGAAGTGGGACGTACCCTGGAAAGAGCCACTAATGAGAACAGAATGGAGACGCCTTTAAAAGGTAAACATTGAGCTACCGTATGATCCAGCAGGCCCATTCCTGGACCTACAACCCAAGAAGACAGAATTGGAAAGAAACAGGCAGGAAAATCTGCACTGCACAGTATTACAATAGCCAAGATACGGAAGTAACCAAAAAGTCCACCAACAGATGGGTGGACAAAGAAGACCTGCTGCATGTACAGATGGAACACTAGCCTTGGAGAAAATGAAACAATGCCATTTGCAGCACCATAGATGGGTCCAGAAGTAATCACGCAACTCGCAGTAAGTGAGAAAGCGAAAGACACACATCCCATCGTATCACTTATAGGTGTTACCTAAACGTTGATACCAATGAACATATTTCCACAGAGAAAGGCAATCACAGATTCATTAAACAAACTTATGGTTCACCAAATGGAAAGGTGTGAGGATTGGATCCATTAGGATATTGGGGTTAACAGAGGTACAGAAACACTTGTGAAATATATAATTACCAAAGTCCTACGGAATACCAAGGGAAGACTACTCAATACTGTGTCATAACCTACATGGGAAAAGGATCCGAAGAAGGATAGATACCTGTATATGTGTAACAGGACCACACCTAGAACAAAGAAAACATTGTAATGAAGTTGGCTGTGATAAAGAATAAAAATTAAATTAATAAACGAACAAGAAATAATGAGACATAATCTTAAGAGGCTTTCCCTGGCACTTTCCGTTCTAATTTACAACCTACAGCGCAACTTGCAATATAGCTCTGTTGCCCTAGTAACCAGGTTTGGTAAGGAGAAATGCTGCCGCCTCCTGGCCGTTTCACACAACAGCAGCTTTAAGCCCAGCGCTAATGGTCACTTAATATTCAAAATAATTGCAGGCCTGTCAATGACACCTGCCTTCAAAAAAGTCCTGGGGTCGCAAAGCGAACACAAAACTGAAAAGACGTCAGCATTTCAAGAAGACAATTTCAAGAGGCATATGTTACACACGTTTTCTCTTTTCTTGCTTTTTTTTTCCTTAAAAAGGAAAAGGGAATGTAAAAATGCTCAACAGGAGCAATTAATAAAGCCTTGCAAATCCAATCTACAGAGACGTCCACCTCACAGCCGTCTGAATGGTGATCGGGAGAATAGTCTACAGTGAATGAATGCTGAAAGGGTTTTAGACACCTGTGTCCCCTCTGGCTGCTGCAGGGAGATAAACTAGTAACAGCCAGTAGTGAGAAAAGAATGGTGGTGCGTTTAAAGGCAAAAATTGAGCTACCATGTGATCTGGTAGGTCCTTTGATGCGCCTATCCCCTGAGCAGACCAGAATGAAAAAGATACAGGCCGGCAATCCTGCGCTACAGGAACATTTACCACAGCCAAGACCTGGAAGAAATCAAAGTGTCCATCAGCAGAAAAATGTACAAGGAAGAAGTGGTCCATGTACACAACGGAATATTAGCCATGGAAAAGAATGAAACTGTGCCGTTTGCACCACCATAGAAGGACCTAAAGATCATCACCCAACTTGAAGTAAGAAAGAAACTGAAAGACAGATATCCTATGACATCACTCATAGGTGTTACCAAAATATTGATACCCACGAACTTATTTCCAAGAGAAGGAAAAGGATGGATTAAGAAAACAAAATTACGTTTAACCAAATGGAAACGTGTAAGGAGTGGATGAATTAGGATATGGGGGTTAACGGACGTGTGCTAATACATATGAAATATATCATCACAAAATACCTATGGAATACCAAGCAATGTCTACTCAACGCTCTGTAATAACCGACACGGTAAAGGATCCAAAGATAAATAGACAGATCCATTGATATAATGAACCAGATTCTGTACACCTAGGAGAAACAAAATTTTTTTTTTTATCGAATTTGCTCTGATAATTCATAAACATTAAATGTAAAACACAAACAAGAAGTAAGGAGATATAAGCTCTTGGGGGGTTTGCCCTGGCACATTCCACTCTAATTTGCAGGCTACTAACACGATTTTCAGGAAAGCTCTGTTGCCCAAGACCCCAGAGTTGGAAAGGAAGAGATGCTGCCGCCTTGTGGCTGTTTCCCGCAAGAGCGGCTTTAAGCCCACAGCTAATGGTCACTTGACATTCACAAGGACTCAGGGCTGTAAAGGACGCCTGCCCTAAAAAATTATGCGGATGTAGGGAATGGAGAAAAAAATTCAAAACAGGAAAATGTTTCAAGAAGGTAGTATGAAGAGGTAAGTTTGTCTCACTCTCTTTTATAAAGAAAAGGAAAATGGATAAGAGTTCAACCGCAGGAATTATTAGACTCATGCAAATCTAACGCACAAAATGTTTTCAACTCACACCCGTCGACTGACGATCAGGAAAAATCTACAAACAATAAATACTGAGGGGGCTTTAGAGAACTGTGTACCCTCTAGCTGCTGGTGAGATGTAAAGTGGTAACAACCAATCATGAGAAGAGAAAGGAGCTGCCTTTAAAAGTGAAAATTGAGTTACCATTCAATCCAGCAATCACACCACTGGGCCTCTCACTTGAGAAGACCAGAAGCGAGAAGACCCAGGTTGCAAAATCTGCACTGCATCCTGTTCACAATAGCCAAGACAGTGAAGCTTCCAAAATGTCCATCAACAAATGAATGGATAAAGAAGAAGTGGTCCACGTACACAACGGAATATTAGCCGTGGAAAACGATTCAACACTGCTCTTTGAGGCACAATAGGTGAGCTTGGAGATAATCACAGAACATGGGGTAAGTCGGAAAGCAAAAGACCTATATCCTACGATATCACTTATAGGCGTTATCTAATAACTGACACATATGAACGTATTTCCACAGAGAAAGACACTCACAGAATGAGAAAAACACTGTGCTTATCTAAAAGGAAAGGCGGGCGGAATGGATAAATTAAGAAGAGCGTTACGATACGTATACAAATACATATTATATACACATATCAAAAGACTGACCATATAGCAAGGGAAGTGTATGGAACACTCTGTAATATTTTACATGGGAAGAGGATCTGTACATGAATAGACACATATAATGTACAAATAAACCAGACTGTGTACACCTAGGACAAACAATATTCTACTCATCACTCCGATTAAAAAAATTTAAAAAACCAAGAAGAAGTAATGAGACATAAACTCATGGGGGCTTCTCCTGGCCCATTCCACTCGAATTTACAGCCTAGGAACACGACTTCCAGAAAGCCTCTGTTGCCCTAGTAACCAGATTTGGGAATGGAGAAATGCTGTCTCCTTGAGGCCGTTTCCCAAAACAGCAGCTTTAAACCCGGTGCTCATGGTCCCTAAATATTCACCAAACTCGCAGCCTTGTAAATTACACCTGCCCTCCAAAAAAAATCCTGGGGGCAAACATCGACGAAAATTCAAAAGACGGCAACCTTCCAAGAAGACAATTTCAAAAGGTATGTTGTACTCCCACTCTTTTCTTTCTTTTCTTAATAGAAAAGAAAAAAGCATGGAGAGATGATGAATTTTAGGAGTTTTTAAGACATGCAAACCCAAATTACAAAAACCTATCAATTCACAGCAGTCAGAACGGCCATTAGCAAAAATGCGGCAAACAATAAATGCTGAAGGGACTGTGGAGAAATGCGTACCCTCGGTTCTAAGGTGGACGTGGTAAGGGCCACTAATGAAACACAATGGAGGTGCTTTGAAAACGGAAACATTGAGCTACTAGTCAATCAGTCACACCCACTGCTGGGCCTATCACCTGAGAAAAATGAGCATCAAAGCGTCACAGGCTGCCAATCCGGCACTCCAGCAATATTTACCATAGCCAACATTTGGAAGCAACGAAAATGTCCATCAACAGAGGAATGCACCAAGAAGAAGTGGTCCATGTACAAAATGGAATATTACTTCAATAAAAAATATAAATTAAATTTCAAAAACAAAGCACATCAGCATTGGTGGGTTTATCCGGCCACATTCCACTCTAATTTATAACCGAGGAACACCCCTGGCCGGAAGGTCTGTTTCCCTAGCACCGGCGTGGGGAACGTAGAAAGGCTGCCACCCTCTGGTCATTACCTGCAAAAGCAGCTTTAAAGCCTGTGCTAATGGTCACTTCGTGTGAACAAGTCCTGCAGGGGTGTAACTGAATCCTGCCCTCAAAATGTCTTGAGGGAGGTAATGGTCAAAAAGTTTCAAAATGTGACTCATACTTTAAGGAAACACTTTGAAGAACTAAGCTGTAATCACTGTTTGAAAAATAAAAAGGACATGCCTTAAAGCTCAACTTCAACGGATTACGAGACCCATGCCAATTCAACCACAAAGAGGTATCAGCTCACACCACTCAGAATAACCATCAGCTGGAAAACTATAAACAATAAATGCTGAAGGTGTTGTGGAGAAATGCGTACCCTCAACTTGAAGTGGGACGTACCCTGGAAAGAGCCACTAATGAGAACAGAATGGAGACGCCTTTAAAAGGTAAACATTGAGCTACCGTATGATCCAGCAGGCCCATTCCTGGACCTACAACCCAAGAAGACAGAATTGGAAAGAAACAGGCAGGAAAATCTGCACTGCACAGTATTACAATAGCCAAGATACGGAAGTAACCAAAAAGTCCACCAACAGATGGGTGGACAAAGAAGACCTGCTGCATGTACAGATGGAACACTAGCCTTGGAGAAAATGAAACAATGCCATTTGCAGCACCATAGATGGGTCCAGAAGTAATCACGCAACTCGCAGTAAGTGAGAAAGCGAAAGACACACATCCCATCGTATCACTTATAGGTGTTACCTAAACGTTGATACCAATGAACATATTTCCACAGAGAAAGGCAATCACAGATTCATTAAACAAACTTATGGTTCACCAAATGGAAAGGTGTGAGGATTGGATCCATTAGGATATTGGGGTTAACAGAGGTACAGAAACACTTGTGAAATATATAATTACCAAAGTCCTACGGAATACCAAGGGAAGACTACTCAATACTGTGTCATAACCTACATGGGAAAAGGATCCGAAGAAGGATAGATACCTGTATATGTGTAACAGGACCACACCTAGAACAAAGAAAACATTGTAATGAAGTTGGCTGTGATAAAGAATAAAAATTAAATTAATAAACGAACAAGAAATAATGAGACATAATCTTAAGAGGCTTTCCCTGGCACTTTCCGTTCTAATTTACAACCTACAGCGCAACTTGCAATATAGCTCTGTTGCCCTAGTAACCAGGTTTGGTAAGGAGAAATGCTGCCGCCTCCTGGCCGTTTCACACAACAGCAGCTTTAAGCCCAGCGCTAATGGTCACTTAATATTCAAAATAATTGCAGGCCTGTCAATGACACCTGCCTTCAAAAAAGTCCTGGGGTCGCAAAGCGAACACAAAACTGAAAAGACGTCAGCATTTCAAGAAGACAATTTCAAGAGGCATATGTTACACACGTTTTCTCTTTTCTTGCTTTTTTTTTCCTTAAAAAGGAAAAGGGAATGTAAAAATGCTCAACAGGAGCAATTAATAAAGCCTTGCAAATCCAATCTACAGAGACGTCCACCTCACAGCCGTCTGAATGGTGATCGGGAGAATAGTCTACAGTGAATGAATGCTGAAAGGGTTTTAGACACCTGTGTCCCCTCTGGCTGCTGCAGGGAGATAAACTAGTAACAGCCACTAGTGAGAAAAGAATGGTGGTGCGTTTAAAGGCAAAAATTGAGCTACCATGTGATCTGGTAGGTCCTTTGATGCGCCTATCCCCTGAGCAGACCAGAATGAAAAAGATACAGGCCGGCAATCCTGCGCTACAGGAACATTTACCACAGCCAAGACCTGGAAGAAATCAAAGTGTCCATCAGCAGAAAAATGTACAAGGAAGAAGTGGTCCATGTACACAACGGAATATTAGCCATGGAAAAGAATGAAACTGTGCCGTTTGCACCACCATAGAAGGACCTAAAGATCATCACCCAACTTGAAGTAAGAAAGAAACTGAAAGACAGATATCCTATGACATCACTCATAGGTGTTACCAAAATATTGATACCCACGAACTTATTTCCAAGAGAAGGAAAAGGATGGATTAAGAAAACAAAATTACGTTTAACCAAATGGAAACGTGTAAGGAGTGGATGAATTAGGATATGGGGGTTAACGGACGTGTGCTAATACATATGAAATATATCATCACAAAATACCTATGGAATACCAAGCAATGTCTACTCAACGCTCTGTAATAACCGACACGGTAAAGGATCCAAAGATAAATAGACAGATCCATTGATATAATGAACCAGATTCTGTACACCTAGGAGAAACAAAATTTTTTTTTTTATCGAATTTGCTCTGATAATTCATAAACATTAAATGTAAAACACAAACAAGAAGTAAGGAGATATAAGCTCTTGGGGGGTTTGCCCTGGCACATTCCACTCTAATTTGCAGGCTACTAACACGATTTTCAGGAAAGCTCTGTTGCCCAAGACCCCAGAGTTGGAAAGGAAGAGATGCTGCCGCCTTGTGGCTGTTTCCCGCAAGAGCGGCTTTAAGCCCACAGCTAATGGTCACTTGACATTCACAAGGACTCAGGGCTGTAAAGGACGCCTGCCCTAAAAAATTATGCGGATGTAGGGAATGGAGAAAAAAATTCAAAACAGGAAAATGTTTCAAGAAGGTAGTATGAAGAGGTAAGTTTGTCTCACTCTCTTTTATAAAGAAAAGGAAAATGGATAAGAGTTCAACCGCAGGAATTATTAGACTCATGCAAATCTAACGCACAAAATGTTTTCAACTCACACCCGTCGACTGACGATCAGGAAAAATCTACAAACAATAAATACTGAGGGGGCTTTAGAGAACTGTGTACCCTCTAGCTGCTGGTGAGATGTAAAGTGGTAACAACCAATCATGAGAAGAGAAAGGAGCTGCCTTTAAAAGTGAAAATTGAGTTACCATTCAATCCAGCAATCACACCACTGGGCCTCTCACTTGAGAAGACCAGAAGCGAGAAGACCCAGGTTGCAAAATCTGCACTGCATCCTGTTCACAATAGCCAAGACAGTGAAGCTTCCAAAATGTCCATCAACAAATGAATGGATAAAGAAGAAGTGGTCCACGTACACAACGGAATATTAGCCGTGGAAAACGATTCAACACTGCTCTTTGAGGCACAATAGGTGAGCTTGGAGATAATCACAGAACATGGGGTAAGTCGGAAAGCAAAAGACCTATATCCTACGATATCACTTATAGGCGTTATCTAATAACTGACACATATGAACGTATTTCCACAGAGAAAGACACTCACAGAATGAGAAAAACACTGTGCTTATCTAAAAGGAAAGGCGGGCGGAATGGATAAATTAAGAAGAGCGTTACGATACGTATACAAATACATATTATATACACATATCAAAAGACTGACCATATAGCAAGGGAAGTGTATGGAACACTCTGTAATATTTTACATGGGAAGAGGATCTGTACATGAATAGACACATATAATGTACAAATAAACCAGACTGTGTACACCTAGGACAAACAATATTCTACTCATCACTCCGATTAAAAAAATTTAAAAAACCAAGAAGAAGTAATGAGACATAAACTCATGGGGGCTTCTCCTGGCCCATTCCACTCGAATTTACAGCCTAGGAACACGACTTCCAGAAAGCCTCTGTTGCCCTAGTAACCAGATTTGGGAATGGAGAAATGCTGTCTCCTTGAGGCCGTTTCCCAAAACAGCAGCTTTAAACCCGGTGCTCATGGTCCCTAAATATTCACCAAACTCGCAGCCTTGTAAATTACACCTGCCCTCCAAAAAAAATCCTGGGGGCAAACATCGACGAAAATTCAAAAGACGGCAACCTTCCAAGAAGACAATTTCAAAAGGTATGTTGTACTCCCACTCTTTTCTTTCTTTTCTTAATAGAAAAGAAAAAAGCATGGAGAGATGATGAATTTTAGGAGTTTTTAAGACATGCAAACCCAAATTACAAAAACCTATCAATTCACAGCAGTCAGAACGGCCATTAGCAAAAATGCGGCAAACAATAAATGCTGAAGGGACTGTGGAGAAATGCGTACCCTCGGTTCTAAGGTGGACGTGGTAAGGGCCACTAATGAAACACAATGGAGGTGCTTTGAAAACGGAAACATTGAGCTACTAGTCAATCAGTCACACCCACTGCTGGGCCTATCACCTGAGAAAAATGAGCATCAAAGCGTCACAGGCTGCCAATCCGGCACTCCAGCAATATTTACCATAGCCAACATTTGGAAGCAACGAAAATGTCCATCAACAGAGGAATGCACCAAGAAGAAGTGGTCCATGTACAAAATGGAATATTACTTCAATAAAAAATATAAATTAAATTTCAAAAACAAAGCACATCAGCATTGGTGGGTTTATCCGGCCACATTCCACTCTAATTTATAACCGAGGAACACCCCTGGCCGGAAGGTCTGTTTCCCTAGCACCGGCGTGGGGAACGTAGAAAGGCTGCCACCCTCTGGTCATTACCTGCAAAAGCAGCTTTAAAGCCTGTGCTAATGGTCACTTCGTGTGAACAAGTCCTGCAGGGGTGTAACTGAATCCTGCCCTCAAAATGTCTTGAGGGAGGTAATGGTCAAAAAGTTTCAAAATGTGACTCATACTTTAAGGAAACACTTTGAAGAACTAAGCTGTAATCACTGTTTGAAAAATAAAAAGGACATGCCTTAAAGCTCAACTTCAACGGATTACGAGACCCATGCCAATTCAACCACAAAGAGGTATCAGCTCACACCACTCAGAATAACCATCAGCTGGAAAACTATAAACAATAAATGCTGAAGGTGTTGTGGAGAAATGCGTACCCTCAACTTGAAGTGGGACGTACCCTGGAAAGAGCCACTAATGAGAACAGAATGGAGACGCCTTTAAAAGGTAAACATTGAGCTACCGTATGATCCAGCAGGCCCATTCCTGGACCTACAACCCAAGAAGACAGAATTGGAAAGAAACAGGCAGGAAAATCTGCACTGCACAGTATTACAATAGCCAAGATACGGAAGTAACCAAAAAGTCCACCAACAGATGGGTGGACAAAGAAGACCTGCTGCATGTACAGATGGAACACTAGCCTTGGAGAAAATGAAACAATGCCATTTGCAGCACCATAGATGGGTCCAGAAGTAATCACGCAACTCGCAGTAAGTGAGAAAGCGAAAGACACACATCCCATCGTATCACTTATAGGTGTTACCTAAACGTTGATACCAATGAACATATTTCCACAGAGAAAGGCAATCACAGATTCATTAAACAAACTTATGGTTCACCAAATGGAAAGGTGTGAGGATTGGATCCATTAGGATATTGGGGTTAACAGAGGTACAGAAACACTTGTGAAATATATAATTACCAAAGTCCTACGGAATACCAAGGGAAGACTACTCAATACTGTGTCATAACCTACATGGGAAAAGGATCCGAAGAAGGATAGATACCTGTATATGTGTAACAGGACCACACCTAGAACAAAGAAAACATTGTAATGAAGTTGGCTGTGATAAAGAATAAAAATTAAATTAATAAACGAACAAGAAATAATGAGACATAATCTTAAGAGGCTTTCCCTGGCACTTTCCGTTCTAATTTACAACCTACAGCGCAACTTGCAATATAGCTCTGTTGCCCTAGTAACCAGGTTTGGTAAGGAGAAATGCTGCCGCCTCCTGGCCGTTTCACACAACAGCAGCTTTAAGCCCAGCGCTAATGGTCACTTAATATTCAAAATAATTGCAGGCCTGTCAATGACACCTGCCTTCAAAAAAGTCCTGGGGTCGCAAAGCGAACACAAAACTGAAAAGACGTCAGCATTTCAAGAAGACAATTTCAAGAGGCATATGTTACACACGTTTTCTCTTTTCTTGCTTTTTTTTTCCTTAAAAAGGAAAAGGGAATGTAAAAATGCTCAACAGGAGCAATTAATAAAGCCTTGCAAATCCAATCTACAGAGACGTCCACCTCACAGCCGTCTGAATGGTGATCGGGAGAATAGTCTACAGTGAATGAATGCTGAAAGGGTTTTAGACACCTGTGTCCCCTCTGGCTGCTGCAGGGAGATAAACTAGTAACAGCCAGTAGTGAGAAAAGAATGGTGGTGCGTTTAAAGGCAAAAATTGAGCTACCATGTGATCTGGTAGGTCCTTTGATGCGCCTATCCCCTGAGCAGACCAGAATGAAAAAGATACAGGCCGGCAATCCTGCGCTACAGGAACATTTACCACAGCCAAGACCTGGAAGAAATCAAAGTGTCCATCAGCAGAAAAATGTACAAGGAAGAAGTGGTCCATGTACACAACGGAATATTAGCCATGGAAAAGAATGAAACTGTGCCGTTTGCACCACCATAGAAGGACCTAAAGATCATCACCCAACTTGAAGTAAGAAAGAAACTGAAAGACAGATATCCTATGACATCACTCATAGGTGTTACCAAAATATTGATACCCACGAACTTATTTCCAAGAGAAGGAAAAGGATGGATTAAGAAAACAAAATTACGTTTAACCAAATGGAAACGTGTAAGGAGTGGATGAATTAGGATATGGGGGTTAACGGACGTGTGCTAATACATATGAAATATATCATCACAAAATACCTATGGAATACCAAGCAATGTCTACTCAACGCTCTGTAATAACCGACACGGTAAAGGATCCAAAGATAAATAGACAGATCCATTGATATAATGAACCAGATTCTGTACACCTAGGAGAAACAAAATTTTTTTTTTTTATCGAATTTGCTCTGATAATTCATAAACATTAAATGTAAAACACAAACAAGAAGTAAGGAGATAGATATAAGCTCTTGGGGGTTTGCCCTGGCACATTCCACTCTAATTTGCAGGCTACTAACACGATTTTCAGGAAAGCTCTGTTGCCCAAGAACCCAGAGTTGGAAAGGAAGAGATGCTGCCGCCTTGTGGCTGTTTCCCGCAAGAGCGGCTTTAAGCCCACAGCTAATGGTCACTTGACATTCACAAGGACTCAGGGCTGTAAAGGACGCCTGCCCTAAAAAATTATGCGGATGTAGGGAATGCAGAAAAAAATTCAAAACAGGAAAATGTTTCAAGAAGGTAGTATGAAGAGGTAAGTTTGTCTCACTCTCTTTTATAAAGAAAAGGAAAATGGATAAGAGTTCAACCGCAGGAATTATTAGACTCATGCAAATCTAACGCACAAAATGTTTTCAACTCACACCCGTCGACTGACGATCAGGAAAAATCTACAAACAATAAATACTGAGGGGGCTTTAGAGAACTGTGTACCCTCTAGCTGCTGGTGAGATGTAAAGTGGTAAAAAGCAATCATGAGAAGAGAAAGGAGCTGCCTTTAAAAGTGAAAATTGAGTTACCATTCAATCCAGCAATCACACCACTGGGCCTCTCACTTGAGAAGACCAGAAGCGAGAAGACCCAGGTTGCAAAATCTGCACTGCATCCTGTTCACAATAGCCAAGACAGTGAAGCTTCCAAAATGTCCATCAACAAATGAATGGATAAAGAAGAAGTGGTCCACGTACACAATGGAATATTAGCCGTGGAAAACGATTCAACACTGCTCTTTGAGGCACAATAGGTGAGCTTGGAGATAATCACAGAACATGGGGTAAGTCGGAAAGCAAAAGACCTATATCCTACGATATCACTTATAGGCGTTATCTAATAACTGACACATATGAACGTATTTCCACAGAGAAAGACACTCACAGAATGAGAAAAACACTGTGCTTATCTAAAAGGAAAGGCGGGCGGAATGGATAAATTAAGAAGAGCGTTACGATACGTATACAAATACATATTATATACACATATCAAAAGACTGACCATATAGCAAGGGAAGTGTATGGAACACTCTGTAATATTTTACATGGGAAGAGGATCTGTACATGAATAGACACATATAATGTACAAATAAACCAGACTGTGTACACCTAGGACAAACAATATTCTACTCATCACTCCGATTAAAAAAATTTAAAAAACCAAGAAGAAGTAATGAGACATAAACTCATGGGGGCTTCTCCTGGCCCATTCCACTCGAATTTACAGCCTAGGAACACGACTTCCAGAAAGCCTCTGTTGCCCTAGTAACCAGATTTGGGAATGGAGAAATGCTGTCTCCTTGAGGCCGTTTCCCAAAACAGCAGCTTTAAACCCGGTGCTCATGGTCCCTAAATATTCACCAAACTCGCAGCCTTGTAAATTACACCTGCCCTCCAAAAAAAATCCTGGGGGCAAACATCGACGAAAATTCAAAAGACGGCAACCTTCCAAGAAGACAATTTCAAAAGGTATGTTGTACTCCCACTCTTTTCTTTCTTTTCTTAATAGAAAAGAAAAAAGCATGGAGAGATGATGAATTTTAGGAGTTTTTAAGACATGCAAACCCAAATTACAAAAACCTATCAATTCACAGCAGTCAGAACGGCCATTAGCAAAAATGCGGCAAACAATAAATGCTGAAGGGACTGTGGAGAAATGCGTACCCTCGGTTCTAAGGTGGACGTGGTAAGGGCCACTAATGAAACACAATGGAGGTGCTTTGAAAACGGAAACATTGAGCTACTAGTCAATCAGTCACACCCACTGCTGGGCCTATCACCTGAGAAAAATGAGCATCAAAGCGTCACAGGCTGCCAATCCGGCACTCCAGCAATATTTACCATAGCCAACATTTGGAAGCAACGAAAATGTCCATCAACAGAGGAATGCACCAAGAAGAAGTGGTCCATGTACAAAATGGAATATTACTTCAATAAAAAACATAAATTAAATTTCAAAAACAAAGCACATCAGCATTGGTGGGTTTATCCGGCCACATTCCACTCTAATTTATAACCGAGGAACACCCCTGGCCGGAAGGTCTGTTTCCCTAGCACCGGCGTGGGGAACGTAGAAAGGCTGCCACCCTCTGGTCATTACCTGCAAAAGCAGCTTTAAAGCCTGTGCTAATGGTCACTTCGTGTGAACAAGTCCTGCAGGGGTGTAACTGAATCCTGCCCTCAAAATGTCTTGAGGGAGGTAATGGTCAAAAAGTTTCAAAATGTGACTCATACTTTAAGGAAACACTTTGAAGAACTAAGCTGTAATCACTGTTTGAAAAATAAAAAGGACATGCCTTAAAGCTCAACTTCAACGGATTACGAGACCCATGCCAATTCAACCACAAAGAGGTATCAGCTCACACCACTCAGAATAACCATCAGCTGGAAAACTATAAACAATAAATGCTGAAGGTGTTGTGGAGAAATGCGTACCCTCAACTTGAAGTGGGACGTACCCTGGAAAGAGCCACTAATGAGAACAGAATGGAGACGCCTTTAAAAGGTAAACATTGAGCTACCGTATGATCCAGCAGGCCCATTCCTGGACCTACAACCCAAGAAGACAGAATTGGAAAGAAACAGGCAGGAAAATCTGCACTGCACAGTATTACAATAGCCAAGATACGGAAGTAACCAAAAAGTCCACCAACAGATGGGTGGACAAAGAAGACCTGCTGCATGTACAGATGGAACACTAGCCTTGGAGAAAATGAAACAATGCCATTTGCAGCACCATAGATGGGTCCAGAAGTAATCACGCAACTCGCAGTAAGTGAGAAAGCGAAAGACACACATCCCATCGTATCACTTATAGGTGTTACCTAAACGTTGATACCAATGAACATATTTCCACAGAGAAAGGCAATCACAGATTCATTAAACAAACTTATGGTTCACCAAATGGAAAGGTGTGAGGATTGGATCCATTAGGATATTGGGGTTAACAGAGGTACAGAAACACTTGTGAAATATATAATTACCAAAGTCCTACGGAATACCAAGGGAAGACTACTCAATACTGTGTCATAACCTACATGGGAAAAGGATCCGAAGAAGGATAGATACCTGTATATGTGTAACAGGACCACACCTAGAACAAAGAAAACATTGTAATGAAGTTGGCTGTGATAAAGAATAAAAATTAAATTAATAAACGAACAAGAAATAATGAGACATAATCTTAAGAGGCTTTCCCTGGCACTTTCCGTTCTAATTTACAACCTACAGCGCAACTTGCAATATAGCTCTGTTGCCCTAGTAACCAGGTTTGGTAAGGAGAAATGCTGCCGCCTCCTGGCCGTTTCACACAACAGCAGCTTTAAGCCCAGCGCTAATGGTCACTTAATATTCAAAATAATTGCAGGCCTGTCAATGACACCTGCCTTCAAAAAAGTCCTGGGGTCGCAAAGCGAACACAAAACTGAAAAGACGTCAGCATTTCAAGAAGACAATTTCAAGAGGCATATGTTACACACGTTTTCTCTTTTCTTGCTTTTTTTTTCCTTAAAAAGGAAAAGGGAATGTAAAAATGCTCAACAGGAGCAATTAATAAAGCCTTGCAAATCCAATCTACAGAGACGTCCACCTCACAGCCGTCTGAATGGTGATCGGGAGAATAGTCTACAGTGAATGAATGCTGAAAGGGTTTTAGACACCTGTGTCCCCTCTGGCTGCTGCAGGGAGATAAACTAGTAACAGCCAGTAGTGAGAAAAGAATGGTGGTGCGTTTAAAGGCAAAAATTGAGCTACCATGTGATCTGGTAGGTCCTTTGATGCGCCTATCCCCTGAGCAGACCAGAATGAAAAAGATACAGGCCGGCAATCCTGCGCTACAGGAACATTTACCACAGCCAAGACCTGGAAGAAATCAAAGTGTCCATCAGCAGAAAAATGTACAAGGAAGAAGTGGTCCATGTACACAACGGAATATTAGCCATGGAAAAGAATGAAACTGTGCCGTTTGCACCACCATAGAAGGACCTAAAGATCATCACCCAACTTGAAGTAAGAAAGAAACTGAAAGACAGATATCCTATGACATCACTCATAGGTGTTACCAAAATATTGATACCCACGAACTTATTTCCAAGAGAAGGAAAAGGATGGATTAAGAAAACAAAATTACGTTTAACCAAATGGAAACGTGTAAGGAGTGGATGAATTAGGATATGGGGGTTAACGGACGTGTGCTAATACATATGAAATATATCATCACAAAATACCTATGGAATACCAAGCAATGTCTACTCAACGCTCTGTAATAACCGACACGGTAAAGGATCCAAAGATAAATAGACAGATCCATTGATATAATGAACCAGATTCTGTACACCTAGGAGAAACAAAATTTTTTTTTTTTATCGAATTTGCTCTGATAATTCATAAACATTAAATGTAAAACACAAACAAGAAGTAAGGAGATAGATATAAGCTCTTGGGGGTTTGCCCTGGCACATTCCACTCTAATTTGCAGGCTACTAACACGATTTTCAGGAAAGCTCTGTTGCCCAAGAACCCAGAGTTGGAAAGGAAGAGATGCTGCCGCCTTGTGGCTGTTTCCCGCAAGAGCGGCTTTAAGCCCACAGCTAATGGTCACTTGACATTCACAAGGACTCAGGGCTGTAAAGGACGCCTGCCCTAAAAAATTATGCGGATGTAGGGAATGCAGAAAAAAATTCAAAACAGGAAAATGTTTCAAGAAGGTAGTATGAAGAGGTAAGTTTGTCTCACTCTCTTTTATAAAGAAAAGGAAAATGGATAAGAGTTCAACCGCAGGAATTATTAGACTCATGCAAATCTAACGCACAAAATGTTTTCAACTCACACCCGTCGACTGACGATCAGGAAAAATCTACAAACAATAAATACTGAGGGGGCTTTAGAGAACTGTGTACCCTCTAGCTGCTGGTGAGATGTAAAGTGGTAAAAAGCAATCATGAGAAGAGAAAGGAGCTGCCTTTAAAAGTGAAAATTGAGTTACCATTCAATCCAGCAATCACACCACTGGGCCTCTCACTTGAGAAGACCAGAAGCGAGAAGACCCAGGTTGCAAAATCTGCACTGCATCCTGTTCACAATAGCCAAGACAGTGAAGCTTCCAAAATGTCCATCAACAAATGAATGGATAAAGAAGAAGCGGTCCACGTACACAACGGAATATTAGCCGTGGAAAACGATTCAACACTGCTCTTTGAGGCACAATAGGTGAGCTTGGAGATAATCACAGAACATGGGGTAAGTCGGAAAGCAAAAGACCTATATCCTACGATATCACTTATAGGCGTTATCTAATAACTGACACATATGAACGTATTTCCACAGAGAAAGACACTCACAGAATGAGAAAAACACTGTGCTTATCTAAAAGGAAAGGCGGGCGGAATGGATAAATTAAGAAGAGCGTTACGATACGTATACAAATACATATTATATACACATATCAAAAGACTGACCATATAGCAAGGGAAGTGTATGGAACACTCTGTAATATTTTACATGGGAAGAGGATCTGTACATGAATAGACACATATAATGTACAAATAAACCAGACTGTGTACACCTAGGACAAACAATATTCTACTCATCACCCCGATTAAAAAAATTTAAAAAACCAAGAAGAAGTAATGAGACATAAACTCATGGGGGCTTCTCCTGGCCCATTCCACTCGAATTTACAGCCTAGGAACACGACTTCCAGAAAGCCTCTGTTGCCCTAGTAACCAGATTTGGGAATGGAGAAATGCTGTCTCCTTGAGGCCGTTTCCCAAAACAGCAGCTTTAAACCCGGTGCTCATGGTCCCTAAATATTCACCAAACTCGCAGCCTTGTAAATTACACCTGCCCTCCAAAAAAAATCCTGGGGGCAAACATCGACGAAAATTCAAAAGACGGCAACCTTCCAAGAAGACAATTTCAAAAGGTATGTTGTACTCCCACTCTTTTCTTTCTTTTCTTAATAGAAAAGAAAAAAGCATGGAGAGATGATGAATTTTAGGAGTTTTTAAGACATGCAAACCCAAATTACAAAAACCTATCAATTCACAGCAGTCAGAACGGCCATTAGCAAAAATGCGGCAAACAATAAATGCTGAAGGGACTGTGGAGAAATGCGTACCCTCGGTTCTAAGGTGGACGTGGTAAGGGCCACTAATGAAACACAATGGAGGTGCTTTGAAAACGGAAACATTGAGCTACTAGTCAATCAGTCACACCCACTGCTGGGCCTATCACCTGAGAAAAATGAGCATCAAAGCGTCACAGGCTGCCAATCCGGCACTCCAGCAATATTTACCATAGCCAACATTTGGAAGCAACGAAAATGTCCATCAACAGAGGAATGCACCAAGAAGAAGTGGTCCATGTACAAAATGGAATATTACTTCAATAAAAAACATAAATTAAATTTCAAAAACAAAGCACATCAGCATTGGTGGGTTTATCCGGCCACATTCCACTCTAATTTATAACCGAGGAACACCCCTGGCCGGAAGGTCTGTTTCCCTAGCACCGGCGTGGGGAACGTAGAAAGGCTGCCACCCTCTGGTCATTACCTGCAAAAGCAGCTTTAAAGCCTGTGCTAATGGTCACTTCGTGTGAACAAGTCCTGCAGGGGTGTAACTGAATCCTGCCCTCAAAATGTCTTGAGGGAGGTAATGGTCAAAAAGTTTCAAAATGTGACTCATACTTTAAGGAAACACTTTGAAGAACTAAGCTGTAATCACTGTTTGAAAAATAAAAAGGACATGCCTTAAAGCTCAACTTCAACGGATTACGAGACCCATGCCAATTCAACCACAAAGAGGTATCAGCTCACACCACTCAGAATAACCATCAGCTGGAAAACTATAAACAATAAATGCTGAAGGTGTTGTGGAGAAATGCGTACCCTCAACTTGAAGTGGGACGTACCCTGGAAAGAGCCACTAATGAGAACAGAATGGAGACGCCTTTAAAAGGTAAACATTGAGCTACCGTATGATCCAGCAGGCCCATTCCTGGACCTACAACCCAAGAAGACAGAATTGGAAAGAAACAGGCAGGAAAATCTGCACTGCACAGTATTACAATAGCCAAGATACGGAAGTAACCAAAAAGTCCACCAACAGATGGGTGGACAAAGAAGACCTGCTGCATGTACAGATGGAACACTAGCCTTGGAGAAAATGAAACAATGCCATTTGCAGCACCATAGATGGGGTCCAGAAGTAATCACGCAACTCGCAGTAAGTGAGAAAGCGAAAGACACACATCCCATCGTATCACTTATAGGTGTTACCTAAACGTTGATACCAATGAACATATTTCCACAGAGAAAGGCAATCACAGATTCATTAAACAAACTTATGGTTCACCAAATGGAAAGGTGTGAGGATTGGATCCATTAGGATATTGGGGTTAACAGAGGTACAGAAACACTTGTGAAATATATAATTACCAAAGTCCTACGGAATACCAAGGGAAGACTACTCAATACTGTGTCATAACCTACATGGGAAAAGGATCCGAAGAAGGATAGATACCTGTATATGTGTAACAGGACCACACCTAGAACAAAGAAAACATTGTAATGAAGTTGGCTGTGATAAAGAATAAAAATTAAATTAATAAACGAACAAGAAATAATGAGACATAATCTTAAGAGGCTTTCCCTGGCACTTTCCGTTCTAATTTACAACCTACAGCGCAACTTGCAATATAGCTCTGTTGCCCTAGTAACCAGGTTTGGTAAGGAGAAATGCTGCCGCCTCCTGGCCGTTTCACACAACAGCAGCTTTAAGCCCAGCGCTAATGGTCACTTAATATTCAAAATAATTGCAGGCCTGTCAATGACACCTGCCTTCAAAAAAGTCCTGGGGTCGCAAAGCGAACACAAAACTGAAAAGACGTCAGCATTTCAAGAAGACAATTTCAAGAGGCATATGTTACACACGTTTTCTCTTTTCTTGCTTTTTTTTTCCTTAAAAAGGAAAAGGGAATGTAAAAATGCTCAACAGGAGCAATTAATAAAGCCTTGCAAATCCAATCTACAGAGACGTCCACCTCACAGCCGTCTGAATGGTGATCGGGAGAATAGTCTACAGTGAATGAATGCTGAAAGGGTTTTAGACACCTGTGTCCCCTCTGGCTGCTGCAGGGAGATAAACTAGTAACAGCCAGTAGTGAGAAAAGAATGGTGGTGCGTTTAAAGGCAAAAATTGAGCTACCATGTGATCTGGTAGGTCCTTTGATGCGCCTATCCCCTGAGCAGACCAGAATGAAAAAGATACAGGCCGGCAATCCTGCGCTACAGGAACATTTACCACAGCCAAGACCTGGAAGAAATCAAAGTGTCCATCAGCAGAAAAATGTACAAGGAAGAAGTGGTCCATGTACACAACGGAATATTAGCCATGGAAAAGAATGAAACTGTGCCGTTTGCACCACCATAGAAGGACCTAAAGATCATCACCCAACTTGAAGTAAGAAAGAAACTGAAAGACAGATATCCTATGACATCACTCATAGGTGTTACCAAAATATTGATACCCACGAACTTATTTCCAAGAGAAGGAAAAGGATGGATTAAGAAAACAAAATTACGTTTAACCAAATGGAAACGTGTAAGGAGTGGATGAATTAGGATATGGGGGTTAACGGACGTGTGCTAATACATATGAAATATATCATCACAAAATACCTATGGAATACCAAGCAATGTCTACTCAACGCTCTGTAATAACCGACACGGTAAAGGATCCAAAGATAAATAGACAGATCCATTGATATAATGAACCAGATTCTGTACACCTAGGAGAAACAAAATTTTTTTTTTTTATCGAATTTGCTCTGATAATTCATAAACATTAAATGTAAAACACAAACAAGAAGTAAGGAGATAGATATAAGCTCTTGGGGGTTTGCCCTGGCACATTCCACTCTAATTTGCAGGCTACTAACACGATTTTCAGGAAAGCTCTGTTGCCCAAGAACCCAGAGTTGGAAAGGAAGAGATGCTGCCGCCTTGTGGCTGTTTCCCGCAAGAGCGGCTTTAAGCCCACAGCTAATGGTCACTTGACATTCACAAGGACTCAGGGCTGTAAAGGACGCCTGCCCTAAAAAATTATGCGGATGTAGGGAATGCAGAAAAAAATTCAAAACAGGAAAATGTTTCAAGAAGGTAGTATGAAGAGGTAAGTTTGTCTCACTCTCTTTTATAAAGAAAAGGAAAATGGATAAGAGTTCAACCGCAGGAATTATTAGACTCATGCAAATCTAACGCACAAAATGTTTTCAACTCACACCCGTCGACTGACGATCAGGAAAAATCTACAAACAATAAATACTGAGGGGGCTTTAGAGAACTGTGTACCCTCTAGCTGCTGGTGAGATGTAAAGTGGTAAAAAGCAATCATGAGAAGAGAAAGGAGCTGCCTTTAAAAGTGAAAATTGAGTTACCATTCAATCCAGCAATCACACCACTGGGCCTCTCACTTGAGAAGACCAGAAGCGAGAAGACCCAGGTTGCAAAATCTGCACTGCATCCTGTTCACAATAGCCAAGACAGTGAAGCTTCCAAAATGTCCATCAACAAATGAATGGATAAAGAAGAAGTGGTCCACGTACACAACGGAATATTAGCCGTGGAAAACGATTCAACACTGCTCTTTGAGGCACAATAGGTGAGCTTGGAGATAATCACAGAACATGGGGTAAGTCGGAAAGCAAAAGACCTATATCCTACGATATCACTTATAGGCGTTATCTAATAACTGACACATATGAACGTATTTCCACAGAGAAAGACACTCACAGAATGAGAAAAACACTGTGCTTATCTAAAAGGAAAGGCGGGCGGAATGGATAAATTAAGAAGAGCGTTACGATACGTATACAAATACATATTATATACACATATCAAAAGACTGACCATATAGCAAGGGAAGTGTATGGAACACTCTGTAATATTTTACATGGGAAGAGGATCTGTACATGAATAGACACATATAATGTACAAATAAACCAGACTGTGTACACCTAGGACAAACAATATTCTACTCATCACCCCGATTAAAAAAATTTAAAAAACCAAGAAGAAGTAATGAGACATAAACTCATGGGGGCTTCTCCTGGCCCATTCCACTCGAATTTACAGCCTAGGAACACGACTTCCAGAAAGCCTCTGTTGCCCTAGTAACCAGATTTGGGAATGGAGAAATGCTGTCTCCTTGAGGCCGTTTCCCAAAACAGCAGCTTTAAACCCGGTGCTCATGGTCCCTAAATATTCACCAAACTCGCAGCCTTGTAAATTACACCTGCCCTCCAAAAAAAATCCTGGGGGCAAACATCGACGAAAATTCAAAAGACGGCAACCTTCCAAGAAGACAATTTCAAAAGGTATGTTGTACTCCCACTCTTTTCTTTCTTTTCTTAATAGAAAAGAAAAAAGCATGGAGAGATGATGAATTTTAGGAGTTTTTAAGACATGCAAACCCAAATTACAAAAACCTATCAATTCACAGCAGTCAGAACGGCCATTAGCAAAAATGCGGCAAACAATAAATGCTGAAGGGACTGTGGAGAAATGCGTACCCTCGGTTCTAAGGTGGACGTGGTAAGGGCCACTAATGAAACACAATGGAGGTGCTTTGAAAACGGAAACATTGAGCTACTAGTCAATCAGTCACACCCACTGCTGGGCCTATCACCTGAGAAAAATGAGCATCAAAGCGTCACAGGCTGCCAATCCGGCACTCCAGCAATATTTACCATAGCCAACATTTGGAAGCAACGAAAATGTCCATCAACAGAGGAATGCACCAAGAAGAAGTGGTCCATGTACAAAATGGAATATTACTTCAATAAAAAACATAAATTAAATTTCAAAAACAAAGCACATCAGCATTGGTGGGTTTATCCGGCCACATTCCACTCTAATTTATAACCGAGGAACACCCCTGGCCGGAAGGTCTGTTTCCCTAGCACCGGCGTGGGGAACGTAGAAAGGCTGCCACCCTCTGGTCATTACCTGCAAAAGCAGCTTTAAAGCCTGTGCTAATGGTCACTTCGTGTGAACAAGTCCTGCAGGGGTGTAACTGAATCCTGCCCTCAAAATGTCTTGAGGGAGGTAATGGTCAAAAAGTTTCAAAATGTGACTCATACTTTAAGGAAACACTTTGAAGAACTAAGCTGTAATCACTGTTTGAAAAATAAAAAGGACATGCCTTAAAGCTCAACTTCAACGGATTACGAGACCCATGCCAATTCAACCACAAAGAGGTATCAGCTCACACCACTCAGAATAACCATCAGCTGGAAAACTATAAACAATAAATGCTGAAGGTGTTGTGGAGAAATGCGTACCCTCAACTTGAAGTGGGACGTACCCTGGAAAGAGCCACTAATGAGAACAGAATGGAGACGCCTTTAAAAGGTAAACATTGAGCTACCGTATGATCCAGCAGGCCCATTCCTGGACCTACAACCCAAGAAGACAGAATTGGAAAGAAACAGGCAGGAAAATCTGCACTGCACAGTATTACAATAGCCAAGATACGGAAGTAACCAAAAAGTCCACCAACAGATGGGTGGACAAAGAAGACCTGCTGCATGTACAGATGGAACACTAGCCTTGGAGAAAATGAAACAATGCCATTTGCAGCACCATAGATGGGGTCCAGAAGTAATCACGCAACTCGCAGTAAGTGAGAAAGCGAAAGACACACATCCCATCGTATCACTTATAGGTGTTACCTAAACGTTGATACCAATGAACATATTTCCACAGAGAAAGGCAATCACAGATTCATTAAACAAACTTATGGTTCACCAAATGGAAAGGTGTGAGGATTGGATCCATTAGGATATTGGGGTTAACAGAGGTACAGAAACACTTGTGAAATATATAATTACCAAAGTCCTACGGAATACCAAGGGAAGACTACTCAATACTGTGTCATAACCTACATGGGAAAAGGATCCGAAGAAGGATAGATACCTGTATATGTGTAACAGGACCACACCTAGAACAAAGAAAACATTGTAATGAAGTTGGCTGTGATAAAGAATAAAAATTAAATTAATAAACGAACAAGAAATAATGAGACATAATCTTAAGAGGCTTTCCCTGGCACTTTCCGTTCTAATTTACAACCTACAGCGCAACTTGCAATATAGCTCTGTTGCCCTAGTAACCAGGTTTGGTAAGGAGAAATGCTGCCGCCTCCTGGCCGTTTCACACAACAGCAGCTTTAAGCCCAGCGCTAATGGTCACTTAATATTCAAAATAATTGCAGGCCTGTCAATGACACCTGCCTTCAAAAAAGTCCTGGGGTCGCAAAGCGAACACAAAACTGAAAAGACGTCAGCATTTCAAGAAGACAATTTCAAGAGGCATATGTTACACACGTTTTCTCTTTTCTTGCTTTTTTTTTCCTTAAAAAGGAAAAGGGAATGTAAAAATGCTCAACAGGAGCAATTAATAAAGCCTTGCAAATCCAATCTACAGAGACGTCCACCTCACAGCCGTCTGAATGGTGATCGGGAGAATAGTCTACAGTGAATGAATGCTGAAAGGGTTTTAGACACCTGTGTCCCCTCTGGCTGCTGCAGGGAGATAAACTAGTAACAGCCAGTAGTGAGAAAAGAATGGTGGTGCGTTTAAAGGCAAAAATTGAGCTACCATGTGATCTGGTAGGTCCTTTGATGCGCCTATCCCCTGAGCAGACCAGAATGAAAAAGATACAGGCCGGCAATCCTGCGCTACAGGAACATTTACCACAGCCAAGACCTGGAAGAAATCAAAGTGTCCATCAGCAGAAAAATGTACAAGGAAGAAGTGGTCCATGTACACAACGGAATATTAGCCATGGAAAAGAATGAAACTGTGCCGTTTGCACCACCATAGAAGGACCTAAAGATCATCACCCAACTTGAAGTAAGAAAGAAACTGAAAGACAGATATCCTATGACATCACTCATAGGTGTTACCAAAATATTGATACCCACGAACTTATTTCCAAGAGAAGGAAAAGGATGGATTAAGAAAACAAAATTACGTTTAACCAAATGGAAACGTGTAAGGAGTGGATGAATTAGGATATGGGGGTTAACGGACGTGTGCTAATACATATGAAATATATCATCACAAAATACCTATGGAATACCAAGCAATGTCTACTCAACGCTCTGTAATAACCGACACGGTAAAGGATCCAAAGATAAATAGACAGATCCATTGATATAATGAACCAGATTCTGTACACCTAGGAGAAACAAAATTTTTTTTTTTTATCGAATTTGCTCTGATAATTCATAAACATTAAATGTAAAACACAAACAAGAAGTAAGGAGATATAAGCTCTTGGGGGGTTTGCCCTGGCACATTCCACTCTAATTTGCAGGCTACTAACACGATTTTCAGGAAAGCTCTGTTGCCCAAGAACCCAGAGTTGGAAAGGAAGAGATGCTGCCGCCTTGTGGCTGTTTCCCGCAAGAGCGGCTTTAAGCCCACAGCTAATGGTCACTTGACATTCACAAGGACTCAGGGCTGTAAAGGACGCCTGCCCTAAAAAATTATGCGGATGTAGGGAATGGAGAAAAAAATTCAAAACAGGAAAATGTTTCAAGAAGGTAGTATGAAGAGGTAAGTTTGTCTCACTCTCTTTTATAAAGAAAAGGAAAATGGATAAGAGTTCAACCGCAGGAATTATTAGACTCATGCAAATCTAACGCACAAAATGTTTTCAACTCACACCCGTCGACTGACGATCAGGAAAAATCTACAAACAATAAATACTGAGGGGGCTTTAGAGAACTGTGTACCCTCTAGCTGCTGGTGAGATGTAAAGTGGTAACAACCAATCATGAGAAGAGAAAGGAGCTGCCTTTAAAAGTGAAAATTGAGTTACCATTCAATCCAGCAATCACACCACTGGGCCTCTCACTTGAGAAGACCAGAAGCGAGAAGACCCAGGTTGCAAAATCTGCACTGCATCCTGTTCACAATAGCCAAGACAGTGAAGCTTCCAAAATGTCCATCAACAAATGAATGGATAAAGAAGAAGCGGTCCACGTACACAATGGAATATTAGCCGTGGAAAACGATTCAACACTGCTCTTTGAGGCACAATAGGTGAGCTTGGAGATAATCACAGAACATGGGGTAAGTCGGAAAGCAAAAGACCTATATCCTACGATATCACTTATAGGCGTTATCTAATAACTGACACATATGAACGTATTTCCACAGAGAAAGACACTCACAGAATGAGAAAAACACTGTGCTTATCTAAAAGGAAAGGCGGGCGGAATGGATAAATTAAGAAGAGCGTTACGATACGTATACAAATACATATTATATACACATATCAAAAGACTGACCATATAGCAAGGGAAGTGTATGGAACACTCTGTAATATTTTACATGGGAAGAGGATCTGTACATGAATAGACACATATAATGTACAAATAAACCAGACTGTGTACACCTAGGACAAACAATATTCTACTCATCACCCCGATTAAAAAAATTTAAAAAACCAAGAAGAAGTAATGAGACATAAACTCATGGGGGCTTCTCCTGGCCCATTCCACTCGAATTTACAGCCTAGGAACACGACTTCCAGAAAGCCTCTGTTGCCCTAGTAACCAGATTTGGGAATGGAGAAATGCTGTCTCCTTGAGGCCGTTTCCCAAAACAGCAGCTTTAAACCCGGTGCTCATGGTCCCTAAATATTCACCAAACTCGCAGCCTTGTAAATTACACCTGCCCTCCAAAAAAAATCCTGGGGGCAAACATCGACGAAAATTCAAAAGACGGCAACCTTCCAAGAAGACAATTTCAAAAGGTATGTTGTACTCCCACTCTTTTCTTTCTTTTCTTAATAGAAAAGAAAAAAGCATGGAGAGATGATGAATTTTAGGAGTTTTTAAGACATGCAAACCCAAATTACAAAAACCTATCAATTCACAGCAGTCAGAACGGCCATTAGCAAAAATGCGGCAAACAATAAATGCTGAAGGGACTGTGGAGAAATGCGTACCCTCGGTTCTAAGGTGGACGTGGTAAGGGCCACTAATGAAACACAATGGAGGTGCTTTGAAAACGGAAACATTGAGCTACTAGTCAATCAGTCACACCCACTGCTGGGCCTATCACCTGAGAAAAATGAGCATCAAAGCGTCACAGGCTGCCAATCCGGCACTCCAGCAATATTTACCATAGCCAACATTTGGAAGCAACGAAAATGTCCATCAACAGAGGAATGCACCAAGAAGAAGTGGTCCATGTACAAAATGGAATATTACTTCAATAAAAAACATAAATTAAATTTCAAAAACAAAGCACATCAGCATTGGTGGGTTTATCCGGCCACATTCCACTCTAATTTATAACCGAGGAACACCCCTGGCCGGAAGGTCTGTTTCCCTAGCACCGGCGTGGGGAACGTAGAAAGGCTGCCACCCTCTGGTCATTACCTGCAAAAGCAGCTTTAAAGCCTGTGCTAATGGTCACTTCGTGTGAACAAGTCCTGCAGGGGTGTAACTGAATCCTGCCCTCAAAATGTCTTGAGGGAGGTAATGGTCAAAAAGTTTCAAAATGTGACTCATACTTTAAGGAAACACTTTGAAGAACTAAGCTGTAATCACTGTTTGAAAAATAAAAAGGACATGCCTTAAAGCTCAACTTCAACGGATTACGAGACCCATGCCAATTCAACCACAAAGAGGTATCAGCTCACACCACTCAGAATAACCATCAGCTGGAAAACTATAAACAATAAATGCTGAAGGTGTTGTGGAGAAATGCGTACCCTCAACTTGAAGTGGGACGTACCCTGGAAAGAGCCACTAATGAGAACAGAATGGAGACGCCTTTAAAAGGTAAACATTGAGCTACCGTATGATCCAGCAGGCCCATTCCTGGACCTACAACCCAAGAAGACAGAATTGGAAAGAAACAGGCAGGAAAATCTGCACTGCACAGTATTACAATAGCCAAGATACGGAAGTAACCAAAAAGTCCACCAACAGATGGGTGGACAAAGAAGACCTGCTGCATGTACAGATGGAACACTAGCCTTGGAGAAAATGAAACAATGCCATTTGCAGCACCATAGATGGGTCCAGAAGTAATCACGCAACTCGCAGTAAGTGAGAAAGCGAAAGACACACATCCCATCGTATCACTTATAGGTGTTACCTAAACGTTGATACCAATGAACATATTTCCACAGAGAAAGGCAATCACAGATTCATTAAACAAACTTATGGTTCACCAAATGGAAAGGTGTGAGGATTGGATCCATTAGGATATTGGGGTTAACAGAGGTACAGAAACACTTGTGAAATATATAATTACCAAAGTCCTACGGAATACCAAGGGAAGACTACTCAATACTGTGTCATAACCTACATGGGAAAAGGATCCGAAGAAGGATAGATACCTGTATATGTGTAACAGGACCACACCTAGAACAAAGAAAACATTGTAATGAAGTTGGCTGTGATAAAGAATAAAAATTAAATTAATAAACGAACAAGAAATAATGAGACATAATCTTAAGAGGCTTTCCCTGGCACTTTCCGTTCTAATTTACAACCTACAGCGCAACTTGCAATATAGCTCTGTTGCCCTAGTAACCAGGTTTGGTAAGGAGAAATGCTGCCACCTCCTGGCCGTTTCACACAACAGCAGCTTTAAGCCCAGCGCTAATGGTCACTTAATATTCAAAATAATTGCAGGCCTGTCAATGACACCTGCCTTCAAAAAAGTCCTGGGGTCGCAAAGCGAACACAAAACTGAAAAGACGTCAGCATTTCAAGAAGACAATTTCAAGAGGCATATGTTACACACGTTTTCTCTTTTCTTGCTTTTTTTTTCCTTAAAAAGGAAAAGGGAATGTAAAAATGCTCAACAGGAGCAATTAATAAAGCCTTGCAAATCCAATCTACAGAGACGTCCACCTCACAGCCGTCTGAATGGTGATCGGGAGAATAGTCTACAGTGAATGAATGCTGAAAGGGTTTTAGACACCTGTGTCCCCTCTGGCTGCTGCAGGGAGATAAACTAGTAACAGCCAGTAGTGAGAAAAGAATGGTGGTGCGTTTAAAGGCAAAAATTGAGCTACCATGTGATCTGGTAGGTCCTTTGATGCGCCTATCCCCTGAGCAGACCAGAATGAAAAAGATACAGGCCGGCAATCCTGCGCTACAGGAACATTTACCACAGCCAAGACCTGGAAGAAATCAAAGTGTCCATCAGCAGAAAAATGTACAAGGAAGAAGTGGTCCATGTACACAACGGAATATTAGCCATGGAAAAGAATGAAACTGTGCCGTTTGCACCACCATAGAAGGACCTAAAGATCATCACCCAACTTGAAGTAAGAAAGAAACTGAAAGACAGATATCCTATGACATCACTCATAGGTGTTACCAAAATATTGATACCCACGAACTTATTTCCAAGAGAAGGAAAAGGATGGATTAAGAAAACAAAATTACGTTTAACCAAATGGAAACGTGTAAGGAGTGGATGAATTAGGATATGGGGGTTAACGGACGTGTGCTAATACATATGAAATATATCATCACAAAATACCTATGGAATACCAAGCAATGTCTACTCAACGCTCTGTAATAACCGACACGGTAAAGGATCCAAAGATAAATAGACAGATCCATTGATATAATGAACCAGATTCTGTACACCTAGGAGAAACAAAATTTTTTTTTTTTATCGAATTTGCTCTGATAATTCATAAACATTAAATGTAAAACACAAACAAGAAGTAAGGAGATATAAGCTCTTGGGGGGTTTGCCCTGGCACATTCCACTCTAATTTGCAGGCTACTAACACGATTTTCAGGAAAGCTCTGTTGCCCAAGAACCCAGAGTTGGAAAGGAAGAGATGCTGCCGCCTTGTGGCTGTTTCCCGCAAGAGCGGCTTTAAGCCCACAGCTAATGGTCACTTGACATTCACAAGGACTCAGGGCTGTAAAGGACGCCTGCCCTAAAAAATTATGCGGATGTAGGGAATGGAGAAAAAAATTCAAAACAGGAAAATGTTTCAAGAAGGTAGTATGAAGAGGTAAGTTTGTCTCACTCTCTTTTATAAAGAAAAGGAAAATGGATAAGAGTTCAACCGCAGGAATTATTAGACTCATGCAAATCTAACGCACAAAATGTTTTCAACTCACACCCGTCGACTGACGATCAGGAAAAATCTACAAACAATAAATACTGAGGGGGCTTTAGAGAACTGTGTACCCTCTAGCTGCTGGTGAGATGTAAAGTGGTAACAACCAATCATGAGAAGAGAAAGGAGCTGCCTTTAAAAGTGAAAATTGAGTTACCATTCAATCCAGCAATCACACCACTGGGCCTCTCACTTGAGAAGACCAGAAGCGAGAAGACCCAGGTTGCAAAATCTGCACTGCATCCTGTTCACAATAGCCAAGACAGTGAAGCTTCCAAAATGTCCATCCACAAATGAATGGATAAAGAAGAAGTGGTCCACGTACACAACGGAATATTAGCCGTGGAAAACGATTCAACACTGCTCTTTGAGGCACAATAGGTGAGCTTGGAGATAATCACAGAACATGGGGTAAGTCGGAAAGCAAAAGACCTATATCCTACGATATCACTTATAGGCGTTATCTAATAACTGACACATATGAACGTATTTCCACAGAGAAAGACACTCACAGAATGAGAAAAACACTGTGCTTATCTAAAAGGAAAGGCGGGCGGAATGGATAAATTAAGAAGAGCGTTACGATACGTATACAAATACATATTATATACACATATCAAAAGACTGACCATATAGCAAGGGAAGTGTATGGAACACTCTGTAATATTTTACATGGGAAGAGGATCTGTACATGAATAGACACATATAATGTACAAATAAACCAGACTGTGTACACCTAGGACAAACAATATTCTACTCATCACCCCGATTAAAAAAATTTAAAAAACCAAGAAGAAGTAATGAGACATAAACTCATGGGGGCTTCTCCTGGCCCATTCCACTCGAATTTACAGCCTAGGAACACGACTTCCAGAAAGCCTCTGTTGCCCTAGTAACCAGATTTGGGAATGGAGAAATGCTGTCTCCTTGAGGCCGTTTCCCAAAACAGCAGCTTTAAACCCGGTGCTCATGGTCCCTAAATATTCACCAAACTCGCAGCCTTGTAAATTACACCTGCCCTCCAAAAAAAATCCTGGGGGCAAACATCGACGAAAATTCAAAAGACGGCAACCTTCCAAGAAGACAATTTCAAAAGGTATGTTGTACTCCCACTCTTTTCTTTCTTTTCTTAATAGAAAAGAAAAAAGCATGGAGAGATGATGAATTTTAGGAGTTTTTAAGACATGCAAACCCAAATTACAAAAACCTATCAATTCACAGCAGTCAGAACGGCCATTAGCAAAAATGCGGCAAACAATAAATGCTGAAGGGACTGTGGAGAAATGCGTACCCTCGGTTCTAAGGTGGACGTGGTAAGGGCCACTAATGAAACACAATGGAGGTGCTTTGAAAACGGAAACATTGAGCTACTAGTCAATCAGTCACACCCACTGCTGGGCCTATCACCTGAGAAAAATGAGCATCAAAGCGTCACAGGCTGCCAATCCGGCACTCCAGCAATATTTACCATAGCCAACATTTGGAAGCAACGAAAATGTCCATCAACAGAGGAATGCACCAAGAAGAAGTGGTCCATGTACAAAATGGAATATTACTTCAATAAAAAACATAAATTAAATTTCAAAAACAAAGCACATCAGCATTGGTGGGTTTATCCGGCCACATTCCACTCTAATTTATAACCGAGGAACACCCCTGGCCGGAAGGTCTGTTTCCCTAGCACCGGCGTGGGGAACGTAGAAAGGCTGCCACCCTCTGGTCATTACCTGCAAAAGCAGCTTTAAAGCCTGTGCTAATGGTCACTTCGTGTGAACAAGTCCTGCAGGGGTGTAACTGAATCCTGCCCTCAAAATGTCTTGAGGGAGGTAATGGTCAAAAAGTTTCAAAATGTGACTCATACTTTAAGGAAACACTTTGAAGAACTAAGCTGTAATCACTGTTTGAAAAATAAAAAGGACATGCCTTAAAGCTCAACTTCAACGGATTACGAGACCCATGCCAATTCAACCACAAAGAGGTATCAGCTCACACCACTCAGAATAACCATCAGCTGGAAAACTATAAACAATAAATGCTGAAGGTGTTGTGGAGAAATGCGTACCCTCAACTTGAAGTGGGACGTACCCTGGAAAGAGCCACTAATGAGAACAGAATGGAGACGCCTTTAAAAGGTAAACATTGAGCTACCGTATGATCCAGCAGGCCCATTCCTGGACCTACAACCCAAGAAGACAGAATTGGAAAGAAACAGGCAGGAAAATCTGCACTGCACAGTATTACAATAGCCAAGATACGGAAGTAACCAAAAAGTCCACCAACAGATGGGTGGACAAAGAAGACCTGCTGCATGTACAGATGGAACACTAGCCTTGGAGAAAATGAAACAATGCCATTTGCAGCACCATAGATGGGTCCAGAAGTAATCACGCAACTCGCAGTAAGTGAGAAAGCGAAAGACACACATCCCATCGTATCACTTATAGGTGTTACCTAAACGTTGATACCAATGAACATATTTCCACAGAGAAAGGCAATCACAGATTCATTAAACAAACTTATGGTTCACCAAATGGAAAGGTGTGAGGATTGGATCCATTAGGATATTGGGGTTAACAGAGGTACAGAAACACTTGTGAAATATATAATTACCAAAGTCCTACGGAATACCAAGGGAAGACTACTCAATACTGTGTCATAACCTACATGGGAAAAGGATCCGAAGAAGGATAGATACCTGTATATGTGTAACAGGACCACACCTAGAACAAAGAAAACATTGTAATGAAGTTGGCTGTGATAAAGAATAAAAATTAAATTAATAAACGAACAAGAAATAATGAGACATAATCTTAAGAGGCTTTCCCTGGCACTTTCCGTTCTAATTTACAACCTACAGCGCAACTTGCAATATAGCTCTGTTGCCCTAGTAACCAGGTTTGGTAAGGAGAAATGCTGCCGCCTCCTGGCCGTTTCACACAACAGCAGCTTTAAGCCCAGCGCTAATGGTCACTTAATATTCAAAATAATTGCAGGCCTGTCAATGACACCTGCCTTCAAAAAAGTCCTGGGGTCGCAAAGCGAACACAAAACTGAAAAGACGTCAGCATTTCAAGAAGACAATTTCAAGAGGCATATGTTACACACGTTTTCTCTTTTCTTGCTTTTTTTTTCCTTAAAAAGGAAAAGGGAATGTAAAAATGCTCAACAGGAGCAATTAATAAAGCCTTGCAAATCCAATCTACAGAGACGTCCACCTCACAGCCGTCTGAATGGTGATCGGGAGAATAGTCTACAGTGAATGAATGCTGAAAGGGTTTTAGACACCTGTGTCCCCTCTGGCTGCTGCAGGGAGATAAACTAGTAACAGCCAGTAGTGAGAAAAGAATGGTGGTGCGTTTAAAGGCAAAAATTGAGCTACCATGTGATCTGGTAGGTCCTTTGATGCGCCTATCCCCTGAGCAGACCAGAATGAAAAAGATACAGGCCGGCAATCCTGCGCTACAGGAACATTTACCACAGCCAAGACCTGGAAGAAATCAAAGTGTCCATCAGCAGAAAAATGTACAAGGAAGAAGTGGTCCATGTACACAACGGAATATTAGCCATGGAAAAGAATGAAACTGTGCCGTTTGCACCACCATAGAAGGACCTAAAGATCATCACCCAACTTGAAGTAAGAAAGAAACTGAAAGACAGATATCCTATGACATCACTCATAGGTGTTACCAAAATATTGATACCCACGAACTTATTTCCAAGAGAAGGAAAAGGATGGATTAAGAAAACAAAATTACGTTTAACCAAATGGAAACGTGTAAGGAGTGGATGAATTAGGATATGGGGGTTAACGGACGTGTGCTAATACATATGAAATATATCATCACAAAATACCTATGGAATACCAAGCAATGTCTACTCAACGCTCTGTAATAACCGACACGGTAAAGGATCCAAAGATAAATAGACAGATCCATTGATATAATGAACCAGATTCTGTACACCTAGGAGAAACAAAATTTTTTTTTTTATCGAATTTGCTCTGATAATTCATAAACATTAAATGTAAAACACAAACAAGAAGTAAGGAGATATAAGCTCTTGGGGGGTTTGCCCTGGCACATTCCACTCTAATTTGCAGGCTACTAACACGATTTTCAGGAAAGCTCTGTTGCCCAAGAACCCAGAGTTGGAAAGGAAGAGATGCTGCCGCCTTGTGGCTGTTTCCCGCAAGAGCGGCTTTAAGCCCACAGCTAATGGTCACTTGACATTCACAAGGACTCAGGGCTGTAAAGGACGCCTGCCCTAAAAAATTATGCGGATGTAGGGAATGGAGAAAAAAATTCAAAACAGGAAAATGTTTCAAGAAGGTAGTATGAAGAGGTAAGTTTGTCTCACTCTCTTTTATAAAGAAAAGGAAAATGGATAAGAGTTCAACCGCAGGAATTATTAGACTCATGCAAATCTAACGCACAAAATGTTTTCAACTCACACCCGTCGACTGACGATCAGGAAAAATCTACAAACAATAAATACTGAGGGGGCTTTAGAGAACTGTGTACCCTCTAGCTGCTGGTGAGATGTAAAGTGGTAACAACCAATCATGAGAAGAGAAAGGAGCTGCCTTTAAAAGTGAAAATTGAGTTACCATTCAATCCAGCAATCACACCACTGGGCCTCTCACTTGAGAAGACCAGAAGCGAGAAGACCCAGGTTGCAAAATCTGCACTGCACCCTGTTCACAATAGCCAAGACAGTGAAGCTTCCAAAATGTCCATCAACAAATGAATGGATAAAGAAGAAGCGGTCCACGTACACAACGGAATATTAGCCGTGGAAAACGATTCAACACTGCTCTTTGAGGCACAATAGGTGAGCTTGGAGATAATCACAGAACATGGGGTAAGTCGGAAAGCAAAAGACCTATATCCTACGATATCACTTATAGGCGTTATCTAATAACTGACACATATGAACGTATTTCCACAGAGAAAGACACTCACAGAATGAGAAAAACACTGTGCTTATCTAAAAGGAAAGGCGGGCGGAATGGATAAATTAAGAAGAGCGTTACGATACGTATACAAATACATATTATATACACATATCAAAAGACTGACCATATAGCAAGGGAAGTGTATGGAACACTCTGTAATATTTTACATGGGAAGAGGATCTGTACATGAATAGACACATATAATGTACAAATAAACCAGACTGTGTACACCTAGGACAAACAATATTCTACTCATCACCCCGATTAAAAAAATTTAAAAAACCAAGAAGAAGTAATGAGACATAAACTCATGGGGGCTTCTCCTGGCCCATTCCACTCGAATTTACAGCCTAGGAACACGACTTCCAGAAAGCCTCTGTTGCCCTAGTAACCAGATTTGGGAATGGAGAAATGCTGTCTCCTTGAGGCCGTTTCCCAAAACAGCAGCTTTAAACCCGGTGCTCATGGTCCCTAAATATTCACCAAACTCGCAGCCTTGTAAATTACACCTGCCCTCCAAAAAAAATCCTGGGGGCAAACATCGACGAAAATTCAAAAGACGGCAACCTTCCAAGAAGACAATTTCAAAAGGTATGTTGTACTCCCACTCTTTTCTTTCTTTTCTTAATAGAAAAGAAAAAAGCATGGAGAGATGATGAATTTTAGGAGTTTTTAAGACATGCAAACCCAAATTACAAAAACCTATCAATTCACAGCAGTCAGAACGGCCATTAGCAAAAATGCGGCAAACAATAAATGCTGAAGGGACTGTGGAGAAATGCGTACCCTCGGTTCTAAGGTGGACGTGGTAAGGGCCACTAATGAAACACAATGGAGGTGCTTTGAAAACGGAAACATTGAGCTACTAGTCAATCAGTCACACCCACTGCTGGGCCTATCACCTGAGAAAAATGAGCATCAAAGCGTCACAGGCTGCCAATCCGGCACTCCAGCAATATTTACCATAGCCAACATTTGGAAGCAACGAAAATGTCCATCAACAGAGGAATGCACCAAGAAGAAGTGGTCCATGTACAAAATGGAATATTACTTCAATAAAAAACATAAATTAAATTTCAAAAACAAAGCACATCAGCATTGGTGGGTTTATCCGGCCACATTCCACTCTAATTTATAACCGAGGAACACCCCTGGCCGGAAGGTCTGTTTCCCTAGCACCGGCGTGGGGAACGTAGAAAGGCTGCCACCCTCTGGTCATTACCTGCAAAAGCAGCTTTAAAGCCTGTGCTAATGGTCACTTCGTGTGAACAAGTCCTGCAGGGGTGTAACTGAATCCTGCCCTCAAAATGTCTTGAGGGAGGTAATGGTCAAAAAGTTTCAAAATGTGACTCATACTTTAAGGAAACACTTTGAAGAACTAAGCTGTAATCACTGTTTGAAAAATAAAAAGGACATGCCTTAAAGCTCAACTTCAACGGATTACGAGACCCATGCCAATTCAACCACAAAGAGGTATCAGCTCACACCACTCAGAATAACCATCAGCTGGAAAACTATAAACAATAAATGCTGAAGGTGTTGTGGAGAAATGCGTACCCTCAACTTGAAGTGGGACGTACCCTGGAAAGAGCCACTAATGAGAACAGAATGGAGACGCCTTTAAAAGGTAAACATTGAGCTACCGTATGATCCAGCAGGCCCATTCCTGGACCTACAACCCAAGAAGACAGAATTGGAAAGAAACAGGCAGGAAAATCTGCACTGCACAGTATTACAATAGCCAAGATACGGAAGTAACCAAAAAGTCCACCAACAGATGGGTGGACAAAGAAGACCTGCTGCATGTACAGATGGAACACTAGCCTTGGAGAAAATGAAACAATGCCATTTGCAGCACCATAGATGGGGTCCAGAAGTAATCACGCAACTCGCAGTAAGTGAGAAAGCGAAAGACACACATCCCATCGTATCACTTATAGGTGTTACCTAAACGTTGATACCAATGAACATATTTCCACAGAGAAAGGCAATCACAGATTCATTAAACAAACTTATGGTTCACCAAATGGAAAGGTGTGAGGATTGGATCCATTAGGATATTGGGGTTAACAGAGGTACAGAAACACTTGTGAAATATATAATTACCAAAGTCCTACGGAATACCAAGGGAAGACTACTCAATACTGTGTCATAACCTACATGGGAAAAGGATCCGAAGAAGGATAGATACCTGTATATGTGTAACAGGACCACACCTAGAACAAAGAAAACATTGTAATGAAGTTGGCTGTGATAAAGAATAAAAATTAAATTAATAAACGAACAAGAAATAATGAGACATAATCTTAAGAGGCTTTCCCTGGCACTTTCCGTTCTAATTTACAACCTACAGCGCAACTTGCAATATAGCTCTGTTGCCCTAGTAACCAGGTTTGGTAAGGAGAAATGCTGCCGCCTCCTGGCCGTTTCACACAACAGCAGCTTTAAGCCCAGCGCTAATGGTCACTTAATATTCAAAATAATTGCAG
Organism: Phocoena phocoena; assembly: GCF_963924675.1. Lineage (NCBI taxonomy): Eukaryota > Metazoa > Chordata > Mammalia > Artiodactyla > Phocoenidae > Phocoena > Phocoena phocoena. The sequence continues at coordinate 67,649,419 of NC_089234.1, read as the reverse complement.
GCCTGTCAATGACACCTGCCTTCAAAAAAGTCCTGGGGTCGCAAAGCGAACACAAAACTGAAAAGACGTCAGCATTTCAAGAAGACAATTTCAAGAGGCATATGTTACACACGTTTTCTCTTTTCTTGCTTTTTTTTTCCTTAAAAAGGAAAAGGGAATGTAAAAATGCTCAACAGGAGCAATTAATAAAGCCTTGCAAATCCAATCTACAGAGACGTCCACCTCACAGCCGTCTGAATGGTGATCGGGAGAATAGTCTACAGTGAATGAATGCTGAAAGGGTTTTAGACACCTGTGTCCCCTCTGGCTGCTGCAGGGAGATAAACTAGTAACAGCCAGTAGTGAGAAAAGAATGGTGGTGCGTTTAAAGGCAAAAATTGAGCTACCATGTGATCTGGTAGGTCCTTTGATGCGCCTATCCCCTGAGCAGACCAGAATGAAAAAGATACAGGCCGGCAATCCTGCGCTACAGGAACATTTACCACAGCCAAGACCTGGAAGAAATCAAAGTGTCCATCAGCAGAAAAATGTACAAGGAAGAAGTGGTCCATGTACACAACGGAATATTAGCCATGGAAAAGAATGAAACTGTGCCGTTTGCACCACCATAGAAGGACCTAAAGATCATCACCCAACTTGAAGTAAGAAAGAAACTGAAAGACAGATATCCTATGACATCACTCATAGGTGTTACCAAAATATTGATACCCACGAACTTATTTCCAAGAGAAGGAAAAGGATGGATTAAGAAAACAAAATTACGTTTAACCAAATGGAAACGTGTAAGGAGTGGATGAATTAGGATATGGGGGTTAACGGACGTGTGCTAATACATATGAAATATATCATCACAAAATACCTATGGAATACCAAGCAATGTCTACTCAACGCTCTGTAATAACCGACACGGTAAAGGATCCAAAGATAAATAGACAGATCCATTGATATAATGAACCAGATTCTGTACACCTAGGAGAAACAAAATTTTTTTTTTTTATCGAATTTGCTCTGATAATTCATAAACATTAAATGTAAAACACAAACAAGAAGTAAGGAGATATAAGCTCTTGGGGGGTTTGCCCTGGCACATTCCACTCTAATTTGCAGGCTACTAACACGATTTTCAGGAAAGCTCTGTTGCCCAAGAACCCAGAGTTGGAAAGGAAGAGATGCTGCCGCCTTGTGGCTGTTTCCCGCAAGAGCGGCTTTAAGCCCACAGCTAATGGTCACTTGACATTCACAAGGACTCAGGGCTGTAAAGGACGCCTGCCCTAAAAAATTATGCGGATGTAGGGAATGGAGAAAAAAATTCAAAACAGGAAAATGTTTCAAGAAGGTAGTATGAAGAGGTAAGTTTGTCTCACTCTCTTTTATAAAGAAAAGGAAAATGGATAAGAGTTCAACCGCAGGAATTATTAGACTCATGCAAATCTAACGCACAAAATGTTTTCAACTCACACCCGTCGACTGACGATCAGGAAAAATCTACAAACAATAAATACTGAGGGGGCTTTAGAGAACTGTGTACCCTCTAGCTGCTGGTGAGATGTAAAGTGGTAACAACCAATCATGAGAAGAGAAAGGAGCTGCCTTTAAAAGTGAAAATTGAGTTACCATTCAATCCAGCAATCACACCACTGGGCCTCTCACTTGAGAAGACCAGAAGCGAGAAGACCCAGGTTGCAAAATCTGCACTGCATCCTGTTCACAATAGCCAAGACAGTGAAGCTTCCAAAATGTCCATCCACAAATGAATGGATAAAGAAGAAGTGGTCCACGTACACAACGGAATATTAGCCGTGGAAAACGATTCAACACTGCTCTTTGAGGCACAATAGGTGAGCTTGGAGATAATCACAGAACATGGGGTAAGTCGGAAAGCAAAAGACCTATATCCTACGATATCACTTATAGGCGTTATCTAATAACTGACACATATGAACGTATTTCCACAGAGAAAGACACTCACAGAATGAGAAAAACACTGTGCTTATCTAAAAGGAAAGGCGGGCGGAATGGATAAATTAAGAAGAGCGTTACGATACGTATACAAATACATATTATATACACATATCAAAAGACTGACCATATAGCAAGGGAAGTGTATGGAACACTCTGTAATATTTTACATGGGAAGAGGATCTGTACATGAATAGACACATATAATGTACAAATAAACCAGACTGTGTACACCTAGGACAAACAATATTCTACTCATCACCCCGATTAAAAAAATTTAAAAAACCAAGAAGAAGTAATGAGACATAAACTCATGGGGGCTTCTCCTGGCCCATTCCACTCGAATTTACAGCCTAGGAACACGACTTCCAGAAAGCCTCTGTTGCCCTAGTAACCAGATTTGGGAATGGAGAAATGCTGTCTCCTTGAGGCCGTTTCCCAAAACAGCAGCTTTAAACCCGGTGCTCATGGTCCCTAAATATTCACCAAACTCGCAGCCTTGTAAATTACACCTGCCCTCCAAAAAAAATCCTGGGGGCAAACATCGACGAAAATTCAAAAGACGGCAACCTTCCAAGAAGACAATTTCAAAAGGTATGTTGTACTCCCACTCTTTTCTTTCTTTTCTTAATAGAAAAGAAAAAAGCATGGAGAGATGATGAATTTTAGGAGTTTTTAAGACATGCAAACCCAAATTACAAAAACCTATCAATTCACAGCAGTCAGAACGGCCATTAGCAAAAATGCGGCAAACAATAAATGCTGAAGGGACTGTGGAGAAATGCGTACCCTCGGTTCTAAGGTGGACGTGGTAAGGGCCACTAATGAAACACAATGGAGGTGCTTTGAAAACGGAAACATTGAGCTACTAGTCAATCAGTCACACCCACTGCTGGGCCTATCACCTGAGAAAAATGAGCATCAAAGCGTCACAGGCTGCCAATCCGGCACTCCAGCAATATTTACCATAGCCAACATTTGGAAGCAACGAAAATGTCCATCAACAGAGGAATGCACCAAGAAGAAGTGGTCCATGTACAAAATGGAATATTACTTCAATAAAAAACATAAATTAAATTTCAAAAACAAAGCACATCAGCATTGGTGGGTTTATCCGGCCACATTCCACTCTAATTTATAACCGAGGAACACCCCTGGCCGGAAGGTCTGTTTCCCTAGCACCGGCGTGGGGAACGTAGAAAGGCTGCCACCCTCTGGTCATTACCTGCAAAAGCAGCTTTAAAGCCTGTGCTAATGGTCACTTCGTGTGAACAAGTCCTGCAGGGGTGTAACTGAATCCTGCCCTCAAAATGTCTTGAGGGAGGTAATGGTCAAAAAGTTTCAAAATGTGACTCATACTTTAAGGAAACACTTTGAAGAACTAAGCTGTAATCACTGTTTGAAAAATAAAAAGGACATGCCTTAAAGCTCAACTTCAACGGATTACGAGACCCATGCCAATTCAACCACAAAGAGGTATCAGCTCACACCACTCAGAATAACCATCAGCTGGAAAACTATAAACAATAAATGCTGAAGGTGTTGTGGAGAAATGCGTACCCTCAACTTGAAGTGGGACGTACCCTGGAAAGAGCCACTAATGAGAACAGAATGGAGACGCCTTTAAAAGATAAACATTGAGCTACCGTATGATCCAGCAGGCCCATTCCTGGACCTACAACCCAAGAAGACAGAATTGGAAAGAAACAGGCAGGAAAATCTGCACTGCACAGTATTACAATAGCCAAGATACGGAAGTAACCAAAAAGTCCACCAACAGATGGGTGGACAAAGAAGACCTGCTGCATGTACAGATGGAACACTAGCCTTGGAGAAAATGAAACAATGCCATTTGCAGCACCATAGATGGGTCCAGAAGTAATCACGCAACTCGCAGTAAGTGAGAAAGCGAAAGACACACATCCCATCGTATCACTTATAGGTGTTACCTAAACGTTGATACCAATGAACATATTTCCACAGAGAAAGGCAATCACAGATTCATTAAACAAACTTATGGTTCACCAAATGGAAAGGTGTGAGGATTGGATCCATTAGGATATTGGGGTTAACAGAGGTACAGAAACACTTGTGAAATATATAATTACCAAAGTCCTACGGAATACCAAGGGAAGACTACTCAATACTGTGTCATAACCTACATGGGAAAAGGATCCGAAGAAGGATAGATACCTGTATATGTGTAACAGGACCACACCTAGAACAAAGAAAACATTGTAATGAAGTTGGCTGTGATAAAGAATAAAAATTAAATTAATAAACGAACAAGAAATAATGAGACATAATCTTAAGAGGCTTTCCCTGGCACTTTCCGTTCTAATTTACAACCTACAGCGCAACTTGCAATATAGCTCTGTTGCCCTAGTAACCAGGTTTGGTAAGGAGAAATGCTGCCGCCTCCTGGCCGTTTCACACAACAGCAGCTTTAAGCCCAGCGCTAATGGTCACTTAATATTCAAAATAATTGCAGGCCTGTCAATGACACCTGCCTTCAAAAAAGTCCTGGGGTCGCAAAGCGAACACAAAACTGAAAAGACGTCAGCATTTCAAGAAGACAATTTCAAGAGGCATATGTTACACACGTTTTCTCTTTTCTTGCTTTTTTTTTCCTTAAAAAGGAAAAGGGAATGTAAAAATGCTCAACAGGAGCAATTAATAAAGCCTTGCAAATCCAATCTACAGAGACGTCCACCTCACAGCCGTCTGAATGGTGATCGGGAGAATAGTCTACAGTGAATGAATGCTGAAAGGGTTTTAGACACCTGTGTCCCCTCTGGCTGCTGCAGGGAGATAAACTAGTAACAGCCAGTAGTGAGAAAAGAATGGTGGTGCGTTTAAAGGCAAAAATTGAGCTACCATGTGATCTGGTAGGTCCTTTGATGCGCCTATCCCCTGAGCAGACCAGAATGAAAAAGATACAGGCCGGCAATCCTGCGCTACAGGAACATTTACCACAGCCAAGACCTGGAAGAAATCAAAGTGTCCATCAGCAGAAAAATGTACAAGGAAGAAGTGGTCCATGTACACAACGGAATATTAGCCATGGAAAAGAATGAAACTGTGCCGTTTGCACCACCATAGAAGGACCTAAAGATCATCACCCAACTTGAAGTAAGAAAGAAACTGAAAGACAGATATCCTATGACATCACTCATAGGTGTTACCAAAATATTGATACCCACGAACTTATTTCCAAGAGAAGGAAAAGGATGGATTAAGAAAACAAAATTACGTTTAACCAAATGGAAACGTGTAAGGAGTGGATGAATTAGGATATGGGGGTTAACGGACGTGTGCTAATACATATGAAATATATCATCACAAAATACCTATGGAATACCAAGCAATGTCTACTCAACGCTCTGTAATAACCGACACGGTAAAGGATCCAAAGATAAATAGACAGATCCATTGATATAATGAACCAGATTCTGTACACCTAGGAGAAACAAAATTTTTTTTTTTTATCGAATTTGCTCTGATAATTCATAAACATTAAATGTAAAACACAAACAAGAAGTAAGGAGATATAAGCTCTTGGGGGGTTTGCCCTGGCACATTCCACTCTAATTTGCAGGCTACTAACACGATTTTCAGGAAAGCTCTGTTGCCCAAGAACCCAGAGTTGGAAAGGAAGAGATGCTGCCGCCTTGTGGCTGTTTCCCGCAAGAGCGGCTTTAAGCCCACAGCTAATGGTCACTTGACATTCACAAGGACTCAGGGCTGTAAAGGACGCCTGCCCTAAAAAATTATGCGGATGTAGGGAATGCAGAAAAAAATTCAAAACAGGAAAATGTTTCAAGAAGGTAGTATGAAGAGGTAAGTTTGTCTCACTCTCTTTTATAAAGAAAAGGAAAATGGATAAGAGTTCAACCGCAGGAATTATTAGACTCATGCAAATCTAACGCACAAAATGTTTTCAACTCACACCCGTCGACTGACGATCAGGAAAAATCTACAAACAATAAATACTGAGGGGGCTTTAGAGAACTGTGTACCCTCTAGCTGCTGGTGAGATGTAAAGTGGTAACAACCAATCATGAGAAGAGAAAGGAGCTGCCTTTAAAAGTGAAAATTGAGTTACCATTCAATCCAGCAATCACACCACTGGGCCTCTCACTTGAGAAGACCAGAAGCGAGAAGACCCAGGTTGCAAAATCTGCACTGCATCCTGTTCACAATAGCCAAGACAGTGAAGCTTCCAAAATGTCCATCAACAAATGAATGGATAAAGAAGAAGTGGTCCACGTACACAATGGAATATTAGCCGTGGAAAACGATTCAACACTGCTCTTTGAGGCACAATAGGTGAGCTTGGAGATAATCACAGAACATGGGGTAAGTCGGAAAGCAAAAGACCTATATCCTACGATATCACTTATAGGCGTTATCTAATAACTGACACATATGAACGTATTTCCACAGAGAAAGACACTCACAGAATGAGAAAAACACTGTGCTTATCTAAAAGGAAAGGCGGGCGGAATGGATAAATTAAGAAGAGCGTTACGATACGTATACAAATACATATTATATACACATATCAAAAGACTGACCATATAGCAAGGGAAGTGTATGGAACACTCTGTAATATTTTACATGGGAAGAGGATCTGTACATGAATAGACACATATAATGTACAAATAAACCAGACTGTGTACACCTAGGACAAACAATATTCTACTCATCACCCCGATTAAAAAAATTTAAAAAACCAAGAAGAAGTAATGAGACATAAACTCATGGGGGCTTCTCCTGGCCCATTCCACTCGAATTTACAGCCTAGGAACACGACTTCCAGAAAGCCTCTGTTGCCCTAGTAACCAGATTTGGGAATGGAGAAATGCTGTCTCCTTGAGGCCGTTTCCCAAAACAGCAGCTTTAAACCCGGTGCTCATGGTCCCTAAATATTCACCAAACTCGCAGCCTTGTAAATTACACCTGCCCTCCAAAAAAAATCCTGGGGGCAAACATCGACGAAAATTCAAAAGACGGCAACCTTCCAAGAAGACAATTTCAAAAGGTATGTTGTACTCCCACTCTTTTCTTTCTTTTCTTAATAGAAAAGAAAAAAGCATGGAGAGATGATGAATTTTAGGAGTTTTTAAGACATGCAAACCCAAATTACAAAAACCTATCAATTCACAGCAGTCAGAACGGCCATTAGCAAAAATGCGGCAAACAATAAATGCTGAAGGGACTGTGGAGAAATGCGTACCCTCGGTTCTAAGGTGGACGTGGTAAGGGCCACTAATGAAACACAATGGAGGTGCTTTGAAAACGGAAACATTGAGCTACTAGTCAATCAGTCACACCCACTGCTGGGCCTATCACCTGAGAAAAATGAGCATCAAAGCGTCACAGGCTGCCAATCCGGCACTCCAGCAATATTTACCATAGCCAACATTTGGAAGCAACGAAAATGTCCATCAACAGAGGAATGCACCAAGAAGAAGTGGTCCATGTACAAAATGGAATATTACTTCAATAAAAAACATAAATTAAATTTCAAAAACAAAGCACATCAGCATTGGTGGGTTTATCCGGCCACATTCCACTCTAATTTATAACCGAGGAACACCCCTGGCCGGAAGGTCTGTTTCCCTAGCACCGGCGTGGGGAACGTAGAAAGGCTGCCACCCTCTGGTCATTACCTGCAAAAGCAGCTTTAAAGCCTGTGCTAATGGTCACTTCGTGTGAACAAGTCCTGCAGGGGTGTAACTGAATCCTGCCCTCAAAATGTCTTGAGGGAGGTAATGGTCAAAAAGTTTCAAAATGTGACTCATACTTTAAGGAAACACTTTGAAGAACTAAGCTGTAATCACTGTTTGAAAAATAAAAAGGACATGCCTTAAAGCTCAACTTCAACGGATTACGAGACCCATGCCAATTCAACCACAAAGAGGTATCAGCTCACACCACTCAGAATAACCATCAGCTGGAAAACTATAAACAATAAATGCTGAAGGTGTTGTGGAGAAATGCGTACCCTCAACTTGAAGTGGGACGTACCCTGGAAAGAGCCACTAATGAGAACAGAATGGAGACGCCTTTAAAAGGTAAACATTGAGCTACCGTATGATCCAGCAGGCCCATTCCTGGACCTACAACCCAAGAAGACAGAATTGGAAAGAAACAGGCAGGAAAATCTGCACTGCACAGTATTACAATAGCCAAGATACGGAAGTAACCAAAAAGTCCACCAACAGATGGGTGGACAAAGAAGACCTGCTGCATGTACAGATGGAACACTAGCCTTGGAGAAAATGAAACAATGCCATTTGCAGCACCATAGATGGGTCCAGAAGTAATCACGCAACTCGCAGTAAGTGAGAAAGCGAAAGACACACATCCCATCGTATCACTTATAGGTGTTACCTAAACGTTGATACCAATGAACATATTTCCACAGAGAAAGGCAATCACAGATTCATTAAACAAACTTATGGTTCACCAAATGGAAAGGTGTGAGGATTGGATCCATTAGGATATTGGGGTTAACAGAGGTACAGAAACACTTGTGAAATATATAATTACCAAAGTCCTACGGAATACCAAGGGAAGACTACTCAATACTGTGTCATAACCTACATGGGAAAAGGATCCGAAGAAGGATAGATACCTGTATATGTGTAACAGGACCACACCTAGAACAAAGAAAACATTGTAATGAAGTTGGCTGTGATAAAGAATAAAAATTAAATTAATAAACGAACAAGAAATAATGAGACATAATCTTAAGAGGCTTTCCCTGGCACTTTCCGTTCTAATTTACAACCTACAGCGCAACTTGCAATATAGCTCTGTTGCCCTAGTAACCAGGTTTGGTAAGGAGAAATGCTGCCGCCTCCTGGCCGTTTCACACAACAGCAGCTTTAAGCCCAGCGCTAATGGTCACTTAATATTCAAAATAATTGCAGGCCTGTCAATGACACCTGCCTTCAAAAAAGTCCTGGGGTCGCAAAGCGAACACAAAACTGAAAAGACGTCAGCATTTCAAGAAGACAATTTCAAGAGGCATATGTTACACACGTTTTCTCTTTTCTTGCTTTTTTTTTCCTTAAAAAGGAAAAGGGAATGTAAAAATGCTCAACAGGAGCAATTAATAAAGCCTTGCAAATCCAATCTACAGAGACGTCCACCTCACAGCCGTCTGAATGGTGATCGGGAGAATAGTCTACAGTGAATGAATGCTGAAAGGGTTTTAGACACCTGTGTCCCCTCTGGCTGCTGCAGGGAGATAAACTAGTAACAGCCAGTAGTGAGAAAAGAATGGTGGTGCGTTTAAAGGCAAAAATTGAGCTACCATGTGATCTGGTAGGTCCTTTGATGCGCCTATCCCCTGAGCAGACCAGAATGAAAAAGATACAGGCCGGCAATCCTGCGCTACAGGAACATTTACCACAGCCAAGACCTGGAAGAAATCAAAGTGTCCATCAGCAGAAAAATGTACAAGGAAGAAGTGGTCCATGTACACAACGGAATATTAGCCATGGAAAAGAATGAAACTGTGCCGTTTGCACCACCATAGAAGGACCTAAAGATCATCACCCAACTTGAAGTAAGAAAGAAACTGAAAGACAGATATCCTATGACATCACTCATAGGTGTTACCAAAATATTGATACCCACGAACTTATTTCCAAGAGAAGGAAAAGGATGGATTAAGAAAACAAAATTACGTTTAACCAAATGGAAACGTGTAAGGAGTGGATGAATTAGGATATGGGGGTTAACGGACGTGTGCTAATACATATGAAATATATCATCACAAAATACCTATGGAATACCAAGCAATGTCTACTCAACGCTCTGTAATAACCGACACGGTAAAGGATCCAAAGATAAATAGACAGATCCATTGATATAATGAACCAGATTCTGTACACCTAGGAGAAACAAAATTTTTTTTTTTTATCGAATTTGCTCTGATAATTCATAAACATTAAATGTAAAACACAAACAAGAAGTAAGGAGATATAAGCTCTTGGGGGGTTTGCCCTGGCACATTCCACTCTAATTTGCAGGCTACTAACACGATTTTCAGGAAAGCTCTGTTGCCCAAGAACCCAGAGTTGGAAAGGAAGAGATGCTGCCGCCTTGTGGCTGTTTCCCGCAAGAGCGGCTTTAAGCCCACAGCTAATGGTCACTTGACATTCACAAGGACTCAGGGCTGTAAAGGACGCCTGCCCTAAAAAATTATGCGGATGTAGGGAATGGAGAAAAAAATTCAAAACAGGAAAATGTTTCAAGAAGGTAGTATGAAGAGGTAAGTTTGTCTCACTCTCTTTTATAAAGAAAAGGAAAATGGATAAGAGTTCAACCGCAGGAATTATTAGACTCATGCAAATCTAACGCACAAAATGTTTTCAACTCACACCCGTCGACTGACGATCAGGAAAAATCTACAAACAATAAATACTGAGGGGGCTTTAGAGAACTGTGTACCCTCTAGCTGCTGGTGAGATGTAAAGTGGTAACAACCAATCATGAGAAGAGAAAGGAGCTGCCTTTAAAAGTGAAAATTGAGTTACCATTCAATCCAGCAATCACACCACTGGGCCTCTCACTTGAGAAGACCAGAAGCGAGAAGACCCAGGTTGCAAAATCTGCACTGCATCCTGTTCACAATAGCCAAGACAGTGAAGCTTCCAAAATGTCCATCAACAAATGAATGGATAAAGAAGAAGTGGTCCACGTACGCAATGGAATATTAGCCGTGGAAAACGATTCAACACTGCTCTTTGAGGCACAATAGGTGAGCTTGGAGATAATCACAGAACATGGGGTAAGTCGGAAAGCAAAAGACTTACATCCTACGATATCACTTATAGGCGTTATCTAATAACTGACACATATGAACGTATTTCCACAGAGAAAGACACTCACAGAATGAGAAAAACACTGTGCTTATCTAAAAGGAAAGGCGGGCGGAATGGATAAATTAAGAAGAGCGTTACGATACGTATACAAATACATATTATATACACATATCAAAAGACTGACCATATAGCAAGGGAAGTGTATGGAACACTCTGTAATATTTTACATGGGAAGAGGATCTGTACATGAATAGACACATATAATGTACAAATAAACCAGACTGTGTACACCTAGGACAAACAATATTCTACTCATCACCCCGATTAAAAAAATTTAAAAAACCAAGAAGAAGTAATGAGACATAAACTCATGGGGGCTTCTCCTGGCCCATTCCACTCGAATTTACAGCCTAGGAACACGACTTCCAGAAAGCCTCTGTTGCCCTAGTAACCAGATTTGGGAATGGAGAAATGCTGTCTCCTTGAGGCCGTTTCCCAAAACAGCAGCTTTAAACCCGGTGCTCATGGTCCCTAAATATTCACCAAACTCGCAGCCTTGTAAATTACACCTGCCCTCCAAAAAAAATCCTGGGGGCAAACATCGACGAAAATTCAAAAGACGGCAACCTTCCAAGAAGACAATTTCAAAAGGTATGTTGTACTCCCACTCTTTTCTTTCTTTTCTTAATAGAAAAGAAAAAAGCATGGAGAGATGATGAATTTTAGGAGTTTTTAAGACATGCAAACCCAAATTACAAAAACCTATCAATTCACAGCAGTCAGAACGGCCATTAGCAAAAATGCGGCAAACAATAAATGCTGAAGGGACTGTGGAGAAATGCGTACCCTCGGTTCTAAGGTGGACGTGGTAAGGGCCACTAATGAAACACAATGGAGGTGCTTTGAAAACGGAAACATTGAGCTACTAGTCAATCAGTCACACCCACTGCTGGGCCCATCACCTGAGAAAATGAGCATCAAAGCATCACAGGCTGCCAATCCGGCACTCCAGCAATATTTACCATAGCCAACATTTGGAAGCAACGAAAATGTCCATCAACAGAGGAATGCACTAAGAAGTGGTCCATGTACAAAATGGAATATTACTTCAATAAAAAATATAAATTAAATTTCAAAAACAAAGCACATCAGCATTGGTGGGTTTATCCGGCCACATTCCACTCTAATTTATAACCGAGGAACACCACTGGCCGGAAGGTCTGTTTCCCTAGCACCGGCGTGGGGAACGTAGAAAGGCTGCCACCCTCTGGTCATTACCTGCAAAAGCAGCTTTAAAGCCTGTGCTAATGGTCACTTCGTGTGAACAAGTCCTGCAGGGGTGTAACTGAATCCTGCCCTCAAAATGTCTTGAGGGAGGTAATGGTCAAAAAGTTTCAAAATGTGACTCATACTTTAAGGAAACACTTTGAAGAACTAAGCTGTAATCACTGTTTGAAAAATAAAAAGGACATGCCTTAAAGCTCAACTTCAACGGATTACGAGACCCATGCCAATTCTACCACAAAGAGGTATCAGGTCACACCAGCCATAATATGTATCAGCAGGAAAACTACAAACAATAAATGCTGAATGTGTTGGGAGAATTGCATACCCTGAACTTTAAGTGGGATGTAACCCGGAAAGAGCCACTACTGAGAACAGAATGGAGATGCCTTAGGAGGACCACTCCTCCTATAACCTAAGAAGACAGAATTGGAAAGACAAAGGCAGACAAATGTGCATTGCAGCAGTATTAAAATAGCCAAGACATGGAGGCAACCAAGAAGTCCCTCACAAGGTGACTGGACAAATAAGAACTGCTACATGTACAGATGGAATACTAGCTAGGGAAAAAAATGAAACAATGCCATTTGTAGCACCATAGATGAGTCTAGATGTAATCAGGCAAATTGTTCTAGGGCAGACAGTAAAAGACACATATCGTATTATATCACTTATATGTGTTAGCTAAAAATTGATACTAATGAAGATATTTCCACAGAGAAAGGCAATCACGGATTCATTAAACTTATGGTTCACCAAATGGAAAGGTGTGAGGACTGGATACATTAGGATAATGAGGTTAACATAGATATAGAAACACATGTGAAATATATAATCAACAGAGACATACGGAATACCAAGAGAAGACTACTCAACATTGTGTCATAACATACATGGGAAAAGGATCTGAAGAAGAATAGATATATGTATATGTGTGAAAGAACCACATATTGCACACTTAGAACAAACAAAACATTGTAATCAAATTTGCTCTGATAAAAAATAAAAATTAAATTAAAAAAAGAACAAGAAGCAATGAGACATAAATTTAAGGGGGTTTTTGCTTGTGCGTCGCATTCTAATTTGCAACTGGAGCACGACTTGCATTAAAGCTCTGTCATCAATAATAAAACAGCTTTATAAGCAATGTTGAAGGTAGCTTAAAAGTAGTCTCATTAATTGTTGATATTAACAAGAAAACAAACAAAAGTAAAAATCTCACTGCAATAAGTATACATAGAGTAAGTGTAGTAGGTCAAACTCTTATTAAACTGCTGCAAAGAAAAAAGACAACAATAGTCTGTTGTTTTTTTTTTTAAAGAGAGGGCCCAAATAAATTAGAAATGTAAGAGATGATGTTACAACAGACACCACAGAAATACATAGTATCCTAAGATACACACAGGTTAACTCAGGGCTCAGACTGGACAGAGCCCACTCTCCATTCCCCTGTACATGACTTACTGGAGCCTCAGGAACTGAGGATGGGGTCCCTGACAGGAGGCACAAGATAGAAGATGTTAGGCATTAACATCACTGCATTCATGTTAAACGTGCCTGAACTACATTCACACAAGATTATTTTGTCCTCTATGTACATCACACCTCTAGTCGGAACTGCAGATCTTTGGCTTCACCACCTCTACTGACAGTATTAGTTTCACCTGCTGTGGACCGTCTCCCATAGGATATCTAGAACCACAAAGCATCCAGCTTCACAGGACCCAGAGTCTGTGTGACTCAAGAGTCTCAGAGTCTCAACTGCACTCAGAGACTCACAGTCTCAACAGAGACTTCACTCTTGGAGGGCACACACAAAGTAGTGTGCACATCAGGACCCAGGGGAAGGAGCAGTGACCCCGTAGACGAATGACCAGACTTATCTGCTAGTTTTAGAGGGTCTCCTGCAGAGGTGGGGAGTGGCTGTGGCTCACCGTGGGGACAACGACACTGGCAGCAGAAGTTTTGGGAAATACTCCTTGGCATGATCCTTCCCAGAGTCCGCCATTAGCCCCACCATGAGCAAGGTAGGCTCCAGTGCTGGGTGACCTCAGGCCAAACAACAAACAGGGAGGGAACTCAGCCCCATGCATCAGCAGACAAGCAGATTAAACTTTTAATTAAAGTTTTATTTAATCCGCAGACAAACAGATTAAAGCTCTGCCCACCAGAGCAACACCCAGCTCAACCCACCACCAGTCTGTCCCATCAGGAAGTTTGCACAAGCCTCTAAGATAGACTCATCCACTGGAGAGCAGACAGCAGAAGCAAGAAGAACTACAATTCTGCAGCCTGTGGAAGGAAAACCACATTCACAGAAAGATAGACAAAATGAAAATGCAGAGGACTTTATACCAGATCAAGGAACAAGGTAAAACCCCAGTAAAACAATGAAATGAGGTGGGGATAGGCAACCTTCCAGAAAAAGAATTCAGAATAATGATAGTGAAGATGATCCATGACCTTGGAAAATGAATAGAGGCAAAGATCGAGAAGATGCAAGGAATGCTTAACAAAGACCTAGAAGAATTAAGGAACAAACACCTAGAAGAATTAAAGAACAAACTAACAGAGATGAACAATACAATAACTGAAATGAAAAATACACTAGAAAGAATCAGTAGCAGAATAACTGTGGCAGAAGAACGGATAAGTGACCCAGAAGACAGAAAGGTGGAAATCATTGCGATGGAACAGAATAAAGAAAAAGAATGAAAATAAATGAAGACACCCTAAGAGACCTCTGGGACAACATTAAACACAACAACATTCGGATTATAGGGGTCCCAGACGGAGAAGAGGGAGAGAAAGGACTCAAGAAAATATTTGAAGAGATTATAGTCAAAAACTTCCCTAGTATGGGAAAAGAAATAGCCACCCAAGTCCATGAAGCACAGAGAGTCCCAAGCAGGATAAACCAAAGGAGAAAAATGCCGAGACACATAGTAATCAAACTGACAAAAATTAAAGACAAAGAAAAATTATTGAAAGCAAGGGAAAAATGACAAATCACATACAAGGGAACTCCCGTAAGGTTAACAGCTGATTTCTCCACAGAAAATGTACAAACCAGAAGGGAGTGGCATGATAAATTTAAAATGATGAAAGGGAAGAACCTGCAACCAAGAGTACTCAACCCAGCAAGTATCTCATTCAGATTCAATGGAGAAATCAATAGTTTTACAGACAAACGAAAGCTAAGACAATTCAGCACCACGAAACCAGCTCTACAACAAATGCTAAAGGAACTTCTCTAAGTGGGAAACATAAGAGAAGAAAAGGACCCACCAAGACAAACCCATAATAATTAAGAAAACAGTAATAGGAACATACATATCGATAATTACCTTAAACGTGAATGGATTAAATGCTCCAACCAAAAGACGCAGGCTCGCTGAATGGATACAAAATCAAGACTCATATATATGCTGCCTACAAGAGATCCATTTCAGACCTAGGGACACATACAGACTGAAAGTGAGGGGATGGAAAAATATATTCCATGCAAATGAAAATCAAAAGAAAGCTGGAGTAGCAATACTCATATCAGATTAAATAGACCTTAAAATAAAGAATGTTACAAGAGACAAGGAAGGACACTACATAATGATCAAGGGATCAATCCAAGAAGAAGATATAACAATTATAAATATATATGTACCCAACATAGGAGCACCTCAATTTATAAGGCAACTGCTAACAGCTGTAAAAGAGGAAATCAACAGTAACACAATAATAGCGGGGGACTTTAACACCTCACTTACACCAATGGAGATCATCCAGACAGAAAATTAATAAGGAAACACAAGCTTTAAATGACACAATAGACCAGATAGACTTAATTAATATTTATACAACATTCTATCCAAAAACACCAGATTACATGTTCTTCTCAACTGCACATGGAACATTCTCCAGGATAGATCACAGCTTTTGTCACAAATAAAGCCTCAGTAAATTTCAGAAAACTGAAATCATATCAAGCATCTGTTCTGACCACAATGCTATGAGATTAGAAATCAATTACAGGTAAAAAAAAAACATAAAAAACACAAACACTTGGAGGCTAAAGAATATGATACTAAATAACCAAGAGATCACTGAAGAAATAGAAAAGGAAATCAAACACTACCTAGAGACAAATGGCAACAAACACACGATGATCCAAAACCTATGGGATGCAGCAAAAGTTCTAAGAGGGAAGTTTATAGCAATACAAGCCTACCTCAAGAAAGAAGAAAAATCTCAAGTAAACAATCTAACCTTACACCTAGAGGAACTAGAGAAAGAAGAACAAAACCCAAAGTTAGTAAAAGGAAAGAAATCATAAAGATCAGAGAAGTAAATGAAATAGAAAGAAAGAAAACAATAGCAAAGATCAATAAAACTAAAAGCTGGTTCTTTGAGAAGATAAACAAAAATGATAAACCTTTAGCCAGACTCAAGAAAAAGAGGGAGAGGACTCAAATCAATACAATTAGAGATGAAAAAGGAGAAGTTACAACAGACACCACAGAAATACAAAGCATCATAAGAGACTACTACAAGCAACATTATGCCAATAAAATGGACAACCTGGAAGAGAAAGAGTAATTAAGGAAACAATCCCACTACCACTGCAACAAAAAGAATAAAATACCTAGGAATAAACCTACCAAAGGAAGTAAAAGACTCAGAAAACTATAAGACACTGATGAAACAAATCAAAGATGATATAAACAGATGGAGACATATACCGTGTTCTTGGATTAGAAGAATCAATATCGTGGAAATGACGATGCTACCCAAAGCAATCTACAGATTCAATGCAATCCCTATCAAATTACTGGTGGCATCTTCTACAGAACTTGAACAAAAAATCTTAAAATTTGTAGGGAGACACAAAAGACCCCAGAGAGCCAAAGCAGTCTTGATAGAGTAAAAAAGAGCTGGAGGAATGAGACTTCCAGACTTCGGACTATACTACAAAGCTACAGTAATCAAGACAATATGGTTCTGACCCAAAAACAGAAATATAGATCAATAGAACAGGATAGAAGGCACAGAGATAAACCCACGTACCTATGGTTAACTAATTTATGACAAAGGAGGCAAGGGTATACATGTAGAAAAGACAGTGTCTTCAGTAAGTTGTGCTGGGAAAACTGGACAGCTACATGTAAAATAATGAAATTAGAACACTCCCTAACACCATACACATAAATAAATTCAAAATGGATTAGAGACCTAAATGTAAGACCAGACACTGTAAAACTCTTAGAGGAAAACATAAGCAGAACACTCTATGACATAAATCACAGCAAGATGCTTTTTTGCCCCACCTCCTAGAGAAATGGAAAGAAAGACAAAAATAAAAATGGGGCCTAATGAAACTTAAAATCTTTTGCACAACAAAGGAAAACATAAACAAGACAAAAAGACAACCATCAGAATGGGACAAAATATTTTTTTTACATCTTTATTGGAGTATAATTGCTTTATAATGGTGTGTTAGTTTCTGCTTTATAACAAAGTGAATCAGTTATACATACACTTATGTTCCCATATCTCTTCCCTCTTGCGTCTCCCTCCCTCCCACTCTCCCTATCCCACCCGTCTAGGTGGTCACAAAGCACCGAGCGAGAAAATATTTTCAAATGAAGCAAATGTCAAAGGATTAATCTCCAAAAAGCAGCTCATGTAGCTCAATATCACAAAATCAAAAAACCCAATCCAAAAACAGGCAGAAGACCTAAATAGACATTTCTCCAAAGAAGATATACAGGTTGCCAACAAAAACATGAAAGGACGCTGAACATCACTAATCATTAGAGAAATGGAAATCAAAACTACAGTGAGGTATCACCTCACACCAGTCAGAATGGCCATCATCAAAAAATCTACAAACAGGGCTTCCCTGGTGGCGCAGTGATTGAGAGTCCGACTGCCGATACAGGGGACACGGGTTCGTGCCCCGGTCCAGGAAGATCTCACATACTGCAGAGCAGCTGGGCCCGTGAGCCAAGGCCGCTGAGCCTGCGCATCCGGAGCCTGTGCTCTGCAACGGGAGAGGCCACAACAGTGAGAGGCCCGTGTACCACACACACACACACAAATCTACAAACAATAAATGCTGGAGAGACATTTATTGGAGAAAAGGGAACCCTCTTGCACTGTTGGTGGGAATGCAACTTGATATAGCCACTAGGGAGAACAGTATGGAGGTTCCTTAAAAATTAAAAATAGAACTACCATATGACCCAGCAATCCCACTACTGGACATTTACCCTGAGAAAACCATAATTCAAAGAGTAATGTACCACAATGTTCATTGTAGCTCTATTTACAATCACCAGGACATAGAAGCAACCTAAGTGTCCATCGACAGATAAATGGATAAAGAATATGTGGCACATATATACAATGGAATATTACTCAGCCATAAAAAAACAAAATTGAATTATTTGTAGTGAGGTGGGTGGATCTAGACTCTGTCCTACAGAGTGAAGTAAGTCATAAAGAGAAAAAGAAATACCGTATGCTAACATATATATATGGAATCTAAAAAAATAAGTTTATGAAGAACCTAGGGGCAGGAAAAGATTAAGAACACAGACGTAGAGAAGGACTTGAGGATACAGGGAGGGGGAAGGGTAAGCTGGGACAAAGTGAGAGAGTGGCATGGACATATATACACTACCAAATGTAAAATCGATAGCTACTGGGAAGCAGCCACATAGCACAGGGAGATCAGCTCGGTGCTTTGTGACCACCTAAAGGAGTGGGATAAGGGGGTGAGAGGGAGGTGCAAGAGGGACGGGATATGGTGTTATATGTATACATATAGCTGATTCTCTTTTTTATACAGCAAAAACTAACACACAATTGTAAAGCTATTATACTCCAATAAAGATGTAAAAGAAAAAACCCAGAAAGCCCAGAGATAAACCTACACACCTATGGTTCACTGATCTATGACAAAGGAAGCAAGGGTATATAATGGAGAAAAGACAGTCTCTTCAATAAGCGGTGCTGGGAAAAATGGACAGCTACATGTAAAAGAATGAAATTAGAACACTCCCTAACACCATACACAAAAATAAACTCAAAATGGATTAGAGACAGAAATGTAAGACCGGACACTATAAAACTCTTAGAAGAAAACATAGGAAGAATACTCTGACATAATTCACAGCAAGATCTTTTTTGATCCACCTCTTAGAGTAATGGAATAAAAAACAAAAATAAACAAATGGGACCAAATGAAACCTAAAAGCTTTTGCAAAGCAAAGGAAACTGCAAACAAGATGAAAAGACAACCCTCAGAATGGGAGAAAATATTTACAAACTGATCAACGGACAAAGGGTTAATCTCCAATATATATAAACAGCTCATGGAGCTCGACAGTAAAAAAGCAAACAACTCAATCCGAAAATGGGCAGATGACCTAAATAGACATTTGTCCCAAGAAGACATACAGATGGCCAAGAAGCACATGAAAAGCTGCTCTACATCACTAATTATTAGAGAAATATAAACCAGAACTACAATGAGGTATCACCTCACACCAGTTAGAATGGGCATCATCAGAAAATCTACAAACAACAAATGCTGGAGACGGTGTGGAGAAAAGGGAACCCTCTTGCACTATTTGTGGGAATGTAAATTGATACAGTCACTATGGAGAACAGCATGGAGGTTCCTTAAAAAACTAAATATAGGAAGATGGCGGAAGAGTAAGACGCGGAGATCGCCTTCCTCCCCACGGATACACCAGAAATACATCCACACGTGGAACAACTCCTACAGAACTCCTACTGAAGGCTGGCAGAAGACCTCAGACCTCCCAAAAGGCAAGAAACTCCCCACGTAACTGGGTAGGGCAAAAGAAAAAACAGAGACAAAAGAATAAGGACGGCACCTGCACCAGTGGGAGGGAGCTGTGAAGGAGGAAAAGTTTCCACACACTAGGAAGCCCCTCCGCGGGCGGAGACTGCGGGAGGCAGAGGGGGGAGTTTCGGGACCGCGGAGTAGTGCACAGCGACGGGTGCGGAGGGCAAAGCGGGGAGATTCCTGCACAGACGATCGGTGCCGACCAGCACTCACCAACCCGAGAGGCTTGCTGCGCACCCACCGGGGCGGGCGGGGCTGCGAGCTGAGGCTCGGGTTTTGGTTTTGGACGGAGCTCAGGGAGAGGACTGGGGTTGGCGGCTTGAACATAGCCTGAAGGGGTTAGTGCACCACGACTAGCCGGGAGGGAGTTCGGGGAAAAGCCTGCACCGGCCGAAGAGGCAAGAGACTTTTTCTTCCCTCTTTGTCTCCTGGTGCGCGAGGAGAGGGGTTTAAGAGCGCTGTTTAAAGGAACTCCAGAGACGGGCGCGAGCCGCGGCTAAAAGCGCGAACCCCAGAGACGGGCGCGAGCCGCGGCTGAGGGCGCGAGCCCCCGAGACGGGCGCGAGCCGCGGCTGAAAGCGCAAACCCCCGAGACGGGCGCGAGCCGCGGCTGAGGGCGCGAGCCCCCGAGACGGGCGCGAGCCGCGGCTGAAAGCGCAAACCCCAGAGACGGGCGCGAGCCGCGGCTGAAAGCGCAAACCCCAGAGACGGGCGTGAGCCGCGGCTAAAACCGCGGACCCCAGAGACGGGCGGGAGACGCTAAGGCTGCTGCTGCCGCCACCAAGGGGCCTGTGTGCGAGCACAGGTCACTCTCCACACCCCTCTTCCGCGGAGCCTGTGCAGCCCGCCACTGCCAGGTTCCCGGGATCCAGGGACAACTTCCCCGGGACAGCGCACGGCGGGCCTCAGGCTGGTGCAACGTCACGCCGGCCTCTGCCGCAACGTCACGCTGCCTCTGCCGCCGCAGGCCGGCCCCGCACGCAGTGCCCCTCCTTCCGCCATCCCCCAACCCCCGGCCTGAGTGAGCCGGAGGCCCCGAATCAGCGGCTCCTTTAACCCCATCCTGTCTGAGCGAAAAAACAGAAGCCCTCCAGCGACCTACACGCAGAGGCAGGGCCAAATCCAAAGCTGAGCTCCTGTGAGCTGTGAAAACAAAGAAGAGAAAGGGAAATCTCTCCCAGCAGCCACAGAAGCAGCGGATTAAAGCTCCACAATCAACTTGATATACCCTGCATCTGTGGAATACCTGAATAGACAAGGAATGATCCCAAATTGAAGAGGTGGAATTTAGGAGCGAAATCTACGATTTTTTTCCCTTTTCCTCTTTTTGTGAAGGTGTACGTGTATGCTCCTGTGTGACATCTAGTCTGTATACTCTAGCTTCCACCATTTGTCCTAGGGCTCTATCCGTCCATGACTTTTTTTTAAAAATTCTTTTTCTTAATAATTAAGTTTAATTGTAATAACTTTATTATACTTTACCTTCGTTCTTTCTTTCCTTCCTTCCCTCCCTCCTTTAGACAACGAATCACCCCAAATTGAGGAGGTGGTCTCAGGGAGCAGGATTTATGATTTTTCCCCCTTTACCTCTTTTTGTGAAGGTGTATGTGTATGCTTCTGTGTAAGATTTTCTCTGTATAGCTTTGCTTCCAACATTTGTCCTAAGGTTCTATCCGTCCCTTTTTTTTTTTCTAAATATTGTTTAATTCAATAACTATATTATACTTTATTCTATTTTTACTGTATCATCTTTCTTTCTGTCTTTTTTTCCTTCTTTCCCTCCTTCCTTCCTTCCTCCCTCCCTCCCTCCTTTCTTTCCTTCTTTGCTTCTTTCTTCCTTCCTTCCTTTCCTCCTTTCCTTCTTTCTTTCCTCATACCTCTAGTAATTCTCTCTACTTTTTCTCCCTTTTATTCTGAGCCGTGTGGATGAAAGGCTCGTGGTGCTCCAGCCAGGAGTCAGGGCTCTGCCTCTGAGGTAGGAGAGCCAACTTCAGGTCACTGGTCAACAAGAGACCTCCCAGCTCCACATAATATTAAACAGCGGAAATCTCCCAGAGACCTCCATCTTAACACTAGCACCCAGCTTCACTCAACGACCAGCAAGCCACAGTGCTGGACAACCTATGCCAAACAACTAGCAAAACAGGAACACAACCCCACCCATTAGCAGAGAGGCTGCCTAAAATCATAAGGCCACAGACACCCCAAAACACACCACCAGACGTGAACCTGCCCACTAGAGAGACAAGATCCAGCCTCATCCAGCACAACACAGGCACTAGTCCCCTCCACCAGGAAGCCTACACAACCCACTGAAACAACCTTAGCCACTGGAGACAGACATCAAAAACAACGGGAACTACGAACCTGCAGCCTGCAAAAAGGAGACCCCAAACACAGTAAGATAAGCAAAATGAGAAGACAGAAAAACACACAGCAGATGAAGGAGCAAGATAAAAACCCACCAGACCTAACAAATGAAGAGGAAATAGGCAATCTACCTGAAAAAGAATTCAGAATAATGATAGTAAGGATGATCCGAAATCTTGGAAGTAGAATGGACAAAATGCAAGAAACAGTTAACAAGGACCTACAAGAACTAAAGATGAAACAAGCAACGATGAACAATGCAATAAATGAAATTAAAATCACTCTAGATAGGATCAATAGCAGAATAACTGAGGCAGAAGAACGGATAAGTGACCTGGAAGATAAAGTAGTGGAAATAACTACTGCAGAGCAGAATAAAGAAAAAAGAATGAAAAGAACTGAGGACAGTCTCAGAGACCTCTGGGACAACATGAAACGCACCAACATTCGAATTATAGGGGTTCCAGAAGAAGAAGAAAGAAAGAAAGGGACTGAGAAAATATTTGAAGAGATTATAGTTGAAAACTTCCCTAATATGGGAAAGGAAATAGTTAATCAAGTCCAGGAAGCACAGAGGGTCCCATACAGGATAAATACAAGGAGAAACACGCCAAGACACATATTAATCAAACTGTCAGAAATTAAATACAAAGAAAGCATATTAAAAGCAGCAAGGGAAAAACAACAAATAACACACAAGGGAATCCCCATAAGGTTAACAGCTGATCTCTCAGCAGAAACCCTACAAGCCAGAAGGGAGTGGCAGGACATACTGAAAGTGATGAAGGAGAATAGCCTGAAACCAAGACTACTCTACCCAGCAAGGATCTCATTCACATTTGATGGAGAAATTAAAACCTTTACAGACAAGCAAAAGCTGAGAGAGTTCAGCACCACCAAACCAGCTTTACAACAAATGCTAAAGGAACTTCTCTAGACGCGAAACACAAGAGAAGGAAATGACCTATAGTAGCGAACCCAAAACAATATATAAAATGGAAATAGGAACATACATATCAATAATTACCTTAAATGTAAATGGACTAAATGCTCCCACCAAAAGACACAGATTGGCTGAATGGATACAAAAACAAGACCCTTATATATGCTGTCTACAAGAGACCCACTTCAGAACTAGAGACACATACAGACTGAAAGTAAGGGGATGGAAAAAGATATTCCATGCAAATGGAAACCAAAAGAAAGCTGGAGTAGCAATTCTCATATCAGACAAAATAGACTTTAAAATAAGGACTATTAAAAGGGACAAAGAAGGACACTACATAATGATCAAGGGATCGATCCAAGAAGAAGATATAACAATTGTAAATATTTATGCACCCAACATAGGAGCACCTCAATACATAAGGCAAATACTAACAACCATAAAAGGGGAGATCAACAGTAACACATTCATAGTAGGGGACTTTAACACCCCACTTTCACCCATGGACAGATCATCCAAAATGAAAATAAATAAGGAAACACAAGCTTTAAATGATACATTAAACAAGATGGACTTAATTGATATTTATAGGACACTCCATCCAAAAACAACAGAATACACATTTTTCTCAAGTGCTCATGGAACATTCTCCAGGATAGATCATATCTTGGGTCACAAATCAAGCCTTGGTAAATTTAAGAAAATTGAAATTGTATCAAGTATCTTTTCCGACCACAACGCCATGAGACTAGATATCAATTACAGGAAAAGATCTGTAAAAAATACAAACACATGGAGGCTAAACAATACACTACTTAATAATGAAGTGATCACTGAAGAAATCAAAGAGGAAATAAAAAAATACCTAGAAACAAATGACAATGGGGACACAACGACCCAAAACCTATGGGATGCAGCAAAAGCAGTTCTAAGGGGGAAGTTTATAGCAATACAAGCCCACCTTAAGAAGCAGGAAACATCTCGAATAAACAACCTAACCTTGCACCTCAAGCAATTAGAGAAAGAAGAACAAAAAAACCCCAAAGCTAGCAGAAGGAAAGAAATCATAAAAATCAGATCAGAAATAAATGAAAAAGAAATGAAGGAAACAATAGCAAAGATCAATAAAACTAAAAGCTGGTTCTTTGAGAAGATAAACAAAATAGGTAAACCACTAGCCAGACTCATCAAGAAAAAAAGGGAGAAGACTCAAATCAATAGAATTAGAAATGAAAAAGGAGAAGTAACAACTGACACTGCAGAAATAAAAAAAATCATGAGAGATTACTACAAGCAACTCTATGCCAATAAAATGGACAATCTGGAAGAAATGGACAAATTCTTAGAAATGCACAACCTGCCAAGACTGAATCAGGAAGAAATAGAAAATATGAACAGACCAATCACAAGCACTGAAATTGAAACTGTGATTAAAAATCTTCCAACAAACAAAAGCCCAGGACCAGATGGCTTCACAGGTGAATTCTATCAAACGTTTAGAGAAGAGCTAACACCTATCCTTCTCAAACTCTTCCAAAATATAGCAGAGGGAGGAACACTCCCAAATTCCTTCTACGAAGCCACCATCACCTTGATACCAAAACCAGACAAGGATGTCACAAAGAAAGAAAACTACAGGCCAATATCACTGATGAACATAGATGCAAAAATCCTCAACAAAATACTAGCAAACAGAATCCAACAGCACATTAAAAGGATCATACACCATGATCAAGTGGGGTTTATTCCAGGAATGCAAGGATTCTTCAATATACGCAAATCTATCAATGTGATAAACCATATTAACAAATTGAAGGAGAAAAACCATATGATCATCTCAATAGATGCAGAGAAAGCTTTCGACAAAATTCAACACCCATTTATGATAAAAACCCTCCAGAAAGTAGGCATAGAGGGAACTTTCCTAAACATAATAAAAGCCATATATGACAAGCCCACAGCAAACATCATCCTCAATGGTGAAAAACTGAAAGCATTTCCACTAAGATCAGGAACAAGACAAGGTTGCCCACTCTCACCACTCTTATTCAACATAGTTTTGGAAGTTTTAGGCACAGCAATCAGAGAAGAAAAGGAAATAAAAGGAATCCAAATCGGAAAAGAAGAAGTAAAGCTGTCACTGTTTGCAGATGACATGATACTATACATAGAGAATCCTAAAGATGCTACCAGAAAACTACTAGAGCTAATCAATGAATTTGGTAAAGTAGCAGGATACAAAATTAATGCACAGAAATCTCTGGCATTCCTATATACTAATGATGAAAAATCTGAAAGTGAAATCAAGAAAACACTCCCATTTACCATTGCAACAAAAAGAATAAAATATCTAGGAATAAACCTACCTAAGGATACGAAAGACCTGTATGCAGAAAATTATAAGACACTGATGAAAGAAATTAAAGATGATACAAATAGATGGAAAGATATACCATGTTCTTGGATGGGAAGAATCAACATTGTGAAAATGACTCTACTACCCAAAGCAATCTACAGATTCAATGCAATCCCTATCAAACTACCACTGGCATTTTTCACAGAACTAGAACAAAAATTTTGCAATTTGTATGGAAACACAAAAGACCCCGAATAGCCAAAGCAATCTTTAGAACGAAAAAAGGAGCTGGAGGAATAAGGCTCCCTGACTTCAGACTATATTACAAAGCAACAGTAATCAAGACAGTATGGTACTGGCACAAAAACAGAAAGATAGATCAGTGGAACAGGATAGAAAGCCCAGAGATAAACCCACGCACATATGGACACCTTATCTTTGATAAAGGAGGCAGGAATGTACAGTGGAGAAAGGACAGCCTCTTCAATAAATGGTGCTGGGAAAACTGGACAGGTACATGTAAAAGTATGAGATTAGATCACTCCCTAACACCATACACAAAAATAAGCTCAAAATGGATTAAAGACCTAAATGTAAGGCCAGAAACTATCAAACTCTTAGAAGAAAACATAGGAAGAACACTCTATGACATAAATCACAGCAAGATCCTTTCTGACCCACCTCCTAGAGTAATGGAAATAAAAACAAAAATAAACAAATGGGACCTAATGAAACTTCAAAGCTTTTGCACAGCAAAGGAAACCATAACCAAGACCAAAAGACAACCCTCAGAATGGGAGAAAACATTTGCAAATGAAGCAACTGACAAAGGATTAATCTCCAAAATTTACAAGCAGCTCATGCAGCTCAATAATAAAAAAACAAACAACCCCATCCAAAAATGGGCAGAAGACCTAAATAGACATTTCTCCAAAGAAGATATACAGAATGCCAACAAACACATGAAAGAATGCTCAACATCATTAATCATTAGAGAAATGCAAATCAAAACTACAATGAGATATCATCTCACACCAGTCAGAATGGCCATCATCAAAAAATCAAGAAACAATAAATGCTGGAGAGGGTGTGGAGAAAAGGGGACACTCTTGCACTGCTGGTGGGAATGTGAATTGGTTCAGCCACTGTGGAGAACAGTATGGAGGTTCCTTAAAAAACTACAAATAGAATTACCATATGACCCAGCAAACCCACTACTTGGCATATACCCTGAGAAAACCAAAATTCAAAGAGAGTCATGTACCAAAATGTTCATTGCAGCTCTATTTACAATAGCCAGGACATGGAAACAACCTAAGCGCCCATCATCGGATGAATGGATAAAGAAGATGTGGCACATATATACAATGGAATATTACTCAGCCTTAAAAAGAAATGAAATTGAGCTATTTGTAATGAGATGGATAGACCTAGAATCTGTCATACAGAGTGAAGTAAGTCAGAAAGAAAAAGACAAATACCGTATGCTAACACATATATATGGAATTTAAGGGAAAAAAATGTCATGAAGAACCTAGGGGTAAGATAGGAATAAAGACGCAGACCTACTGGAGAACGGACTTAAGGATATGGGGAGGGGGAAGGGTGAGTTTTGACAGGGCGAGAGAGAGTCATGGACATATACACACTAACAAACGTAGTAAGGTAGATAGCTGGAGGGAAGCAGCCGCAAGGCACAGGGATATTAGCTCGGTGCTTTGTGACAGCCTGGAAGGGTGGGATGGGGAGAGTGGGAGGGAGGGAGACGCAAGAGGGAAGACATATGGGAACATATGTATATGTATAGCTGATTCACTTTGTTGTAAAGCAGAAACTAACACACCATTGTAAAGCAATTATACCCCAATAAAGATGTTTAAAAAAAAAAAAAAAACTAAATATAAAATTACCATATGACCCAGGAATCCCACTACTGGGCACATACCCAGAGAAAACCATAATTCAAAAAGACACATTCACCACAATGTTCATTGCAGCACTATTTACAATAGCCAGGTCATGGAAGCAACCTAAATGCCCATAGACAGACGAATGGAAAAGATGTGGTACATATATAAAATGGAATGTTACTCAGCCATATAAAGGAATGAAATTGGGTCATTTGTAGAGACGTGGATAGATCTAGAGACTGTCATACTGAGTGAAGTAAGTCAGAAAGAGACAAACAAATATCGTATATTAAAGCATACATGTGGAACCTAGAAAAACGGTACAGATGAACCAGTTTGCAAGGCAGAAATAGAGACACAAATGTAGAGAACAAATGTATGGACAAGAAAGGGGAAAAATGGCAGGCTGGTGGTGGTGGGATGAATTGGGAGACTGGGATTGACATATATACACTTATATGTATAAAATAGATAACCAATAAGAACCTGCTGTATAAAAATATAAATAAAATTAAATTAAAATAAATAATAGTTTTTAAAAAAACAGAAAAAAAGTTCTTTCCTTCCCATAGACATATTAATATGAATGAATTATTTCCATGCTTACATCTATAAATACAAGAAGAGGAATAAAACCTACCTTGAGCCAAAAAAGAAAAAAGAAAAAAAACAGAGCCCACCGGTCATACAGAGGAAAACCCTATCAGGGCACTTGCTCCAGTGGTAAACAATTCTGAAGTTGGTCAGAGGTGGGGAATCATCTCCCATGCAGCCAGCAGCACCCCAGCAAGGATCATTCTCATTGCAAAGCTGGGGGACCGTGCCGAGGCGTCTGTGAGTAAACGTGAGCTGAGCCCCAGGCCAGCTGCTGCTGAACTGTTCCCACCCATCCCAGGTAAAACACCTGAATGTGTGCAAGGACTCAAAAGCCTAGAGGAAGGGCCGTGGAGCCACACCAGCGACAGCACTCCGGCCGACTTGGTGCCTGCAGGCCAGCCAGGATGGTCCTGGCCCCAGGCGCTCTTCTGGAAGCTTTCCATTTCCCTGCCTGAGGTACCCCTCGTGTCCCGGCCCCCACTGCTTTTTTCTTTCCTCACCTCTGCCCGGGGAGAACTTCCAGTGGCAGGTATGGGTGACACATCCTCTTCTTTAGCAGGTGGCAGCCCGGCAACTCCTGCAGAAAGTCCAGCAGCGCCCCACTCACACCGGGCCACCCACAAAGCCATGGCCCCTCACTCCCTCCCACCAGCCCATTCCCGAGACTGCTGACAGGGCAGAGAATATGGCGTCAGGCACAGCTGCAGGGGCTCTTGCTGCCTGGAGTGGTGTTTATATTGACCTCAACCCAGGCACACCTGGGGAGGGCTGGCCGGCAGCCAATCCTCACCCCTCAGAGGCTCACAGTTGCAGAAAATGGACCTTGCTGAACTGGCCAGGTCCAAGGAACAGGTGTGGGCTCTTCAGAGTCAGGATAGACGAGGGGCTGCAGCTCTGGCTTGTTTTCTAATCATTTTATCTACTCCATGAGTGGGAGACAACTTCAAGAAGACCCTCTCCTAATGAGAGGAGCCCAGGAGTCAGGGAGAGGAGGGGTGGTTCGTGGAGACAGAGGCCTGGTGCCCCAGCTGCAGTGGAAGTCTCTGGAAGACCAGGCAGAGGGAGGCCGCACAGAGTGATGCCCAGGGTCACAGACCTGTCGGAGCTGCTGTTTGTTAGTTCAAGTCCTGCTCTGCGGTGCTCTGTGTCAGCTCTGAGTGACAGGTGAGCTGGGGGTGCTCTGCAATGAGGGCTATGTGCACGGTTCCTGTGTGCCCAGACCTGCCAGGGTACCAGCCCAGGGGAGCTCCGTATCCTGGGAGGGACCTGACCACGAGTGCCCCATGGGCTGCTGGGTAGATGAACAGGTGAGCTCCATACCCTGGGAGGGGCGTGACCACGAGAGCCCCGTGGGCTGCTGGGGACCTGCTCAGGTGAGTTCCATATCCTGGGAGGAGCCTGAGCATGAGAGCCCTGTTGTGTGCTGGGCACCTGCCCAGGTGAGCTCCATATCCTGGGATTGGCCTGACCACGAGAGTGCCGAGGGCTGCTGGGGACGTGGTAAAGGATGTCAGGACAGTCAGTGAAGCCACGGAGGATATACATCCAGTAGTTCCTAATTCCTACACCCTGCTGGTCATTCTACCAACCACCAGGACATGGTATTTTGTATTAGACTTCAATGATGCCTTCTTCTGTATTCCATTAGTCCCAGAGTCACAAGAAATTTTGGCTTGTGAGGGCCAGGACTCAAAATACAACAAAAACAATACTGCTGGGCCGTCCTGCCCCAAGGGTTCAAAATTTCCCACACCATCTTTGGGAAAACGTTAGATAAAGACCTAAAAGTTCTACCTCTGGAAAACGGAACCCTCCTTCAATATGCAGACGACATTCTGATCGCCAGTCCTACTAAGGAGACCTCTGAACTACCTAGCCAAAAAGGATAGAAGGTGTCCAAGAAAAAGGCTCAAATATCACAGAATAAGGTGACCTGCCTGGGCTTCATTCTCAGAGAAGGTCAGAGAAGCCAATCCCAGGAAAGGGAAGAAGCCATTTGCAGCCTTACCCCTTCTAATACTAGAAGACAGCTTAGGGGTTCCTGGGGAGGCCGGGGTTTGCTGCATCTGGATCCCTAACTACAGTCTAATAGCTGGGCCTCTATATGAAACACTGAAAGGAAAAGATGATGATCCTTTTGAATAGAATCCAGAAGCGGCCTTTCAAGAATGGAAAGAGCAGTCAATTCAGACCCTTGCCCTGGAACTCCCTAATTTAGCTAAACCCTTTGACTTTTATATTCCCAGTCAAAGGTGAATTGCCCTTGGAATATTAGTGCAAAAACTGGGACCACTTGAAATGGAACAACGCAAGAATGCCCTCCAAGTAGGATAAACTACGGTCACCAAGGGCTTGGCCCACTGCCCCATCTGGCCAGGATACTGGGGGCATCTAAAAATCTGGAAATCAGCAGCCCACAAGGCCAGCTCCCTACTAAGGGAAACGGACCCAATGTGGTGATCCTAACCACCGACCATGCCCTGAAGTTGCAGAGGTCGCTCTGTGGGCACACTGACCTCGAGTGACATGGCCCTCCAACTCCAACCTCCAGAGAAACAACCGGGGACAACGGGCCCCCATGACGACTTGTGTGACCATCACTCGACCTGGAGTTTCTCTCAGAAAACAACAAGAGTGTGCCCCAAAAGAGCAGATTACTGCTTGCAGGACTTACTGCACCCAGAGGGGAGCTAATAAGCTTGGCGGGGAAACAATATATCATGCTGTCACCACAGAAAAGCCTACAGACACCACAGTGATGGCGGCCAATAAGACCGGCTAGACTCCTGGCTACTTCAAAAGGCCGTTGACTCAGTGGCCGTCATGGCCCTGGATCACCACTGACCCTGGACTGTCTGGGAGTTGAGCGGGCAGGGCTCTGAAGCCTGGTGCTATTTGTACGTTAATTCAGGGGCCTAACTGAAGAAAGCGCAGACTACTGGTCAGAGCATCTAGGCTGGAAGAAACAATCAGCCTAAGGTGGCCGAACAAGTGTGGGTCGGGGTAAAACTGACCCCCCAAGCGTCTGTGCGCCTCTCTTTCCTGGACCCTTAGAGGTCATTAGAATCTATAACACTTCCAATGCTGATGCTCAGGCGGACAAGAAGTGAGGCAGGAGGCCTGGGGACAATCAACCTCACCTGGAGGCTGCGGGGGAGAAGTTCTGCCCCTCCCCCCCCAGGTATGAGGACTCCCAACTAAGCACGAAGCAGTTACAGAAGAGGAGTTTGCACACTCAGCATCCCAAGAATGAGGAACGGGACAAAAGGCAGAGGAGGGGTTTGTCACCGGCAAAGCCCATTAAAAATTCCTGGGAGATAAAAATAGAATCTGGGCAATAAAATAAAGTCCGACCTTTTTTTCCTTTGTGCTCTAATTTCACGTGCTCCTTGGGTTCTGCATGCAGAGGTCCCACACCCGGCACTTCAGACCCGATTTCCTAGTGCAGAATGGCTGGGTCGACACCTCAGCTTGTGGGGCCCCATGCAGACTCTGCGACATAGAGCCTGAGCTGCAGCCAGCCCGGCCCTCAAGAGCTCTGCCCCCTCCCTCCCGATGATGCTGCCAGGATCCCTACACAGCAGCCCGGCCCACAGCCCGCGGGGGAGCGCACACTCTCACCTCTCCATTCTCTGATCAAAATATAAAGTTTTCTTTGCTTCTGAACCAAACTCAGTCTCGATCTGTTGGCTCCAATGACACTGGGCAGGGGGACACTTGTTGGGGCTCACTCTGGAGGATCAGTAACAGAAATTGAGAACATTTTAACTTCAATGAACAGATGTGTGAGCCAAACTGTAATTAACATAGAGCAGTGAATAAGGCTCGGGTAAAATAAGATGTTTCTAACACTTCCATTGGATATTTCCATCACTTTATTATAAGCAAGTTCAGTGCAGAGGTTTGTCTTATTTGTCAGGTCAACATTAGAGAAATGAAGTGATTTCTTTCCAAGGATGTACATCTAATAATCTTGGCTGAAGCTACAATCTTGTTTTGAATGTTTTTCCATTGAAAGTGATACCTCTCTTTCAGCTCCCCCGTTTCTGAGGAGTATAAAATCTTAGAATTTATTATTACCAAAGGGGAAAGGTGGGAGGAGGGATAAATTAACAGTTTGGGATTAACACATACACACTGCTATGTATAAAATAGATCATCAACAAGGAACTACTGTATAGCACAGGGAACTACACTCAATATTTTAAAATAACCTATAAGGGGAAATAATCTGAAAAGAATAGATATTTTTATTGACATCATCTATCAACGACAGATAAAATGTAACCTTACGGAAGCCGATGGTGAGCGCTTCTCATCCTGAAGACTTCAATCATCTAAAGTTCAGACTCTGCCTACTTCCCAAGGCCCTTAATGAATATATGTGTAGCCGTAGCTTAAAAATTCCCCAGTTTGGGTTTCAGGGAGACACTGATTTGGAAAAATCCCTGGTGTTCTCCTTACATGCACGGGACCCTTCCTACTTGTAACACATGCCTGTCGCACCCAGAGGATGGTACACTGTTTGATCGGGAAGAGTTTGGAAAAGGCATCTCATTTCCTCATCTCCTGGTGCTTGGGTTCACCCCTCCAGCGTCTTTCCTAACAATCTCCCGACTTGGGGATGTCAGCACCGTCAACATCCTGTTGCACACAATTTTGAATTTGTCCAGAGGATGAAGCGTAAGGATGAGAAACAATGAGAGACAAGTCCTAGGTGTTCGGACACGCACATGTCACTCTCATTTCCAATCAGGAAGACGAATTGGCCACAGGCTAGTATTGCCCACGGAAACAGAACAGGGCTTGAGGAAATCCCGCTGTTTTGTGGCCAGTTCCCAAAAACACAAGTTGAAAAATGGAACTTAGGGGCACTGAAATTCACGAAACTGAAGAGTTGAAAATATCTATCCTCTAAAAATGTCTTGAGGTAAGTCACCAAAAAGGACTTGTAAGCAAGGGAGAATGGCAGGAAAGGGATTTGAAGAGGTAGAAAGGACTCGCCATTAAAGCACAAGAAAAGGGGCTAAATATCGACAATGATGCAGTTGGCCAAAAAGGGAGTATGCGTTTTTTCTGAATATATTCAAGAAAAGGGCATCACCCTTTTCAGCCAACTAAACAGGTGGGCACTGGAAACCAATATTACAAAAGGTACCACTTCACATCAGTCAGAAGAGCCATCCTCATAAAGTGTAAACACCAGAAATGCAGGACAGGGCGAGGAGAAAAGGGAGCTCTGTGAAGGTGATAGTGGAAATGTAAATTGCCAATGGCCACTCTGGAGAAGTGTATTGTGTTTACTAAAACATCTAAAAAATGAGCTACAGAGCATAGGGCACTTGCACTCATGGGCATATATCTTGGGAAAACAAAAATCGACAGGACACAGGCACCCCAAACTTTACCGCCTCTCTGTTTAAAAGAGCCTCGACTTGGATATAACCTACATGTCCCTGGAAGGAAAACATGGATAAAAGAGATGTGGTACTTATGTAGAGTGGAATATTGCTCAGCCCAGAAATCAATATAATAAGGCCAGTTGCAACAACTCTGGAGGAGTTACGTACGATCATTCTAAGTGACATAAGTCAAAAAGAAAAGAACACATATCGTAAGATATCACTTAAAGGTGGAATCAAAAATGGCTACACATGAAATAAATTACAAAACAGAAACATAGTCAAATATGTAGAACACACACATAAGGCTGCTAACGGGGAAAGGTGGGGAGGGGTGAGGCATTATCCAGGAGGATGAAATTAGCAAAGATACCGTTCCAAATACCAAATTGATAATCGACAAGGCCTACACGGTAGCTCAAAGAACTGCACTCAGTACACTCATCTCACTGGAAAAGAATATATACGACTGGTAAGAATCTGAAAAAGAATTTATTGATGTCTCTCTGTACGTGAATCAAGTGGATGTACAGCAGCAAGAAAGAGAGCATTGAAAATCAGCTGTAACCAATATAATAATAAACTGAAAAAAACAGACAGTGAGACAGAGAAAAACACAACTTTTGCTCAGGGGCTGTGATGCAACATGGATTAAACAAATCTAGACACACAGCAGTATGGAACATAAGGCTGGAAACTGTTCGTGCTAAGAAAAGTAGTGAGGTTGGGTGAGGAAATGCAGACCCTTTAAAGTAATACTGCCTGGTACCCATTCTATGGGTCCCAAATCTGCAGGTTCAAGTAAATCTTCCTACAGCAAAAACATGCATGGGAAACCCAGAGGACTGCACACTGTGTGATGGGGAAAGGTGTCTATAATGCACATCATTTTTCATCTCCTGGTGCTCGGGTTTGCCATTCCAGCCACTTTATTAACAATCTCCCCACTTGGAGAATCAGCGCCTATAACCTCCTGTTTCTAACAGTTTGCAATTTGTGTGCAGGATGAACGGGGAGAGGGGGAACCAATGAGAGATTAGCTTGGAATTTTCCATGTGAAGAAGGGGAATGGGGGGATGGAATGAGACCCAAGCCCTAGATGTTTGGACAGGCAAATGCCACTCTAGTTTCCTAATCTGGAAGAAGAATTTCCCTATCCTTCAGGTGCCCCAGTAACCGGAGTGGGTCTGTAGAAATCCTGCCCCTTTGTGGCTGCTTCCCTAAACAACAAGTTGAAAAATGGTGCTCAGGGGCCCTGCAATTCACAAACATGCAGGGTTGTAATTGACACCTCTAATGCAGTCATTTCTTGAGCCAAGTATTCGTAAAGGCCGTGTAAGCAAGGCAGAATTGCAGGAAAGGGATTTCAGGCGGTAGCTTGCACTCGCCGTTAAAGCACATGCAAGCTGCTGAACATCGCCAATGATGCAGTTGGCCAAAACGGCCGTATGCGTTATTCCTTAATATATTCAGGAAAAACCCCTATGCCATTTTTGGCCAACAAAACAGGCGGGCAATGTAAATTAACACTACAAAGAGGTATCACTTTGCACCAGTCAGAATGGCCAAGCTCACAAAGTGTAAAACCTGAAATGCAGGACAGGGCGTGGAGGAAAGGGAACCCTGACAAGCTGGTGGTGGGAATGTAAATTGCTAACAGTCACTGTGGAGAAGTGGGTGGTGATTCCTTAAAAATCTGAAAAACAGAGCTTCAGAGCATATGGCGCTTCCACTCCTGGGCCTGTATCTTGGAAAAAACGTAAATTGACAGGACCCAGGCACTCCAAAATTTATGCAGCCCTGTTTACAAGAGCCTCTACTTGGAAGCTACCTAAACGTCCTCGGAAGGAAGACTGGATAAAGAAATTATGGTAGATATGTACAATGGAATATTACTCAGCCATGAAATGAATGGAATAAGGCCATTTGCAGCCACTCGGAAGGACACAGATACATTCATACTAAGTGTCATAAATCAGACAATGATAAATATCATATGATATTACTTATCGGTGGAATCTAACAATTGATACAAAGGTACTATCTTACAACACAGAAACAGAGTCCCAGACTTAGAACACAAACTTATGGTTACCAAACTGGAAAGGTGTGTTGGAGGCATAAATCATGAGGTTGGAGTTAGTAATATACATATTTACAGAGAGAAAATTTGTGATCAACATGGACCTGCTGTAGAGCACTTGGAACTCTTCTCAACACCCTTTAGTAACCTCAATGGGAAAATAATTCCAAAAAGAATATATAGTCATCTCTGTATAAATGAATCATGTTGGTGTATATCAAAAACGAACACAACATGGAGAATCAACTATACTCCATTATAAATTTAAAATTAAATTATAGAAAAGAAAAATGATCACTAAATTCGTTTAGTCACGGTGAACGAGTTAGTGTCACATCCCTGGAAACAGACCCAATTTGGTCCCAAGGCTGGACTGTTGTGGGCCTGAGGACCTCGGGAGGATATGCCAGCTAATTTGACTCCTTGAACATGTAGTGCCTGGCCCCTTCTGCATGGGATCACAATCTCCAGATCTAAGTGTGCCCTCATACTACTAAACCAACCCTCTGACACCTAAAGGATGGTGGACTCTCTGGGCTGGATGACATTTGGAAAATCACCTGGTCTCAACATATCCTGGTGTTTGGGTTCCGACCTCCCGACTCCTTCGCTAGGGTCATCCCACTCTACAAGACAGCACCCTCCACAGGTGATTTTGCAGGGGTTTATACTTGTTCGCGGGATGAAGGGTAAGGGGGAAGAAGGAACGGGACAGAAGCCCTTACATGTTTGGTCAGGCACATTCCACTCTAATTTAAAACCCAGGAACAGGACTTTCCCTACATCTAAGGTTGTGTCAGTAACCAGAGAGGGACAGTAGAAATCTGGCCGCCTTCTGTTTCCCATAACAACAATTCTAAACCTGGACCTTATAGGCACTTCATATTCACAATGCTTGGGGAGCTGTAAATGACAACAGCCCTCAAAAAATGTCTTGGGGTAGGTAATAGAAATAGACTTCAAAGCAAGGCAACCTTTCAACAACCCTTTTTCAAAGGGTAAATTTTACTCACACTGTTGAAAAACAATAAATAAAGCACATATGAAGATGCTCTCACCATGGCTTTATGTTAGACAAATGCAAATCAGATGTACAAAGAAGTATCACCTGGAACCACTCAGAATAGCCATCCTCACAATGTCTAGAAACAAGAAGTGCTTCAGAGAGTGTGGAAAAAAGAGAAACCTACTACTTATTATTATTATTTTCTAATCTGTGTTGGGTCTTCGTTGCTGAGTGTGGCTTTTCTATAGTTGCAGCAAGCAGCGGCTACTCATCGTTGTGGTACGCAGCCTTCTGTTTGCGGTGGCTTCTCTTGCTGTGGAGCACAGGCTCTAGGCACACAGGCTTCAGTAGTTGTGGCACGTGAGCTCATTAGTTGTGGCTCGTGGGCTCTAGAGTGCAGATTCAGTAGTTGTGGTGCACGGGCTTAGTTGCTCTGCGGCGTGTGGGATCTTCCTGGGCCAGGGCTCGAACCTGTGTCCCCTGCACTGGCAGGCGGATTCTTAACCACTGCACCACCAATACTACGTTACTGGTGGCAATGCCAATTGGTAACAGCCACTATGGAGCACAGAATGGAGGTTACCAGTGTAAGGGGAGGCGGGAGGGATAAATTGGAAATTGGGAGTGACATATACACACCACTATATATAAAAGAGATAACAAATAAGGGTCTACTGTATAGCACAGGGAACTCTACTCAACACTCTGTAATGACCTGTATGGGAAAGGAATCCAAAAAGCATTGGATATACGTACAACTGCTTCACTCTGCTATGCAGCAGAAAGTAACACAACGTTGTAAATCAACTATACTCCAAAAAATTGAAATTGGAATGAAATGAAATAAAATAAAATAGAGCTACCAGATGATCCAGCAAGTGCACTCCTGTGCGCATATCTGGAGGAAAGCAGAAATCGAAAAGACACATCTTCCCCAATGTTCACTACAACACTCTTTACAATAGCGAAGACATGGAAGCAACCAAAATCTCCATCAACATGTGAATATAGGTAAAGAATATGTGATACATATATATAATGGAATATGACTCAGCCATAAAATAGAAGAAAATAATGCCAATTGCAGTAACATGGATGGACCTGGAGATGATTGTACTAAGTGAAGTAAGTCAGACACAGTAAGACAAATATTGTATGATATCACTTCCAGGTGGAACCTAAAAATTGATACAAATGAACTAACTTACAAAACAGAGGCAGACTCACAGACTTGGAAAACAAACTTATGGTTACCAAACAAACTTATGGTTACCAAAGGGGAAAGGTGAGGGGTAGGGACAAATCAGGAACTTGGGGTAAACGTACGAATACTACTATATATAACACAGATAAGCAACAAGGACCTACTGTATAGCACAGGGAACTCTACTCAATA
Source organism: Phocoena phocoena (assembly GCF_963924675.1). Taxonomy (NCBI): domain Eukaryota; kingdom Metazoa; phylum Chordata; class Mammalia; order Artiodactyla; family Phocoenidae; genus Phocoena; species Phocoena phocoena. The sequence goes on along the minus strand of NC_089234.1, from coordinate 67,611,394 downwards.
TTCTGGGAATACCTTTATCAGAAAAGAATCTGAAAAAGAATGAGTATATGCATATGTGTAACTGAATCACTTGCTGTGCAGTTGAAATGAACACAACATTGTAAATCAACTATACTCCAAGAAAATTTAAATTACAAAATAAAGAAAATCACCTGCATTTCAAAAGAAAAAAAGAATTCCCATCTATTTTTATGGCTTGATAGCTTACTTTTTTAGTGCTCAGTATTATCCCATTCCCAGAATATATTAATACTGTATCATTTCATTCACGTATTGGGGAAGCCTTAGTTTCATTCACATTTTGGCAATATTGAACTAGGTGCTATAAATATCCATATGCAGGTTTTCGTCTGGAAGTATGTTTTAAACTACTTTCAGTAAATATCCGTGAGAACACTTGCCGGACTGTACAGTCACGGAATGTTCAATATTATAGCAAGTGTCAATCAGACTACCAAAGTAGCTGTATTATTTTTCATTTCCACCAATAACAAATGACATTTCCTATTGTTGCACATCCCCTACAGAATTTGTTCTTGTCATTGTTCACATTTTAGCCATTCTAATGGCTAAAATCATATCTAATTGTATTGTTAATTTGCTTTTTCATGGCAGCATGTAATCTGGATTATTCTTCTGTATACTTATATGCATAGTGTCTATTTCCTTTGGTGAGGTGTCCATAAAGTATATTGGTCCACATTTTATTTAGGCTGCTTTCATTTTTTTCTACCCAATCTGTATTTGTTTTATTTATTTTTGTGCCTTATTGCATTAGCAAGGACTTCGAGTAAAATATGGAAAAGGAGTCATGAAAGGGGATATCCTTGCTTTTACCTGAACTTAGTGGAAAAGCTTCATGTTTTTGACCATTAATCATGATGTAAGATAAAAGTTTCCTGTAGATCTCTGTTATCAACTTGAGAAAGCTCCAGTCTATTTCTTTAACTGAGATTTTTTATGAAGAATGGGTGTTAGATTTTTTCAAAGGTCTTCTGAATCTATTGATATGCTAATGATTGTCTTTAGGGTGCTGATATGATGGATATAATTATTTGATTTTAGAATGTTGAACCAGCCTTGCATACCTGGGATTATTCCCTCTCATTCATGATATAAAATTCTCTCAAAATATTGTTAGATTCGATTTGTTAATATTTTGTTGAGGATTTTTGCATTGATGTTCCTGAGAGATATTGGTCAGTTTTCTTTACTATTCATATGTTCCTCTAAGTTTGGATGTTGTGGATTTAGTGTCAGACACTCATTTGGGGAGATTCTCAGTCATTAAAAAAAATATTTTCTGTTCTTTGTTATCTTTATTCTCCTCCTGCTATACCCATTATGTATAGGTCACAGCATTTTCATTGTTCCACAATTATTGATTACTCTGTTCTGTTGATTTCTTTCCTGCCCATTTTCTCTTTCCTTTTGAGATTTAAATGTTTCTCTTGATATGTCTTCAAGCTCATGGATATTTCTCCCCAGCCAGCTCTTTGACTGCTAAAACAAAATACGAGAGACTTGGTATTTTATAAACAACAGAATATTTTTGTTTTCTCATAACTGCTGAGGCTTAAAAATTCAAGGACAAGTTACCAGGGGCTTCCCTGGTGGCGCAGTGGTTAAGACTCTGCCTACCAATAAAGGGGACACAGGTTCAAGCCCTGGTCCGGGAAGATGCCACATGCCATGGAACAACTAAGCCCGTGCACCACAAATACTCAGCCTGTACTCTAGAGCCCACAGGCCACAACTACTGAGCCCGTGTGCCACAGCTTCTGAAACCCACATGCCTAGAGCCCGTGCTCTGCAACAAGAGGAGCCACCCAATGAGAAGCCCGCACGCTGCAACAAAGACCCGATGCAGCCAAAAATTAATTAATTGATTTTCTAAAAAAAGAACAAGTTGCCAGCTGACTTAGTGCCTGGTGAGGGAACAATATCTGGTTCATAATGTGGGTCTTCTCACTCGGCAATGAAATCATGTGATGGGCACGAGATCTTCTGTGTGCTACATTTATTAGGTCACTAATCCCATGTTTCTGGCCTCATGACCTAATCACCTCCCAAAAGCCCCACCTCCTAATACCATCAACATGAAAGCTGGGTTTCAAAAATTTTTAATTAGATGTACAAAATATTTACACCATAACAGGGACCAAAGAGTTAACTGATTTTTTCCTTTCATGTTAAAGGCTTGCACATTTATATTTATTATATAATCCCAAAACCCTTGTTGTTTTTTTTTTAAGATGCTTTTCCCGTATATGCCAGTACACACCATTGAGTAGAGTTCCCTGTGCTATAAAGCAGGTCCTTACCAATACTTATCTATTTTATATATACTAGTGTGTATAGGTCAGTCCCAATCTCCCAATTTATCCCTTCCCCACTTATCCCCTGGTAACCATAAGTTTGTTTCCTATATCCATGACTCTATTTCTGTTGTGTAAATTAGTTCATTCGTACTTTTTTTTTCTTTTTTAGATTCATCATATAAGCAATATCAAATGATATCTGCCTTTCTGTGTCTGACTTTCTTCACTCAGTTTAACAATCTCCAGGTCCACCCATGTTGCTATAAAACCCTTAATTGTTAAGGATAACTCTCAATTTCCTCCAGTATCATCAGAAATTCTTTCTGGCAGACATGTGATAACACTTTCTAAACAGGGATATTGAGACCAAGGCTCCTGAGCTGCAAACAAACATAACATCATTCATATAGTGAAAACTTTGCACATCAAAGGATGAAAGCACTTGGTCTAAATCCCTTTGCACCCACTGCTGACAGAGGGCAGAGGAGTCTGACTCACTAATCTTCCTTACGTGCGCTTCTTCCTAATGGGGTATTCCATCTAAAACTTATAAGAAGCTGGAATGCATCATGGAACACACCAATCTCTACTACAGATTCTGAAGCAGCAAAGAAACAAAAACAAAAACATGATGAATCCATCCAAAGGGTTCTGTCCACAGTGTTACAATAGTTTCCCTCGCACTGTGAACCCGTTTCAAACCCTATCACTTGAACCTACTTTTATTTTTTTCAACAAACATAATGTTAAGCTGCAGTCACAGGCTCCAGTAATATTATACTATCCCTTGTACAAGTATGTAGGGATTTGAGGAGCTATGGGAGGCTATCATGAGAGGTTGCCTAGAGTAATTAGGACATTTCATTTAATGTTGGCTCTTCTCCCTAAGATGTCTGCTGTCCTCTTCTTTTTGTAGCTACTAGCATTGAGAAAGTGACCAAGATAAGGCCCTTCTCTTTTACTGCCCATGAATGCAGCTGTGATTAACCCCACAGACCTTGGTGCTTCCAGAATCCCCTGAACCTACTGACCCTCCATGCATGGCATGACATGGATAAGGATGCTGACGTGTATACTTGTATAGAGCATACTATAAAATTTTCGAGTCTTCCATTCCTCATAATTCAAAAGAATAGATTTCTTTGGATTTCTGCTTAATGCTGCTGGAGTTGGTACCTAAGTTGAGGGAGGTATCAGGGCACACAAAAAGAGAGGGAAACTGCACAGAAAATACAAGCAGGTATATTTCTGTGTAGTTTCAAACAGCTTATTTGCTATATCAACCATGGTGACATGTTGACCCTTCCTCTTTCTGCTAGTAGTGCAACAAATATAAAGGATATTTAGGCTGCTTGTTTTATCCCCACCTCTCTCAATTGATCTGCATTCACATATAGGACAATGAAGGGCCCTTTCTACCATCTTAACCAACACTTGAGAACTAGAAAATGTCCAGATTTTCCCGGGTATTATTTTCATATTCCCCAATCAGGCCTATGAAGGAATCTCACCTATTGTGTTTAATGAAGTCATATCTCTGACGGCATCCCATCATCAACAAAACTGGAAAGAAATTTGAAGGGTCTTAGATTTTACCATATTTGAAATTCCAATATTTTAGCCTGACACGTTTTCAGATTTTAGAAAAACATATTTTAAATGAGACAAAAAATCATTTTTATGATACAAAAAGACAGCAATAGTTTTATAGTTTTATCTGTTCCACTTGCACACAAAAGTCTCATGGGGTTATGTAAAGCAGTCCTGTTGGGTGCTGTGCACGGTGCAAGTATGGATTAAAGCTTAGGAATCTTAAGCTTCAGTCACCTGAAACTTTTAAATTAGGATGCAAGCAGTCCTGTCCAACATTTGAACAGAGCAAGACACTGTCTTTATTTTTTTTTTAATTTTTTTTCTTTGCGGTACGCGAGCCTCTCACTGCTGTGGCCTCTCCCGCTGCGGAGCACAGGCTCCAGACGCGCAGGCTCAGCGGCCATGGCTCATGGGCCCAGCCGTTCCAGGGCATGTGGAATCCTCCCAGACTGGGGCACAAACCCGTGTCCCCTGCATCGGCAGGCGGACTCTCAACCACTGCGGCTTCAGGGAAGCCCAGACACTGTCTTTATTTTATTTGTCAGGTAATTAATCTGTCTTTTGCCCCAAGGAGAGAAACAACTGGCACCTTCTATCAATGTGTTGTACAAAACTCTTTGAACACAGAGTGCAAGCAGAGACTGATACAAGGTGTGAAAAAAAAATGAGAGACCCTTGTGGCATTTTCTCCTAACTTATTGCAATCTCCCATTTAAAATGTGGGGATAATCAATCTTCTGAGGAAAAAGGCCTAAGGAAGGTTTTTGCTTCTGTGGAATAATGGGATTGCTAAAGATTTCAGGAGGCAAGACGAATTAATGAGAATGACCATGAGAAATCAGAGAAAAGTCAGATCCATGGATGAAGTGATGTTTACCTCTGTGAATCAATGAGAAGTAGGAGCAAATGAAAAGAAAGCTGAATACAACGTTTTCTGAATAAATGTAACCTTTCAGCTGTCATACAAAAATTAATACTCACTATGATACAACATATTTAGTTTAGAAAATTAACTTAAATTTAAAGCTTAATAATTAGATTTATTGAAGAAATGAAAACATATTTGTGGTTTAGAATAAATAATGTGTTCTGCTACAGATAAGAAGACTACATAAATAAATAGAAATAAGACTAAATAAATAGGAAAATAACAAATTAGATATTATTAACATTAAAAACTGACACTCATCTAAAGAAAGAGAAGGAGAGACAGAAAGAGAGAAGAACTCATAGCAAGCATATATTAAAAACTCCTAAATAAGAAGTCTTTGGATGTTAAAAAAAGTCTTCAATAAGAAGATAATGTAATAGCAAAAATGGGGAAAATATACCAAAAGATACTTCAAAAAAGAGAGTACAGAATGTTAAGTAAACATATCAAAAGATGCTTGGCTTCTTAGTAGTCAATTAAATGCAAAAAAGTGATGTCTGGAACGATCACTCACCAACCAGAAAGTTCAAACGAAAACGACAGGTATTATCAAGTTTGACAAGAATGTGTATAATCCTTGAATCTCATTCATTGCTGCTGAGGATGAAAAATCATACAAATGTTTTGAAAATATTTAGAAATATCTAAAAAGATAAACACATGAAAGCTATGACTCAAAAACCTTACTACTACATGTATACTGAACAATAATTTATACACACACCACCAAAGCTCAAGTTCTAGAGGTTATATACAAGTGCTATTCTCAATAGGCACAAACTGAAAATCACTCATATTGTAATACACATTGGAATAAATTAATTAATAGTTAAATATTTACACTATGGAATCCTACGCAACAATGGCAATGCATGATCACAACAACAGGCAACCATACAGGCATATTCACAAGCAACATAAAATAAAAACCCCAATCCAAAAGTGATTTTACTGTGCCATAACATTTATATAAAATACAAAATTCAGGTAACATTATCTTTTTGTTACATACCAGAACAATATTAAACCTTAAGGGGAGTCTCCTGAATGCGACCAGGGGGCATCTGAGTATCTGGCAATTTTCTGTGTCTTTATCTAGAAGCTATGTATAGAGTGTATTCAGATTCTGAATTTTCTGAAATTTGTCATTTCCTTACAAACCCTGCATGTTTTTGGTTGTTTTTCATACAAACCAAAAGTAAAAACGATAGACTAGGGAAGGTAATTATATCAGCACTTTAATATCCATGCTTTTCAAGGTGGAAGTGAAAGGTATTAAATACTTGACATTGTGATTAATTCTTAAAAGTAAGCTGAAAATTTGAGATTAATAAATAAGACATACTTCTTCATATATAATCCTCAAACAGGAGGGGTAGAAAGGAGTATTATTATTTTTATTTAATACCGAATCGTTAAGATAGAAAATAATGAAAACAGACTAGGGTTAAAAAAGAGCACACTGGACTTCCCTGGTGGCACAGTGGGTAAGAATTTGCCTGCCAATGCAGGGGACAGGGATTCAATCCCTGGTCTGGGAAGATCCCACATGCCGCAGAGCAACTAAGCCCGTGTGCCACAACTACTGAGCCTGCACTCTAGAGCCAGCAAGCAACAACTATTGAGCCTGCATGACACAACTACTGAAGCTCATGCACCTACAGCCCATACTCCACAACAAGAGAAACAACCACAAGGAGAAGCTCTTGCACCACAACGATGAGTAACCCCTGCTTGACACAACTAGAGAAATCTTGTGCAGCAACGAAGACCCAACGCAACCAAAAATAAATAAAATTAAATCTTTTGACTTCTGAGATGACCCACTCACATGGCTGTAGGTAAGAGGCCTCAGTTCCTTGCCACATGGATCTCTCCTTAGGGCTGCTTGAGTGTCCTCATGACATGGCAGCTGGCTTATCCCAGGATGAGTGATCGAGCAGAAACCAAAGCAGAAGCTGCAATGTCTTTTACAACTTTGGAAGCTGCACTTTGTCATTTCTGCAATTTCTTATTAGTGAAACAGTCAGCCCTTTTCAAGTGCGAGGAGCCACTCAGGTACATGAAGACTGGGAGATAATCAGGGGATAATTGGGGCCATCTTGGAGGCTGGCTACCAAAGTGGCTGACTAGCCAAAGACTGAATTTTGTTTTCTTCACTTCTGGAGAGAAAATGGCCAGTGAATCTCATTGGTGGTCTTTGAGATGTACCAAAGCTACCTCTTGCTCTCACCCCCAGCCGTGTGGCTGACAGGGTCTCGGTGCTCTGGCCGGGTGTCAGGCCTGTGACTCTGAGTTGGGAGAGCCGAGATCAGGACATTGGTCTACCAGAGGCCTCCGGCACCTTGTAACATCAAACGGCGAAAGCCTCCCAGAGATATCCGTCTCAACGCTAAGACCCAGTTCCACTCAGAGACCAGCAAGATCCAGTGCTGGACATCCCGTGCCAAACAACTAGCAAGACAGGAACGCAGGCCCACCCATTAGCAGAGAGGCTGCCTAAAATCATAATAAGGCCACAGACACCCTAAAACACACCACCGGATGCGGACCTGTCCACCAGAAAGACAAGATCCAGACACACCCACCAGAACACAGGCACCAGTCCCCTCCACCAGAAAGCCTACACAACCCACTGAACCAACCTTAGCCACTGGGGGCAGACACTAAAAACAACGGGAACTACGAATCTGCAGCCTGCGAAAAGGAGACCCCAAACACAGTCCCCAAAGCCAAATGAGAAGACAGAGAAACACACAGCAGATGAAGGAGCAAGGCAAAATCCCACCAGAACAAACAAATGTAGAGGAAATAGGCAGTCTAGTGGAAAAAGAATTCAGAGTAATGATAGTAAAGATGATCCCAAATCTTGGAACTGGAATGGAGAATATATAAGAAACGTTTAAGAAGGACCTAGAAGGACTAAAGAGCAAACAAACAATAATGAAAAACACAACAAATGGAATTAAAAATTCGCTAGAAGGAAACAATAGCAGAATAACAGAGGCAAAATAGTGGAAATAACTACTGCAGAGCAGAATAAAGAAAAAAGAATGAAAAGAATTGAGGAAAATCTGAGACACCTCTGGGACAACATTAAACACACCAATATTCTAATATAGGGGTCGCAGAAGCAGAAGAGAAAAAGAAAGAGACTGAGAAAATATTTGAAGAAATAATAGTTGAAAACTTCCCTAATATGGGAAAGGAAATCATTAATCAAGTCCAGGAAGGGCAGAGAGTCCAATACAAGATACACCCAAGGAGAAACGTGCCAAAACATATATTAATCAAACTATTCAAAATTAAATACAAATAAAAATATTAAAAGCAGCAAGGGAAAAACAACAAATAACATACAAGGAAATCCCCATAAGGTTTACAGCTGATCTTTCAGCAGAAACTCTGCAAGCCAGAAGGGAATGGCAGGACATATTTAAAGTAATGAAAGGGGAAAAGCTACAACCAAGATTACTCGACCCAGTAAGGATCTCATTCAGATTTGACAGAGAAATTAAAACCTTTACAGACAAGCAAAAGCTAAGAGAATTCAGCACCACCAAACCAGCTTTACAACAAATGCTAAAGGAACTCCTCTAGGCAGGAAACACAACAGGAGGAAAAGACCTACAATAACAAACCCAAAACAATTAAGAAAATGGTAATAAGAACATACATATCAATAATTACCTTAAATATAAATGGATTAAATGCTCCAACCAAAAGACATAGACTGGCTGAATGGATCCAAAAACATGACCGGTAAATATGCGGTCTACAAGAGACCCACTTCAGACCTAGGGACACATACAGACTGGAAGATAGGGGATGGAATAACATATTCCATGCAAATGGAAATCAAAAGAAAGCTAGGGTACAATTCTCATATCAGACAAAAAAAGACTTTAAAATACAGACTATTACAGGAGACAGAGAAGGACACTACATTGATCAAGGGATCAATCCAAGAAGAACTTATAACAATTGCACATATTTATGCACCCAACAAAGGAGCACCTCAATACCTAAGGCAAATGCTAACAGCCATAAAAGGGGAATTCGACAGTAACACAATCATAGTAGGGGACTTTAGCACTCCTCTTTCACCAATGAAGAGATCATCCAAAATGAAAATAAATAAGGAAACACAAGCTTTAAATGATACATTAAACAAGATGGGCTTAATTGGTATTTATAGGACATTCCATCCCCAAACAACAGAATACACTTTTTCTCAAGTGTTCGTGGAACATTCTCCAGGATAGATCATATCTTGGGTCACAAAAAAAGCCTTGGTAAATTTAAGAAAATTGAAATCCCATCAAGTATCTTTTCCGACCACAATGCTATCAGACTAGATATCAATTACAGGAAAAGATCTGTAAAAAATACCAACACATGGATGCTAAACAATACACTACTTAATAACCAAGACATCACTGAAGAAATCAAAGAGCAAATAAAGAAATACCTACAAACAAATGACAATGAAAACATGAAGACCCAAAACCTATGGGATGCAGCAAAAGCAGTTCTAAGAGGGAGGTTTATACACTACAATCCTACCTCAAGAAACAAGAAACATCTCAAATAAACAAGCTAACCACACACCTAAAGCAATTAGAGAAAGAAAGAAAACAAAAACCCAAAGTCAGCAGAGGAAAGAAATCATAAAGATCAGATCAGAAATAAATGAAAAAGAAATGAAGGAAACAACAGCAAAGATCAAAAAAACTAAAACATGTTTCTCTGAGAAGATAAACAAAATTGATAAATCATTAGCCAGACTCATCAAGAAATAAAGGGAGAAGACTCAAATCAATAGAATTACAAATGAAAAAAGAGAAGTAAAACTGACACTGCAGAAATACAAAGGATCATGAGAGATTGCTGCAAGCAACTATATGCCAATAAAATGGACAACCTGGAAAAAATGGACAAATTTTTAGAAAAGCACAAGCTTCCAAGACTGAAACAGGAAGAAATAGAAACTATAAACAAACCAATCCCAAGCACTGAAATTGAGACTGTGATTAAAAATCTTCCAACAAACAAAAGCCCAGGACCAGACGGCTTCACAGGCAAATTCTATCAAGCATTTAAGCCCAGGACCAGACGGCTTCACAGGCAAATTCTATCAAGCATTTAGAGAAGAGTTAACACCTATCCTTCTCAAACTCTTCCAAAATATAGCAGAGGGAGGAACTCTCCCAAACTTATTCTATGAGACCACCAACTCCCTGATACCAAAACCAGACAAAGAGGTCACAAAGAAAGAAAACTACAGGCCAATATCACTGATGAACATAGATGCAAACATCCACAGCAAAATACTAGCAAACAGAATCCAACAGGGCATTAAAAGGATCATACACCAAGATCAAGTGGGGTTTATCCCAGGGATGCAAGGATTCTTCAATACATGCTAATCAATGTGATACACCATATTAAAAAACTGAAGGATAGGGCTTCGCTGGTGGCGCAATGGTTGAGAGTCCGCCTGCCGATGCAGGGGACACGGGTTTGTGCCCCAGTCCGGGAAGATCCCACATGCTGCAGAGCGGCTGGGCCCATGAGCCATGGCCGCTGAGCCTGCACGTCTGGAGCCTGTGCTCCACAACAGGAGAGGCCACAACAGTGAGAGGCCGGCGTACTGCAAAAAAAAAAAAGAAAAAAAAAACCTGAAAGATAAAAACTATATGGTCATCTCAATAGATGCAGAAAAAGCTTTCGACAATATTAAACACCCATTGATGATAAAAAAAAAAAAACCTCCATAATGTAGGCATAGAGGGAACTTTCCTCAACATAATAAAGGCCATATATGACAAACCCACAGCCAACATCGTTCTCAATGGTGAAAAAGTGAAAGCATTTACACCAAGATCAGGAAGAAGACAAGGATGCCCACTCTCACCACTATTACTTAACACTCTTTTGGAAATTTCAGCTACAGCAACCAGAGAAGAAAAAGAAAGAAAAGGAATTCAAATCGGAAAAGAAGTTAAGCTCTCACTGTTTGCAGATGACATAATACTATACATAGAGAATCCTAAAAATGCTACCAGAAACCTACTAGAGTTAATCAAGGAATGTGGTAAGGTTACAGCATACAAAATTAATGTACAGATATCTCTTTCATTCCTATACACTAAAGATGAAAAATCTGAAAGAGAAATTAAGGAAACACTCCTATTTACCACTGCAACAAAAAGAATAAAATACCTAGGAATAAACCTACCTAAGGAGACAAAAGTCATTTACTCAACAAACTAAAAGACACTGATGAAAGAAATCAAAGATGACACAAACAGATAGAGAGATATACCATGTTCTTGGATTGGAAGAATCAACATTGTGAAAATGACTATACTACTCAAAGCAATCTACAGATTCAATGCAATCCCTATGAAACTACCAATGGCAATTTTCAGAGAAATGGAACAAAAAATTTCACAATTTGTATGGAAACACAAAAGACCCTGAACAGCCAAAGCAATCTTGAGAAGAAAAACAGCGGGAGGAATCAGGCTCCGTGACTTCAGACAATACTACCAAGTTACAGTAGTGAAGACAGTATGGTACTGGCACAAAAACAGAAATATAGATCAATGGAACAGGAGGGAAAGCCCAGAGATAAACCCATACACATATGGTCACCTTATTTTTGATAAAGGAGGCAAGAATATACAATGGAGAAATCACAGCCTCTTCAATAAGTGGTGCTGGGAAAACTGGACAGCTACAGGTAAAAGAATGAAATTAAAAGACTCCCTAACACCACACACAAAAATAAACTCAAAATGGATTAAAGACTTAAATGTAAGGCCAGACACTATAAAACTCTTAGAGGAAAACATAGGCAGAACACTCTATGGCATCAATCACAGCAAGATCCTTTTTGACCCACCTCCTAGAGTAATGGAAATAAAAACAAAAATAAACAAATGAGACCTAATGAGACTTAAAAGCTTTTGCACAACAAAGGAAAACGTAAACAAGACGAAAAGACAGCCCTCAGAATGGGAGAAAATATTTGCCAAGGAAGAAACTGACAAAGGATTACTCTCCAAACTTTACAAGCAGCTCATGCAGATCAATATCAAAAAAACAAACAACCCAATCCAAAAATGGGCAGAAGACCTAAATAGACATTTCTCCAAAGAAGATATACAGACTGCCAACAAACACATGAAAGAATGCTCAACATCATTAATCATTAGAGAGATGCAAATCAAAACTACAATGAGATATCATCTCACACCAGTCAGAATGGCCATCATCAAAAAATCTAGAAACAATAAATGCTGGAGAGGGTGTGGAGAAAAGGGAACACTCTTGCACTGCTGGTGGGAATGTGAATTGGTTCAGCCACTATGGGGAACAGTACGGAGGTTCCTTAAAAAACTACAAATAGAATTACCATATGACCCAGCAATCCCACTACTGGGCATATACCCTGAGAAAACCAAAATTCAAAGAGTCATGTACCAAAATGTTCATTGCAGCTCTATTTACAATAGCCTGGAGATGGAAACACCCTAAGTGCCCATCATCGGATGAATGGATAAAGAAGATGTGGCACATATATACAATGGAATATTACTCAGCCTTAAAAAGAAACGAAATTGAGCTATTTGTAATGAGATGGATAGACCTAGAGTCTGTCATACAGAGTGAAGTAAGTCAGAAAGAAAAAGACAAATACCGTCTGCTAACACATATATATGGAATTTAAGAAAAAAAAATGTCATGAAGAACCTAGGGGTAAGACAGGAATAAAGATGCAGACCTACTGGAGAACGGACTTGAGGATATGGGGAGGGGGAAGGGTGAGCTTTGACAGGGCGAGAGAGAGTCATGGACATATACACACTAACAAACGTAGTAAGGTAGATAGCTAGTGGGAAGCAGCCGCATGGCACAGGGATATTAGCTCGGTGCCTTGTGACAGCCTGGAGGGGTGGGATAGGGAGAGTGGGAGGGAGGGAGATGCAAGAGGGAAGACATATGGGAACATATGTATATGTATAACTGATTCACTTTGTTATAAAGCAGAAACTAACACACCATTGTAAAGCAATTATACCCCAACAAAGATGTTAAAAAAATTACAATGAGGTATCACCACACAGAGGTAAGAATGGCCATCATCAAAAAAATCTACAAACAATAAATTCTGCAGAGGTGTGGAGAAAAGGGAACCCTCTTGCACCGTTGGTGGGAGTGTAAATTGATACAGCCACTATTGAGAACAGTATGGAGGTTCCTTAAAAACCTAAAAATAGAACTACCACTACCATATGACACAGCAATTCCACTACTGGGCATATACCTGGAGAAAACCATAATTCAAAAAGAGTCATGTTCCACAATGTTCATTGCAGCTCTATTTGCAATAGCCAGGACATGGAAGCAATCTAAGTGTCCATCAACTGATGAATGGATAAAGAAAATGTTGCACATCTTTAATATGTAATGGAATATTACTCAGCCATAAAAAGAAATGAAATTGAGTTATTTGTAGTGAAGTGGATGGACCTAGAGTCTGTCATACAGAGTGAAGTAAGTCAGAAAGAGAAAAACAAATACTGTATGCTAACACATATATATGGAATCTAAAAAAACAGGAAAAAATATGGTTCAGACGAACCTAAGGGCAGGACTGGAATAAAGACACAAACATAGAGAATGGACCTGAGGACATGGGGAGGGGGAAGGGTAAGCTGGGATGAAGTGAGAGAGTGGCATGGACTTATATATACCTACTAAATGTAAAATAGCTAGTAAGAAACAGCTGCATAGCACAGGGAGATCAGCTCAGTGCTTTGTGACCACTTAGAGGGGTGGGATAGGGAGGGTGGGAGGGAGATGCAAGAGAGAGGAGATATGGCAATATATGTATATGTATAGCTTGTTCACTTTGTTATAAAGCAGAAACTAACACACCATTGTAAAGCAATTATAGTCCAATAAGATGATATAAATAAATAAATAAATAAAAATAATTTATGCCCCCCCAATTAGATCTTTTTAAAAAATAAATAAATAAAAAAGAGCACTCAATAACATGGTAACTCTAAACCTAAGTATTTTCAGTACTATAGTAAATGTAACTGGATTAATATCTCCTATTAAAGTGTAATTTTTTATATTATGTGCAACTACATTTTTTCCACAATATACAGGTAAAATAAAAGAATTACGTTAGAAAGGAGAAAACATTCCGTGTATTTAAAAACAATAAAACAGTAAGCATATAATATAATGCTTATAATAAGCATATAATAAGCATCTTAGATAAAGTAGTCTTTAAGTTCAGAACAATTTGTCATTACTGTAATTAGTATTATTATCCGAATTTCTTAAAAATATTTCAATACTTTTTCTATTTGAACAAATATTTTAATATTTTTTTCTTCACTCTTTTGTTGTCTAATACATGGTAAGTATTTAGGTGCTAACATAACCTAAAAATATATGTTCCTTTTTTACAGCCAAACAAAACTGAATCAAGAAGCAATAGATAACTTGAACATACTGATCACTAAAAGCAAAATAGATTCTGTAATTAAAAAAAACTCCCTACCAACAAAAGTCCAGGATCAGATGGTTTCACAGGCAAATTCTACCAAATATACAAAGCAAAACTTACACTGATTCTTCTCAAACTCTTCGAAAAGATTGAAGAGTAAGGAATACTTCCAAAGACATTCTATGAAGCCACCATCACCCTGATATCAAAAATAGATGGGGGGGACTTCCCTGGTGGCACAGTGGTTAAGAATCCACCTGCCAATGCAGGGGACATAGGTTCGAGCCCTGGTCTGGGAAGATCCCACATGCCGTGGAGCAGCTAAGCCTCTGTGCCACAACTACTGAGCCTGCACTCTACAGCCCAGGAGCCACAACTACTGAGCTTGATAGCCACAACTGTTGAAGCCCACGCACCTAGAGCCCATGCTCTGCAACAAAAGAAGCCACTGCAATGAAAAGCCTCCACACCACAATGAAGAGTAGCCCCCGTTCACCACAACTAGAGAGAGCTCGTGCACAGCAACAGACACCCAATGCATCCAAAAATAGATAAATAAATTTACTAAACAAACAAACAGACAAACAAAAACAGATGGGGACTCTTCTGGTGGTCCAGCAGTTAAGATTTCGCCTTCCAGTGCGGGGGAGGGGGGCAGGTTCAATTCCTGATGGTGGAGCTAAGATCCCACATGCCTCACAAACAAGAAACCAAAACATAAAACAGAAGCAATATTGGAACAAATTCAATAAAAAACACAAATACACAGAGAAAGACACTACCAAAAAAAATTGCAGGCCAATATCTTTGATAAATATAGATGCAAAAATTCTCAACTGAACATTAGAAAACCAAATCTGACAACACATAAGAGGATCATACACCATGACCAAATTTGATTCACCCCAGTGTCACAAAGTTGTTTCAACATGTGCAAATCAATCAACATGATACACCCCATCAACAAAGGAAAAACACAAAACAAATGATCATCTCAATAGATTCCGAAAAAGCATTTGAAAAACTTCAACCTCCATTCATGATAAAAACACTTACCAGGGCTTCCCTGGTGGCGCAGTGGTTGAGAGTCCGCCTGCCGATGCAGGGGACATGGGTTCGTGCCCTGATCCGGGAAGATCCCACATGCCGCAGGGCGGCTGGGCCCGTGAGCCATGGTCGCTGAGCCTGCGCGTCCGGAGCCTGTGCTCTGCAATGGGAGAGGTCACAACAGAGAGAGGCCCGCGTACCGCAAAAAACAAAACAAAACAATACTAAACAACACTTACCAAGGTGGGTATAGAGGTAACATATCTCAACATAATAAAAGCTATTTATGACAAACCCACAGCCAATATAATACTCAATGTTCATAGGCTGAAAGCCTTCCCCCTAAAATCTGGAACAAGACAAGGATGCCCACTCTCACCTCTTCTCTTCAACATAGTATTGGAAGTCCTAGCCACAACAATCAGACAAGAAAAAGAAATAAAATCTAACCACATTGGAAGGGAAGAGGTAAAGTTGTCATTATATGCAGATGACATGATAATATATATACAGGAAATCCTAAAAGTTCCACACAAAAACTACTAAAACTGATAAACAAATTCAGCAAAGTAGCAGGATACAAGATTAACATACATAAATTGGTTGCATTTCTTGGTTTTTCTTTTCTTTTTTTAAATTTATTTTGGCTGCATTGGGTCCTCATTGCTGTGCACGGGCTTTCTCTAGTTGTGGCCAGTGGGGGCTACTCTTCGTTGTGGTGCGCAGGCTTCTCATTGCAGTGGCTTCTCTTGTTGCAGAGCACGGGCTCTAGGCACGTGGGCTTAAGTAGTTGTGGCACACGGGCTCAGTAGTTGTGGCTCACGGGCTCTAGTGTGCAGGCTAAGTACTTGTGGCACACAGGTCTAGTTGCTCCATGGCATGTGAGATCTTCCTGCACCAGGGCTCAAACCCAAATCCTGGATTACACAGGCCACTTTCCAGGACTGGTTTTGCCACCACTTTATCCCAGATGTAGAGAAATACTGCTTGGAGAAGGACGTTCCAGCAAAACATTCTTTTGCTGCTCGACAATGCTGTGGGCCAACCCCCATCCATGGATGACTTTCAGCCCAACGTCAAAGTAGTGCATCTGTCACCGAATACTTCGTTGCTCATCCAACCTATGGACCAGGGAGTTAGAGTGACTTTCAAGAAGTATTATTTATGTCACACTTTTTGTCAGGCAGTAAAGATAAATGACAAATCAGGAACAACCTAGGGACAGCTTTGGAAGGACTATAACATCTACAAGACCATAAAAACATTGACTTTGTATGGTGTGAGCGTATGGTGGTCACAATGAATGGGGTTTGGAAGAACCTTTGCCCACAGTTTGTTCCTGATTTTTGTGGATTTGAGAAGGTAGATCAGAAGTCCAAAGAGGTATTCAGCAACGTAGTGACCCTCAGTGAGAAGCTGGTGCTAGATCTGCAAGAAGACGATTTCATTGAACTCCTTGCTGTGCAACATGAGGACCTTACTGATGGAATTGGAGGCCCAGAGAAAGGATGAACAGGGACAGGAGGAAGAAGAAGTACCTGAAGAACTGAAGAGATTCACAACACAGGAAATGGCAAGGGAATCTTCTTTATTTGAGGAAGCACTGTTAGTTTTTGAGGCACAGGACCCGAACCTAGAATGGTACCCAAAGGTGGCAGCAGACATTCAGAATGAAATCCAGTGCTACCCTGTCATCTATGATGAGAAAAAAAGAGCTACTACCCAGACATCAATGGATCATTTTTTCAAGAGGGTAGATAGAATTAAATCCAGCAAGGAACCAGAACTTGTATCATCAACGTCAGTTATGAGTGAAATGGCAGCTTGCCCTCTGTCTCCTACTACTGATAATCCTTCACCTCTACCTTCTCCCACCTCCTCTCCCTCCTCTAATCAGTAACTCTTCTCGCCTGTTCCCTCGATGCCAGCCCGAGTATCCCAGCTGTTGTACTGTATTACCGTGCTTTTCAAGTTACTGTACTGTAAGATTAAAAATGTTTTCTTTATTTTTGTGTTTGTTTTTTATGTATTGTTTGTGTGAAGAGTATTATAAACCTATTACGGTACAATACCATAGAGCCGACTGTGTAAGTTGGGTACCTAGGCTAACTTTGTTGGACTTACAAACAAGTTGAACTTACAAACGCACTCTTGGAACAGAACTTGTTCATATGTAGGGGACTTACTGTAAAAGCAAAAAAGAAACAGGAACTAATCAAACTTATAAGCTGTTGCACAGCAAAGGAAACCATAATCAAAATGAAAATACAACCTATGGACTGGGAGAAAATATTAGCAAATGATGAGACTGACAAGGGCTTAATTTCCAAACTATACAAACAGCTCATACAACTCATTAACAAAATAACAAATAACTCAATGGAAAAATGGGTAGAAGACCTAAATAAACATTTCTCCAAAGAAGACATACAGATAGCCAAGAGGCACATGAAAAGATGCTCACCATCTCTAATTATTAGAGAAATGCAAATCCAAATTACAATGAGGTATCACTTCACACTGATCAGAATGGCCATCATTAAAAAAAGCTACATTTAACAAATGCTGGATGGGGTATGGAGGAACGGGAACCCTTCTACACTGTTGGTGGCCATGTAAGTTGGTGCAGCCACTATGGAAAACAGTATGGAGGTTCCTCAAAAAAACTATAAAGACAGTTGCCATATAATCTAGCAATCCCACTTGTGGACATATATCTAGACAAAACTATAATTCAGAAAGATACATAAAATTCTATGTTCATAGCAGCACTATTTATAATAGGCAAGACATGGAAACAACCTAAATGTTCATTGAAAAATGAATGTATAAAGAAGGTGTGGTATACGTATACAATAGATATTACTCAGACGTTAAAAAGAATGAAATAATGCCATTTGCAGCAACGTGGATGGATCTAGAGATAATGATACTAAGTGAAGTAAGTCAGAAAGAGAAAGACAAACACCATATAATATCACTTATATGTGGAATCGAAAACAGGACACAAATGAACATGACAGCGAAACAGAAACAAACACACAGATACAGAAAACAGAGTTGTGGTTGCCAAGGAGAGAGTGATGGAAAGACTGGAGTTTGGGAATAGCAGAAGCAACTATTCTACATAGGATGGACAAACCACAAAGACCTACTGTATAGCAGAAGAAACTATACTCAATATCCTGTGATAAACCATAATGGAAAAGTGTGTGTGTGTGTATATATATATGTATGAAGTGTGTGTGTGTGTATATATATATATATGAAGTGTGTGTGTGTATATATATATATATGAAGTGTGTGTGTATATATATATATATGAAGTGTGTGTGTGTATATATATATGAAGTGTGTGTGTATATATATATATATATGAAGTGTGTGTGTGTGTATATATATATATATGAAGTGTGTGTGTGTATATATATATATATGAAGTGTGTGTGTGTATATATATATATATATGAAGTGTGTGTGTATATATATATATAGAAGTGTGTGTGTGTATATATATATATATGAAGTGTGTGTGTGTATATATATATATATGAAGTGTGTGTGTGTATATATATATATATATGAAGTGTGTGTGTATATATATATATATATGAAGTTTGTGTGTGTGTATATATATATATATATGAAGTGTGTGTGTATATATATATATGAAGTGTGTGTGTATATATATATATATATGAAGTGTGTGTGTATATATATATATATATGAAGTGTGTGTGTGTATATATATATATGAAGTGTGTGTGTGTATATATATATATGAAGTGTGTGTGGTATATATATATATATGAAGTGTGTGTGTATATATATATATATGAAGTGTGTGTGTATATATATATATATGAAGTGTGTGTGTGTGTATATATATATATGAAGTGTGTGTACATATATATATATGAAGTGTGTGTGTATATATATATATGAAGTGTGTGTATATATATATATATATGAAGTCTGTGTATATATATATATGAAGTGTGTGTGTATATATATATATATGAAGTGTGTGTGTGTATATATATATATGAAGTGTGTGTGTGTATATATATATATATGAAGTGTGTGTGTGTATATATATATATGAAGTGTGTGTGTATATATATATATATGAAGTGTGTGTATATATATATATATGAAGTGTGTGTATATATATATATGAAGTGTGTGTATATATATATGAAGTGTGTGTGTATATATATATATGAAGTGTGTGTATATATATATATATGAAGTGTGTGTGTATATATATATATATATATGAAGTGTGTGTGTGTATATATATATGAAGTGTGTGTGTGTATATATATATATATGAAGTGTGTGTGTGTGTATATATATATATATGAAGTGTGTATGTATATATATATATGAAGTGTGTGTGTGTATATATATATATATGAAGTGTGTGTGTATATATATATATGAAGTGTGTGTATATATATATATATGAAGTGTGTGTGTATATATATATATGAAGTGTGTGTGTATATATATGAAGTGTGTATATATATATATGAAGTGTGTGTGTATATATATATATATGAAGTGTGTGTGTGTATATATATATATGAAGTGTGTGTATATATATATATGAAGTGTGTGTGTATATATATATATATATGAAGTGTGTGTGTGTATATATATATGAAGTGTGTGCGTGTATATATATATATATGAAGTGTGTGTGTGTATATATATATATGAAGTGTGTGTATATATATATGAAGTGTGTGTGTATATATATATATGAAGTGTGTGTATATATATATATGAAGTGTGTGTGTGTATATATATATATGAAGTGTGTGTGTGTGTATATATATATATATGAAGTGTGTGTGTATATATATATATGAAGTGTGTGTGTGTATATATATATATATGAAGTGTGTGTGTATATATATATATATGAAGTGTGTATATATATATATAGAAGTGTGTGTGTATATATATATATGAAGTGTGTATATATATATATGAAGTGTGTGTATATATATATATGAAGTGTGTGTATATATATATATGAAGTGTGTGTATATATATATATATGAAGTGTGTGTGTATATATATATGAAGTGTGTATATATATATGAAGTGTGTGTGTATATATATATATGAAGTGTGTATATATATATGAAGTGTGTGTATATATATATGAAGTGTGTGTATATATATATATATGAAGTGTGTGTATATATATATGAAGTGTGTGTATATATATATATGAAGTGTGTGTATATATATATGAAGTGTGTATATATATGAAGTGTGTGTGTGTATATATATATATGAAGTGTGTATATATATATGAAGTGTGTGTATATATATATGAAGTGTGTGTATATATATATGAAGTGTGTGTGTATATATATATGAAGTGTGTGTGTATATATATATGAAGTGTGTGTGTATATATATATGAAGTGTGTGTATATATATATGAAGTGTGTATATATATATATGAAGTGTGTGTGTATATATATATGAAGTGTGTGTGTATATATATATGAAGTGTGTGTGTATATATATATATGAAGTGTGTGTGTATATATATGAAGTGTGTGTATATATATATTATATATGAAGTGTGTGTATATATATATATGAAGTGTGTGTGTATATATATATGAAGTGTGTGTGTATATATATATGAAGTGTGTGTGTATATATATGAAGTGTGTGTATATATATATGAAGTGTGTGTGTATATATATATATATATGAAGTGTGTGTGTGTATATATATATGATGTGTGTGTGTATATATATATGAAGTGTGTGTGTATATATATATATGAAGTGTGTGTGTATATATATGAAGTGTGTGTATATATATATATATATGAAGTGTGTGTATATATATATATGAAGTGTGTATATATATATATGAAGTGTGTGTGTGTATATATATATGAAGTGTGTGTATATATATATATGAAGTGTGTGTATATATATATGAAGTGTGTGTGTGTGTATATATATATGAAGTGTGTGTATATATATATATGAAGTGTGTGTGTATATATATATGAAGTGTGTGTGTATATATATATGAAGTGTGTGTATATATATATGAAGTGTGTATATATATATATGAAGTGTGTGTGTATATATATATGAAGTGTGTGTGTATATATATATGAAGTGTGTGTGTATATATATATGAAGTGTGTGTGTATATATATGAAGTGTGTGTATATATATATATATATGAAGTGTGTGTATATATATATGAAGTGTGTATATATATATATGAAGTGTGTGTGTATATATATATGAAGTGTGTGTATATATATATGAAGTGTGTGTATATATATATGAAGTGTGTGTGTGTATATATATATGAAGTGTGTGTATATATATATATGAAGTGTGTGTATATATATATGAAGTGTGTGTGTATATATATATATGAAGTGTGTGTGTATATATATATGAAGTGTGTGTGTATATATATATATGAAGTGTGTGTATATATATATATGAAGTGTGTGTGTGTGATATATATATGAAGTGTGTGTATATATATATGAAGTGTGTGTATATATATATGAAGTGTGTGTGTATATATATATATGAAGTGTGTGTATATATATATATGAAGTGTGTGTGTATATATATATGAAGTGTGTGTGTATATATATATGAAGTGTGTGTGTATATATATATGAAGTGTGTGTGTATATATATATGAAGTGTGTGTGTATATATATATGAAGTGTGTGTGTATATATATATGAAGTGTGTGTATATATATATGAAGTGTGTGTGTATATATATATGAAGTGTGTGTGTATATATAATGAAGTGTGTGTATATATATATGAAGTGTGTGTGTATATATATATGAAGTGTGTGTATATATATATTGAAGTGTGTGTGTATATATATATGAAGTGTGTGTATATATATATGAAGTGTGTGTATATATATATGAAGTGTGTGTATATATATATGAAGTGTGTGTAATATATATATGAAGTGTGTGTATATATATATGAAGTGTGTGTGTATATATATATATGAAGTGTGTGTGTATATATATATGAAGTGTGTGTGTATATATATGAAGTGTGTGTATATATATATGAAGTGTGTGTATATATATATATATGAAGTGTGTGTGATATATATATGAAGTGTGTGTGTATATATATATGAAGTGTGTGTATATATATATATGAAGTGTGTGTGTGTATATATATATGAAGTGTGTGT